>NW_018743292.1:2400000-3000000 GCF_001683475.1 Chenopodium quinoa
CGTGTTGGATGTGACCTTTGCGGATGAAGACAAACAAGCTATTTTGAACATCCCATATCTCAAGAATTGCCTAGAGATAGTCTTTTTTGGTGGCCTAACCCGGATGGCTTCTATTCCGTAAGGAGTGGCTATTGGCTGGGAAGGCTAGGTGTGTTGAGATCATGGGAACTTGTGTATAGCACAACAGAGAAGGATGTTTGGAGGGTGGTTTGGAACTTAAATGGACCTCCAAAATTAAGCCATTTTCTGTGGCGTGCGTGTAAGGGGCAGCTAGCAGTTGGTGAAGTTCTGTTTAGGCGCCATATTGGAGAGTCAAGTAGGTGTAAGGTTTGTGGACGCAATGCTGAAACGGTGATGCACACACTGTTGAGTGTAAGTATCCTAGAGAAGTGTGGGGCTATAGCGATTTTGGAGACCTCCTCCTCGCATGTTCTGAGTCAAATTTTGCTGATATGTTGTGTTGGATGGAAAAGAAGATGAGCAAGGAGCAACTACGAGTCTTCACATCCTTATGTTGGGTAGCTTGGCACTGCCGCAACAAGTATATCTTTGAAAGGGCTGGAGGAATAAATGATGTCGAGACGGCTATGGGCTTCGTGAGGCTCTCTTCTGATTATGGATTATATAACACAAAGCTAAAGGGGGGGGGGGGAGACCAAGATTATCTGGTTCATCCAGTTCGTGGTCACTACCCCCTGCGGGAGTTGTTAAACTGAATGTCGATGCTCATATCAGAGAGGGGATAGGTGTCCAGTTTGGGGCTATGATTCGAGATAATAACGGGGCTTTAATTGCAGCTGCAGTTAAACGTTGTGAGGGGCAGTGGTCTCCTGATATGGCCGAGGCTGGTGCGATGAGATATGGGGTTGAGCTGGTACGAAGGCTGGGTTTTGAGAAGGTGATGCTAGAAAGTGATGCTCTGGCAACAGTTCGAGCAATTCAGATGAGGCAAGTAGGTGCTGCTCCTATTTTTCTCTTATTTGATGATGCACTGAAAATGAGTAATGAGCTCTCGTTCTTCTCTTGTACTCATGTGAAACGAGCAGGGAATACGGTAGGCCATTCGGTTGCTCGATGGGATACTAGTATTTCCCCGGAACGGGTTTGTATGAGTTCTTTTCCCCAAAGCCTACAAACTTTGGTGTTAATATAATTTCGTTTGCTTGGTTTATTAAAAAAAAAAAAAAAAAAAAAAAAAAAAAAAAAAAAAAGAAAGAGAGAGAGAAAACCAATACTTGAATTAACTATCAAATATTCAATAATATGTAGTATGTACAAAGTAAGAGCCTAAGAGAGAGAGAGAGAGAGAGAGGGGGGGGGGGGAAATGTAATTGAGAACCCCAATAGTTGCACGCAATATTACATTGTTTATATAATTATATATCAATGAAAATCAACAGTTGAATAAGTTAGACATTAAAGGTTCCAACCATATTACAATGAGGAAATACAAGTTAATCTGATCAACAAAAATTGTCAATCATAAAGGCGTTTTAGGTTTTTCCTTCATTTAGTATAGGAAAATTTGGTAAAAGCGTAAGCATGATTAGGCAATATTGTCAAATCACCATTGTTGGGTAAACCACCATCGCCATTTCAAACATACCACCATAAACACCAAGCCTCATGCCCTAACGCAGCGACCACAATCACCACCACTATGACACCCCTGTTGTCGGCAACCACCAGCAAGAAGGCATCGGTGGTGAGCACGGTATGACATCCTGTTTTTTAATTTTTTATTCTATTTTATAAATGGATGGCGATTTTCGAAATTTTCTGACAGAAATTGAAACTCCAAGGGTAGCATTAATGGAGGAGGATAGCACCCCTTCCCTTTAGGGTTAACCATGCCCTTAATTTCACCTTTTTAATATAGGGATTTCATTTAATTTGGCGGCGAAGCCGTCGTGATATCGTCGGTAGAAGATGATGGTTTTGGTGAAAGGTGGAGACGATGCAGATGGTGTCGGTGGAAGGAGGATGTGATGCAGATGGTGTTGGCATGGTGGAATTGGTGGTGTCGGTGGAAGGAAGTGGGAGGTGTCGGTGGAAGGAAGGTTAAAGCTTCAGTGGAATAATAATGTCTACTTTGATGACTAAGCATGACTAAATAGTGACTAAGCATAGATTGACAAAATTTGTTGATCTAATAGATCAAATAGGGCTCCCTCTATTACAATCATAATAAAAATAAGTCTGGAAAGCTACTTAAGTTATATCCATTTTACATAAATATAAATACAATAATCATTGTTCTCTAATTTCATAGAAGTATCATTTTTGTCAATATGAAATTCTGCAGTAGCTCTTAACAAGACTTAATCATCAGTCACCAATCCACACATTCACCTCAAAAACAAGTATTGAGTGTAATGGAACAACCACCATTGATCTAGATAATGTATGTTTCTGTTGAAAACAATAGGACCTTCGGACAGGCCTTTTTCAGGGGTTGAAGAATGAACTCGGTCTAAGTTGTGACTGGGCCGAGGGTTTCCTACACAGTGAACACACGTAAAACTGGCCTCGGGGGTTGTGCCGAGGAAGGCCCCTCCGATGCCGAAATCAGTACAGTGTCAGAGAGAGAGAGAGAGCTATGCAAGAGAATTTAATGCTTGAGGCTTAATGTGGATTGATGTAAGAAGAGACAATTGAAGGCTTTTATACCTTTGCTTCTTGGATGAATTGGGCCTTGAAGTCAAATGGGCTTGCCATGTTGACTGGGCTTGACTGACTTGGCATGCTTGAGAGAATTATACCTTGCCTTTTGGGCTTTGTACTTAAAACATCTGGACCGGCCCAAATGAAGTTATTTTGACCCAAACAACTTGCCCCCCAGACCTGATTCGGAAGAATGACGAGTCGGGTTTTGACTTGTCAAATGGAAGGAAGTAAATAGTTTTAATTAACATTTTTAATTTGGAGGTTATTGAGGCATAATGGTTATTTTTTGGATTAATGGGGAAGTTGGATGGATTAGTGGGTAGTTAATTTGGAAAAGAATATGAACTGCTGATCATTGAAGTGGGATTAGTGGGGTTTTTAGTGGCACAGACTCCCAAAATTCTTGTCTCTGGAAAGTATTTAAACCACTTGTCCCACGCTTCTCCTTCATTTCAATTTCTTTTGCGTATTCACACCCGTTTTTCGCTAATCCTTGCCCTTAACCCGATTCCTTTTTTTCCCTAATACCTAGCAATCCGAAGCTCTAAGATAGAATTTGTTGCCCCGAACTCAAAGATCGGCAAATTCAGCATCCGACAAAGGTAATTTCTTTCGAAATTTCTTCAGTTTTCTTTGCTTTTCAAATACCCCCTTTTTCCGTTTTCTCGCACTTCCCTTGTTAAAAAAAATGTCCGGTGACCGAGGAAAAAGGCCAATGGAGGCTGAACCAATTGTTGAGGAAGAGGTGCCGCAATTGATTCCGAGGCGGAATCGCCCTTTGCCAATGATGCCACTTCTGAGCGGCCAAAACCCTAATGTCAAGGCTGGAGCTACTGATACCCCGAGGGGGTTGCAATCAGGGTTGTGCCGATCTCCAGCATGCCCCAAGAGCCTTATAAGGAGCTAGTACCTCTGGCCGAAGCGCGTCCTCGGCATCTAAGCCGTTAACTCTCGAGGAAAGGGAATGGACCGATGCTCATGAGAATGAGGGCATAATGACGGCTGCACCTTATTCATGGTGGGTCGAAAAGGACGCCGCCTATCACTTTGCTGAGCAACTTGAAGTGTTCTACGGCATTATGGAGGAGGATGGGTATTGGTGCCGAATTCCCACTACCGAGGACATAATTCATCGTCCCCCACCTAGATATATTGGGGTTTACACTCGGCAGCTGCAATACGGGCATCGGTTTCCCGCCCATTCTTTTATAGTCAAGTTGATGAATGGGTATAACATTTCCCTAGCTCAGCTGACTCCCGTTAGCATCCGAAGAATAATGACCTATCTCTGGGTCTGCTTGTTTTACGAGCTTGAGTCGAGTGTGCACGGCTTTCGCTGCTTGCACAAGTTAATGCCGAACACACAATCCAATAAATGGTATGATCGTGGCTGGTGGCAAATTGAAGACGAAAGGGGGTTCCTTTCGACTTATCCGAATGAAACTTCGGATAAAGACTGGAGAGGACAATGGATCAAGGTTCAGGCGCCGTCAGACGAGGATCATCCAAATTTCTTCGGCGGCCCCCGATACTTGAGGAAACCAGACCCTAAGATGTTCAGCATCGGACCTGATGAGTTCACTAATGTCGATCATAAACAAATGGAACTCTTCGGTAGAAGCCACATGCCGAATGGCAAATGTGCCAACCATCTGGCTTCCTTGCTACCACTATATCTTCCAAGAGAAGATACTCGCTGTTGTCGGCCTCAGCCGAAAGTACCAAGGCGGTAAGGGATTTGGCTGGGGCCGAAAACTTTATTATTTTTCATTCATTTTCTGTTTTCTGATGCTTATTTCTTTTGGCCAAGCTCCCCGTTGTCTTTTTATTTTTTCAGAGTTGTGCGAAGAAAACTCAGGCGTTGATTACGAGTTCCTCGGGATTAGTTAGGAGAGGAAACCGATCACCAACACCCCGAAGATCACTGATTCTAAAGATCGGGCCCTTTCCCTCAATACGATTAGCCGACCCAAGGTTAAATATGTTTCGGGGTTTTCTGTGTCCCTCGGGAGAGTTACAATTCCAAGATTGGATTCCGGGCGCCTGTACCTGCAAAACAACGGAGACTCCGGTTGGTGGGAGTTCCGCCTCCGACGATCAAGTTAGAACGTATGCGGATGTCAAAAGTACGGAATGTAAATGGGATCAGGTTCCTCTTAGGAGAGGAATGATCATCCGGCTATAGCAAACAATCTCAATATTCGAGTGTAAATTCTCAAGTGTGTTTAATTCTGTAATTAATGTTCTCACTGAATGTTTGTGACCGTTGTTCCCCAGGTGGGAACACCTCCCTTTTATAGGGTCTCGAAGTACGTGCCCAGTCCTAGGTTACGGAAACCTAGGATTGATTGGGCTGCCTAGGAGTTTGGGCCTTGAAGGCAGCTATTCCTAGTTGGACATATGTCTGCCACGTGCCGTGCCCTAATTGGTCCACTTTGGACTCTTCACTGAGTGAAACGTGGCAGACTCTGGTTGGTCCACGTGGATGACACGTGGAGGGTCTTGATTGGTCCCCGTGGCGGGGTAAAAGTCCCATAATAAGTTAGAATATAAATTCATCTAAACGATATCGAAAAAGCACCCATTTCTGTACCGGTTCGGGAAGAGCGAAGAAAAAGGCTTTTCCTCTCCTCATTTTTCGGGGAAGAACGATGAAATTGATTTATGATCAACATTAGGGAATGATCATGTTTATTGGATGTGATTTTGAAGGAATTGTGTGTTCATCAAGTGCAGTTACTAATATATATTGGATCGAATTATGGAGATAATTAAGTTTATTCTTTTAGGTCTTCGTTATATTATAACTAGAGTTATTAATGATATTTGAGTTAGTAAAATAAGCCAAAACACCCATTAAAACGGATCCTATAAGTTCTTAGTATGCGGTTTAGATTGAACATAAGAAGAAAGACCCATATTGGTCCCTCCCTTTAAGTGGCTGGCCATATGGAGCTTGAAGGGTTTGGGGCTTGCTTCCTAGTCTAAATATAATATAATTATTATATATAGATTAGGTGCTTAGGGTTGGAAATAAGGTCGATTGGGTCTTTCAAAGGAAAAAATCCCCTTCAACCCAGAGTCTAAGACCATTCAACAAACCCTAATTAATTAGCAAATACGAAACCAACTTTCTCTTTTTCCCCCTCGTCCAATCGCGCGCAGGGGCAAAGCCAGGATTTTCAACACCTGGGGGCCGGACTTGTTAGACAACATATTGAGGGAAAAAATTAAAATTTACTACTAGTAATATTTTATTGTTACCAAAAACAAATTAGTTAAATCGTACACTACAATTTTATATAGTAGCAAAATCATCAATCAAATATTCAACACTAAAATCTACAACAATCTCTTTTTCTGTGTATACTACCAAAACATCTCTAAGAAAATCATCCTCCATTCAATAAAAGAAAAAAATTAGCCAAAATTATAAAATATAAAATAAACATAATAACTAAGAAAATATGTGAGGGATGGGATTCGAACCAAGCAAACCTAGTGAAAACGCTTCATTACCCAACCAACATGACAAGCTATGTTTAATGTTACTAATATGTCTTTAATAATTTATATAATAATTTTAGGGGGGCCATAAGATAAAAAAATGGGCTGCAAATATGGGCCGGGGAGGCCGGGCCTCCACCAGCCCCCCGTCCCTTCGCCCTTGATCGCGCGTGTATGTGGTGGTTCGTGTGGTGGCCGATTGTTCGTGGAAGGTGGTGATTGCGGTGGTTTACCTCTTTCACCCGACTAATCTAGTATTAGTGGACGTTCAATCAAAGTCTGTGTGCCGAGTAAAGGAGCAACGTTTGAGGCTCTATTTTTCCCGAAATTCGTAGTTATTGTAACATGGAATTCACGCTTCAAATGTTTTATGCTATGCATGTTGATCCAGGTGCAAACGAATAAAATTTGTGAAATTACACAATATAATACCTAGATTCTTATAGTGGTATATGTTAGCCTCTTACATAATACATTGATCAGAATAATTTGATTATTTTGATGTCCATGTCCATAATTTTATAATTAATTAAGAGGGGCATAATTTAATTATGGGTGGGTCAAATATTATTATTTTAAAGGGTGATTTAACGTTTGAAATCATTTAATATATATGATTTTTTTGTCAAACTTGTAAAACTTTGACCGTAATTGTCATTGATCTGTAAGAGACAATAATTGCCCTATTGTCAATCTTGTTGGATTTGTCTCATTGTGTATTTTATTAATATCGAGTTTTTATAAATTGTACGCGCATGAAAATAGAGATTTATGCGTTCTAAAACGCGTCTTAGAGATCGTGAAAACTGAAAAGTTAAATAGGGCAAAAAAAAATTGAGACAAAGAGAATATCATATGTGGTCAAATAAAAGTATTTAATTTTATAAATTTTTATTAAATTAATTATTTTTTTCTAGAAAGATGGCACTTTTTTCCCATCTTATGCTGCTTTTTTACGCAAAGTGGTTTCACAATTATTGATATCACTGGCTTCTTTCGGCCCATTCATAAGTTTAATCTTTGACTACCAAACGATTCTCATTTTTAGCTTACATCAATAATACACAAGTATATTGTTTGACGATTTGGCCAACACTCTATCATGCCATTAGGAATATTTGACATGACGTATCTGACTATTTGTAATTGATTTTAAGCTTAATTACATAAATACTAAAAGTATAATAATCTCCAATAAAAAAAATATAATAATCTGAGGAAAACAGGTTTAACAAAAACATGTTAATATCACCAATTTTTCTCTCTCCTCCCCTCACATGGCCAATTTTTCCTTCTCTCTCCTCCATTCCCATGGCCACTCCTTCCTTCTCTCTCCTCCATTCCCATGGCTATGCCCAAGATCGACCACCTTCACGTATCTAAAGCGGCCGGCCGACTGGCCAAACAATAGACACCCTAGTAGCAAATTATGAAAATTGGGCCCATACAAACCCCTTAGGGAAAGGGATTCGCTCGTACTTGTGGTGTTGCGGCGGTTGAATGGTGGTGCTAGAGAATGTGTGGTGGTCGACTAGTGAAGCTAAAGGTCATCAGTGGTCGGCTGGTGAAGCGGCAGGTGGTGCGGGCGGCAGGTGGTGCGGGCGGCAGGTTGTACGGTGGTGATAGAGGAGAGAGAAAGGGGGTGTGGTTGCTAAATTTACAAAATTACCCTTGGTGTGGCTGCTAAATTTACAAAATTAGCCTTGATATTAACAAGTTTTGTTAATATAGGATATCAACTTGTATTTTCTCTAATAATCTCGTGTTATGACAAATTTACTAATTCGATCAGGTTCAGGTTAATTTGTATCAAATTCTATTTCTCTCAATAGGTTGAATTTGAGTCTTGTCAAGTATTACAATACCAATTAGAATCAAATTGTTGCACTACATTCGAAATATTACAATACCAAGTAGTATAAGATAATAAATTTTTCTTAGATTCTAAGAAGTACTTCTTCCAAATACATTCTAATACTACATTGTTGATAAGTAAATACGCACTATTTATTTGATGGCATGAAAGAGTCTTGATGGCATGCTATTGAGTTATTAATTTTATCTATATGCATTTTAAATATACATTGTTGGATCTTGCATTAATATGATATGCAACAAAACATCTTCAAAAGGGTTGGTGGGCATATGTGTTGAAGTCAACGAGAGTCGTGGTCTTCAAGTTACTCCCTCACTTCGGAAATAATAATAATAATAATAATAATACTCGATATTCATCTTAAATACATACGAAGTATTAAATAATTATGGTATTTCAACTATACTTCTTACAGTTACCTCTTATCTCCAATCAATCGTTTATAGTTCGTAAGTCCGTATTAGCGTACTACAAAGTGTAAATTGCAAAGTACTACTACAATTCCAATTAGAGGGATTACTTTATACTTCGTATTAGATTCCTTAATAAATCCGTAGATTATTGAATCATAGCTTGACAAAATCCTAGCAGATATGCATGCATGTATCTGATGAATGCATGTGATCCATGTTAATTATTTTGGCTGATTTGTCAACAAAATCTATCACTCATTTAAATATTCAAGCCTCGCACTCCTATTGGCCAAGCCCTTAAAAAAATAAACTTAATTTCATTGGTACAAGAACATTTCTTATTATATAATATATACTCTAATAGAAATTAAAATATATAGGATCTTATTTTATTATTTAACAAAAAAATAATATGATCTTCTTAATTAAATTTAATTTATATATATGTGGGATATCATTAATTTGTGTTTGGTTGGTGGCTAATCGAACAATTTATTCCATAGATTTGATTGGAAAGCATGAATTATATTACTATTAATAAAATATTATTGTCATCCACGAATGGGAATTGTAAGCCTAACTTGTGCCTGCATGCAAGAAATGTTATTAATCCAAGTTAAAGCCATGGCTCCCACTTAAACACTATCTTAATAGCTTATGGGAGTAGTACTTTGAGGAAAAATATTACTTCTTGAAAACGTAAGTTAAATCAAATTTTTTACAATTCAATTACTTGAACGATTTGCCAAATTGGTGTTAAAAAATAAATAAATTACTAAAATAGTGTTCACTTAAAAATATTTCTCAAAGTAGTTCCATATAGGTTCGGAAATTACAACGCTAGGAGTTAAAAATTAATGGCTAATACAATCCAAATTTATATGTATACCATCAAATTCTTTATCTTTAACGCTTACGGTATCTTGACCAGAGTGAATATGAAATAATATAAATGTTTAAAAATTTTCTAGCGTTTTTGTTATGGATATAACCTTGTCAAAAAACGTAAATGTAACATGATACATAATGCATAATTTAGTCGGATTTAAATTATCAAAGGGCACTCAATCACCATTCTTGAAACCAACTGCTAGTTCTACAATGCAATATCAATTTGGAGATGATATTACTTTATTACAAAATAACTCAAAACATGTCATACTAGCTAAGTAAAAATCTCAATTTAGCACCAGTTTTTATGAATTTGGAGATGATGATCGGACAGCCTTCAAGGTACAGATGTGTGCTCATGCTTCAAATGAAAATTTGAAGAGTCATGTTGGCCAAGAAGTAGTGTTGGAAGCTCCATTTGATCTGTTAAAAAGTAGACATGCAACATTGTTAGTAAGAAAAGTAATTCCGTTTGAACAACTATATATACATATAAGAAAATTATCTTAAAAAATTAGTTAACCTTGATGAACAAGTTTTTTTTTATTGTGTCCCTTTTGTCGACAAACACTACATGTCACCCTTGCTCGATTACCTTCATCCATCTCATTTCGTAATCTTTGGGAAGGAGGTCGTCCGGGACTACACTTGTGACTAGCATCGGCAACAACTTTTGGTCCATTATAATGTGTCCAATAGTCTTTGTCAGGGATAGGATGAAATGTAGCTTTATATGTTCCCGCATATTCACCACTTGAATAAAATGGGTCAACAAATTGAGCTGGTGACAAACTATATGACCTACATACAGCAAGAACATGGGAACAAGGAATTTCGTATGTATGAAGCTTGTTACATGTGCAAGTTTTGCGACTAAGATTGACTGTATGGGTATGAGAACTCTTTTTTTGTTCTCTATTGCCACGTCCAGTTGTCATTTGTTAGATGCCATCGTCTCGGTGATACATCTCAACCTTCTGATAAACTGCTTTAGCATCATTAGCTTCTATGTCCTTCGTTGTTTTATCGCTATACAAATGTCCATCAAGAAACCTTTTTTTCGATGATTCATGTCTTTGTACAAAATATGTATTCACTCGAAAGAATGTCAATTTGACTAGTGTTGTAATAGGTAAAAAAAACGAGCTCCCTTAAGCACATTATTGAAGACCTCAACTAAGTTGGATATTTTTAGCCCATATCTAAAACCACCATCATGGCAAAGAGACCACATACTAGCATCAATATTACCTAAATATCGACGAGTTTCTACATTCATCTCACCTATTTTTTGCAATCCATGGTCAAACTTTTTCTTTTGATGTTGGAAAGCTGTCCAATCAAATATTTTCTTCAGCTCTTTGTTCTTAAATTGAGTATGAACATTTGAGGCCAAGTGACGAATACAAAATCTATGATACGCATATGGCTCCCTCCATCCGGTGTTTTCTTCCTTCATTGCTTTCACAATGCCACCATGTCTATCTGAAATAACACACAATCCGGTGTTTTCTTATACATGCCATAAACCATGGCCAAGTGTTGCCATCTTCACATTCAACAATGGCAAAAGCAAGTGGAAAAAGCTGGTTATTAGCATCAACGCTCATTGCAATTAAGAGAGTCCCCTTATATTTTCCATACAAATGAGTCCCATCTATGGTGATTAGAGGGCGACAATGCTAAAATCCCTCTATAGAAGGACCAAAAGCCCAAAAAACTCTCTGGAAAATATGAAGGTTAGGATCCGCGGTTTCACGATTGGCAAAGTGAACAACGGTACCGGGATTTGCCTCCACCATAGCTTGCATGAATTGTGGAAGAACTTCATATGACTCCTCCCAATCACCAAATATTTCAGCTATAGCTATTTGTTTTTCACTCCAAGCTTTTTTGTACAAGCCTTGACGGATGTATCACCACCTCAATCAAAACACGAACCTTGACGGATGTATCAACCTCTACAATGTTGCGTATATGATGAGCAATAAACTTAGATTTCAAGTTAGAGTGATCCTTTGGAAGAATATCACTAACACAGTGGAAGTATGAGGACCCTTGTATGTGACAATTGTAAATTTATCGGAGACTAAAGTCTTGCGTGTAGCTCTTAACTTCCAAGAACAATTCACATGTTTCCTACCACAAATAAAGGTTATTGTGGTTGGTCTTGATTCACTCACTTTAAAACATTGATTTCTTTGTACAGAGTAACTTGTCACTGCCTCAATCATTGCATCTTTGTTTGCAAATTCTTGACCAATGCAAAATTCAACCCCTGACTTGTAAGAAGCCACGAAAACCCATGACACCCACTTATTAACTTCATCTTCGTCAATTTCGTTAATTTGTGTAAACTCAGGGACTGGAGCACTAGAAAATACTACGTCACTCTGCTTATCTTCGTTACTTTCGGCAATTATGTCACCCTTATTCACCATATTTAATTCCTCATTAGCTTCATCACCTTCTCTATCACCCTCCTCGACGTCAATATCATTATAAGTGAGAGATGTATAGTGAGAGATGTATGAGCATTAGTAACTTGATCAAAAAAATATTGGTCATTTGAGAACAACCTAGTATATGTACTATTTGGTGGATTTTCAAATGACATTTTTCTACAAATTAGAGTAAGAAAAATTACTATATAATCATACATATAAAAAATATATATATATAAAAAAATCAATCAAACTAGCTACTCCCAAAACTCAATAAATCTAATGTCGTCTACTCCTTTTCACAGTACAATTAGTCGTTAATATTGTAGGCATTATTTAATCAAAGCTAAATCAATTATATCATAATAAGCAATAACCCTTGGATTAAGTAGTAAAGATATACATACAATTGTATATTAAGTATTGTGACTCTGAGCACTTGTAAGTGGTGCATGTCTGACATATACAATTGCAAAGTCTAATTCACCTACCTTATATGAGTATATTCAGACGATACTCACGAATAATTTTTCATAATTAGGTTAGATTTTACCAATTTACATTGTTCCGTTAAAGTTTAATCTACTTGTTATATATGCCCATAGAAATAATAGTGATGCCAGAGATTGACTATACTTCCTTGCAGATCTTGCATCTACCATCAACGTCTATAACAATAGTGAAGTAAAACCTAAGAGAACTAGTTTTGCCCGTTAAAAAAAAAAAAAAAAAAAAAAAAAAAGCTAGTTTTGAGGCTCTAATTTTTAATTTAGACCATTAAAACAAAGCAATACTATTTACTCCTTGCTTTGTAATTTCCGAACCTACATGGACACTACTTTGAGAAATATTTTTAAGTGAACACTATTTTAGTAATTTATTTATTTTTTAACACCAATCTGACAAATCGTTTCAATTACTTGTATATAAGTTAAAGTGTTAGATATAATTGTAGAATAAACTTTTATAAACCTGCCAAAACTAACATTTCATCTAACTTTGAAATTTTGGGTTAGTTACCTCTACCACAAGCATGATGGTAAGGAAAGTATATTAGAATAAAGGAAAAAGAGAATACTAAAAGTTTATGTATCTTGATAGTGTTTAAATATTCATAAAAAGTTAAAAACAATAAGTGACAATAATTATTGTAAATAGTAATGAGTTTTACCTTTTTTTTTTTACTCCCTCCGTTTCTAAATTAGAAGTCTATTTTTCTTTATTATGTGTGTAATAAATATTAGAAATAGACATTTAATAAAGGGACGGAGGGAATAGTGTTTTAGCTAGTCATGTTATCATGGTGTATATATAGAAATTTATTGTGTTTTTCTACTTTATTTGTTCAATGCAAAGAGATAGGCAAGTAACTAGTTTAACCATCATAAGATCACTAAGAAAAATCAATGATATCTATATCAACATCTCAATGTTCAAATTACGTTAGATGAAATAAGTCCAAATAATTTAAGATAAAATTAACTTTTGCTTCAAACTCACTTCTATTTAACACAACCTATAGTAAATATAAATATGTTACTTCGTACAATGTAAATTCAATTAATAACTCAATATCAATACTGTAATTTAATATTACACCGTTATTTTTATATGCTTAATACTCGGTACTACGTATATCCCTAATTATTTTTGTTAAAACAAATTAGTAATTGAAATCCAAAAATCTAAAATCATCGAATACAACAAACACTTTTATTTGGAAATTCAAAGATCTAAATTCACCATTGACAACTTTTTCTCTCCCTCACATGCTATTTATTTTTCCCCAAAACAAAAAAAAAACTCCTAGTAATCCACGAGACAAACAAACAAAAACAACCATCCATCTCATCACATCTACGAAGTATAAATAATTATTAATTAATCCTTTTCTTTTTCCAATTTTCCCCACCCAATTAAATCACTCCCTTCTCTTCATTCGAATCCAATTCCCACCACCACCACCTCAACTACAATACCTCCATTTTCTCTCTCCTCCTCCATTAATGGCGGCCGTTGAGAGAGACCCTCAAAACTCCTGCAACTCCCGCCATTTCTCTCTCTTCATCAAATCTTGCTGCCCAAATCCCACTAACCCTTCTCACTCCATTATCATCCCTTTACCTCCTACCAACAACAACAACAAATCCCCCAAAAATTCGATTCAAACCTCCATTTCTTCTCTTCCAGATGATCTTCTCTACGAAATCTTATCTCGAATCCCACTCTCTTCTCTTCCTGCTATCTCCGCCGTCTGCCGTCGTTGGGCCCACCTTCTTCACTCCCCCTCTTTCTCTCTCCTCCGTCGCAACCACCGTCTTCTTCACCGGACTATTTTTGCCTTTTCTACGTCTTCCGTTTCTACCCTTCGTCCTTTTGTTGATCACAAATGGAAGCTCCCTTCTCAAAACGACGGCGTTTTAGGGGGTGGTACTGGTAGTGGTGCTCATTTTCACACGGATTTCTCACACGCGCGGTTAGCTGTTATTGGGAGGAAGATTTTTATTATTACTCGGTCTAGTGCGATGGTTTTTGACCCGTGGACCGGGCTCATGAAGGTCCGGTCTGGACCGTTGGTACCGCGAAAACGGTTCGCTGCTGCGGCAGTTTGTGGGAGAATCTACATGGCAGGAGGGTCGTTAAGGGCGTCTGACGTGGAAGAGTATGACCCCCACGCGGATGAGTGGCGCGTAGTGGCTCACGCGCCGAGGAGGAGGTATGGGTGTGTTGGTGTTGGGGTGGATGGCGTGTTTTACGTCATTGGTGGGTTGATGATTGGTGGCGCGTCGGAATTACGCGCGGCTGAGGCGCGTGTTTGTGCTAGCTCGATGGATTTGTATGATGTGGCGGCGCGTGGGTGGTTGAGGAGCCGGGCGGTTCCCGGAGGTGGGTGTGTCGTGGCGGCTTGCGGGGCGGATGGTTGTGTTTACGTGTTGGCAAGCCATGCAGTTGAGTTGTCATTTTGGCGGTTTAATGGACGGAGGAAGGGCGAGGGTGGTGGCGGGTTTGGAGAATGGTGTCGGATGAGGAGCCCGCCACTACCGGCACAAGTCCGGCTCGACGGGACCGTGAAGTTTAGTTGTGTAGGGGTGGAGGATAAGGTGGTGTTGATCCAAGTGATGGGGTGTATAGATGATTTATTGAGGAGAAGTGGGAGGAATGTGAGAGGATATAAAGAAGGGATTGTGTTGATATTTGATTGTGTGACTGAGGAGTGGAGTAGAGGGCCTGATTTACCTGAATTGGTTCAAAGGGCAGCTTGTGTTTGTGTTGAATGTTGATTAAATTATAAAATCTAGTACTAATTACATAAATTCTATGTTAAATTATGTACAATAAATGTGTGTAGTACTAATTCTTGATCATTTTTGGTAACCGATTGATGATGTTACTACTGTTTTTCCATTTATAGAGAGAAATTTGGAAGTTTATTGTAACTTGTAAGAATTGAATCTAGGGTTACAGTTTTATACCATTGGTTGATTTGGTATTAAGTGTTAATGTTGATTAATGGAACTTAAGTAGAGGTTATTTCCATTTTAACACCTTCGGTATAATTAAACACTGTCATTTCCCGTAGCTTATTTGCACAATAAAATATGGAGTGACGTGTTTTACTCTCCGATGTAGATTTTATAAGTTGTTGACTGAATGCTATTTTATGTAAGCTATGTTTATGATAAAAGTGCTTAGTACAACTAAATGAACTATTGCAATTAAAGTATGCTTGATATACTAAAACAGCTTTTGCATTATTGCGAAAAGGTATATCCAAATGGACGAAATGCCCACTATAATGAGTAATTATTAGCCACTATGATGAGTAATTATTAATTCATTTCATGATACGTTAATAGGTCATCTTTAGAATTGCATAAAAACAAAAACAATATACTTGTATATATCATTGAAGGAGTGATAATGTGATGTACTCCGTATTACGGAGTATGTAGTATGTACTTTCGTAGCAATATCTACATTGCCAGACTCAAAGTTAAAGAACCACTTGTTACGGAATATGGATTTCTATTTTTAGGGCCTATCTGTTCAGCTTAATTTCAGTTCAATTCAGTTTATAATTTCCTTTCAGCTCAGCTTAGCCCTAATCAGTCCAGTTCAGTTGTTTTCAGTAAATCGGAACAAACTCTTAACACTGAGAACAAACAATTAGGCTTTACCATTATATTGTCAAAAATTGCATTTTTTATATCTAAAACCCAAGTTCCAATCAACAAAAATTGTGCTAGCCCAACCTCACTCAACTTCTCATTACACCACGTGACTCTCCCCTCTACGCCACGTATAAGATTTGAACATACAACCTCTAATTCTAGAACTAAGTGTCTTACCACCAATCCATGAGATATTTCATATTGTATCATTTCATTTGAATACAAAATATTAATATGAAGCGAATGATTATATGATAACAAATTTAATAATCCGAGCGACCTAAATACTAGTTCTAACTTCTAATAAATTGAAATTATGTAGATAGTTTTATTTGTTTTTTTTTCTTGAAATTAATAGTCTCTTTTAATGCAATTTTTGACAATTTATCTCAAATTACCCTTAATAAAAGTAGCAAAGCCGAACCAATTTTAGATTACTAAAGATCAATAACCTTATTTAACTCGACAAATTCTCTAATCAAACCTTACAATTACAAATCAAACTCGCACAACCTGAACACCAAACCTTCGGGGTGGGATCGTGAATTCATTAATCAACATTCGCATCATCATCTTCGATAAAAATCGAAACTTTCAATTGAAAAATCGAAAAACCCTTGTTCATCTCTCTCATAAATTCTCCTCCATTTTTGAAGAAACCTCAGAACAACAACAATAACAACAACCATGGATTTCCAGGTGGTTGTGCTAGCTGGTGGCACTTCCAAAAACCTTGCCCCTCTTGTTTCCAAGGTTTTTTCAATAAACCCCTTTTCTTTTAATCCCAAATTTTGCCTTTTAATTTGATTCATTTCTCATTTTTTATCTGTAAATTCGATTTCAGGAGGTACCCAAAGCATTGCTCCCAGTTGGGAATCGCCCAGTAGTTTCTTATGTATTGGACCTTTTGGAACAAAGCAATCTCAAGGATATTATTGTGGTTTGTTTTTATAACTTTAATTGATTGATTGATTGTTTGTTTTCAAAATTAATTGGGGAAATTGGCAAAATTGGCGAAATTGGGGTTTGCAAAATGTTTGGTTTTGTATTTTGTCTTTACTTTGATTATAATGATTGGGTAATTTTGTATATTTCAGGTGGTTGGAGGTGCAGATGCTGCTGTTAAAGTTGGTGGATGGATTTCGAGTGCGTATGTTGATCGTCTTCGTGTCGAGGTTAATTTCGAATCCTACATTTCATAGGTGTAATGATTTCTGGGTTTTGTTCATGTTTGCCTGTGATTATGCTACTTTAGACAGTTTGTACTTTGTAGTGTTGCAAACTGGTGGAAGCTTTATGTGAATGAATGAAGTAGCTTTAATAGTTCTGTGTTAATTTTCAGTTTAGTGAGGTTTTGAATTTTCAATTTTAGGGTTTGACATTATTTGTTTTAGGTAACTAAGAATTCAATTCTTTGTGGATGCTTGTGAATGAATGACATTATTGGATTTATGACACATATGTTGGTAGAGAGCGATTATGCTCATCACTTAATCTTTTAAGATTAATGAGAGTGATAACAAGGTGCCTTTTGACGTACTCGGCCTGGTTCTGATGTCGAACATGATTCTAGAATCTCAGCAGTGATGGAGATATGGAGGGTAAGAGGAGGGTAGAGCATCTGCTTTATGGGTTTGGATTATTGATTACCTAGTCATAGAAGAAAAGGAAACATTTGTAATTTTACACAGTTCTGTCTTGGCTGACATAAAGGTTATAATCTTGATTCTTTTGAAGTCTAGATTTTGTGGTGCCACTTCATAGGTAAAGGACAATCAAAGCTTAGAGTGATCTTGTTGGCAATGTAAATGACTGATGCTATTTTATAAGTATAATCGTATGTGATGCATGTGAGCCATTGAGATATCTTGATTGAATGCTGTATGCAGTTAATGACGATGATGTTCATTTGAGATATCTTGGTATATGAAACCCTTCGTCATCTTTCACACAGCTGGCATATTTGGGTAAACATTGGCAATATTAACACACTGATTTCCTTTAAATCTTTGCAACAATCAAACTGCTAGCTTCAATACTCAAAACATCTCATAATATAACCTTTGCCTGATTTTTCATTTTCATTGAGTTGCAGATCTGGTTTTATGTGGGGAAAAAATTGCATAGAGATTAAAAAGAAATTGGTAGATAGAAAAAAAATATACACGTATATACTTCCTCCGTTTCTTATTAGATAACACACTTCATTTTGGCACACATATTAAGGAGTGAAAGAGAAAAGCAAAAGACAAATATACCCTTACCCACCTACCCTACTCCTTAATCAGTGAACTGAACCAGCAACCAAGGCCCACCAGGCCACCACCACCCCGGCCTTTGTCTGTACCTAAGCTGCTACCACCTCCCCATTGTCTAATTATAGCTGCCGGCCTGCCGCTACCCAATGCTGCCTAGGTTCCAGATGCATATCGCCTTAGTGCAGCCTTGAGCTTTTTTATATAATATATTGGGAAGGACCATAGCAAACATTGTACATGGGGAGACTGGTAGCTTCTCTTTGAAGGAAGTTTGATTTTTCCAGATTTTTTTTTTCGGGGGGGGGGGGATGCGGGGGTGGGGGAGAAAGGAGTAACTTTGGCAGAGGGTTGTGGATATTAGAGGGGAGGGAAAGAGAGGCGGGAATGGAAGAGGCATGTTGCTTTGTTCCTCTCTATCTCTCATGTTAGGGCAGGGGATAATAATTTGTGGGAGAAATAGGGTTGGATAGAGGCATTTACTTTCTAGAGCAGCCATCGATATCATAACCTATATAGATACAATTGTATGTTTTAGTGTATCTAATGTTGTTTGATGGTTTGATAAATGGTTTTTCTATATTCTTCTTTTCCTTTTCCCCTTCTTTTTTCTTTTGTATGGAAGAATTTTTTTTAGTAAATGACATCATTGAGTTTTCCAGCATACAGAAGGTATTACTTATTAGTAAGTAGATCACCCTGATGCCCAAAAGAAAACCTTAGTGTGGTTTTGTTTCAATTTTTCAACAAGTAGATTATGTGATATTTTGATCTTATTCAGGTTGTTGCAGTTCCAGAGGATAAAGGAACTGCTGGAGCTCTTCGTGCTATTTCACGTTACTTGACTGCCAGCGACATTTTGGTAAGCATCCTATATACTGTTTATTGGAACAGTACTATAAATTTAACTGTATTCCAGTAGTCATTAGTCTTGTGACAGTCTTTTGCTGCAGTCTGAGATCTACATTAGTTTTCTGTTGAAATGACTAATACCCTATTGTTATATTGTGTAAGGTTTTTTTGTTAGTATAATATTGTTTCCCTAATAAAAATGTTTCTGCCTAATGTTGTTAATACTTTTGTTCACTGTTTTATTTCTGAAGGTGGTAAGTGGGGACCTTGTTTGTGATGTTCCTCCGGGGGCTGTGGCAGCTGCTCATAGACGACATGATGCAGTTGTGACTGCAATGCTTTGCTCCACCCCTATTAGTGGATCTACAGAATCTGTATCGTCCAGCGGAAAGGATAAAGCAAAGAAACCAGCACGTCGTAATATTATAGGGTTGGATGTCACAAAACAATTTTTACTGCACATAGCTGCAGGTTTGAGTTTTGGATGTCTACTTGCTTGGACCAGTTATATACTAATTAGATATTGCTTTTATATTGGTTCATTAGTCCTGGGTGGTTTTTGTCAGGCACTGAGGTTAATAAAGATATGAGAGTTCAGAAGAGCATACTACGTGCAGCTGGACAGGTATTATACTTCTTTCCCTGTGAAACTGTTGGTTATTTTCTCTAAACATGTTGGCCAAGGAACCCTCAGAACTTGTTGCCTTCTTGAAGTTACAGCAAATATTTTCTGGTAATATGCATTTATTGAATTGATTCTGTCTAATACTTTTTCCTCTTCTTTCTTCCACTCTTAATAGATGGAGATCCGAACTGATCTTATGGACGCCCATTTATATGCTTTCAAGAGGTTTGCAGTTTTCATTCCTTTTCCTTTTGTCCAGGAGAAAGAGGGGGGTGGTTGTTGTTGGTGGGGGGGGGGGGGGGTGCTAGGGTTTAAATAGGTTATGTTACGTTCCTTTTAATTACTGTCCATCCATCATCTTTGCCTTGCTATTGTTGAAGATCTGTTCTTCAAGAAGTTCTTGATAAGGATCTTGACCAGAAAGAGAAATTTAGAAGCCTAAAGCAGGATGTGCTGCCCTATCTTGTCCGGACACAACTGGTGAGTGTGGTATCTGCCGTGAGATGCATGCTATTTTGTTTGTCCAGCTGTCCTAACACATGGCTGTTTGATGATACATTGTAGAGATCAGATGTTTTGGCAAATGTGACTCTACAAGCAGAAGAAAATGGGAATGGGATGCTTCCATCACATAAAAACCAAGTTATGCTGTCCCAACTTTTGGCTAATGCTTCTACCCCGAGTTTCCATGAACTGTTTGCTTTGGGCCCTAATGGTTTTGCTCGCACAGCTAGAAAAACCCACAAATGCTGTGTTTACATTGCCAGCAATGACAAGTATTGTGCACGCTTGAATTCCATTCAAGCTTACAGTGACATCAACCGCGATGTGAGACTCTATGCACCAACATATTCCATTGAATGCTTGTATAATACTATAATTTATTTATTTGTCGGTCTCTGTATTACTTATTGTTCAATGGTTTTGACATCTTTGATGATTTCAGGTCATTGGAGAGGCTAGCCATCTATCAGGGTATACATTTTCTCCTCAGCACAATAGCATTCATCCTTCTGCTGAGATTGGATCAAAGACTACAGTGAGAATGATTTTTTTTTTTCTTTTCTATTCTTCATATATATAATCGTCATTTGCTTGTACACTTATAATACTCTTTTGTGAAATTAGGTAGGACCATATTGTATAATTGGTGAAGGTTCACAAATGGGTGATAAATGTAGTGTAAAGCGATCCGTCATTGGTCGTCATTGTCGGATAGGTTCAAACGTAAAGGTATGCTTGTTTATCTTCTCAAACTGTTATTAATTGGCTGTGTTTATTTTATCACATTAGATGACTACATCCCACAAGGCCTTAACGGGAAAGTGGGGGTGAAGTGTAAGAGATGGCATGAAATGTCTTATAAGAATTCGTTGTACGTCCATATTTTTGAGTTTAAGTTGGAACAGTATGATGTTTTACATCTATTTAATCATCATAACCCTTGTCTTCTCACGAAAATGCAGATTGTGAATTCAGTGGTTTTGAACCATATTACTATCAGTGATGGCTGTTCGATCCAAAGCTCTGTTATCTGCAGTAATGTACAACTTCAAGAGCGTGCAATTTTGAAAGACTGCCAAGTAAGGGCCTTTGTCTTCTCACTTTTGTATCCCTTATCATCTACTCGTATCATACTTTCTATTGTTTGATAATTATTATTCTTTTCACGTTAAACTTTGAACTTCCCATACTATTTTGGATGGTATACTTTACCAATTTCTCTATTAACTCTGAATTTGCTGAACTTGTCTAGGTTGGAGCAGGTTATGTGGTCACTGCAGGCAGCGAAATCAAAGGGGAATCCCTGGCAAAGAAATAGATAAATGTCTCTGCCCGAGTTTTGTTTTGTTTACTTGTCTTAGAAAATTAAGACACTAGGCTGTTGCAGAGGCAAATGCGAGGGTGCTTGGTTAAATTTGTTGTATTAATAGGAAACTGAATACCAGCTAGTATCAATTTTGCTCCATAATCCACAAATTGTGCTTAGGTTTTGCTTCTATATATTAAATCATTCTTCTACCTATGTCACAGATATCTGATTTGTTTTAGGTTTTGTGACATTTTTCGCAATCTTTAAATTAGCACAACCCCATGTAATTCTTGTCCATTCTACTTGAATGAGCAAAAATTAGCTTGCAATTTTACAACCTACTTGTATGATGTGGATATCACCAATTTGCAGGGCGAAACATCACGTGTTTGTCACTCTAACTTTTACCGAGGCAATTTCGCTCATTTTCCATCCTCTCTGTTCATCTCATCCAAACCTCTCTTTTTTCTCACATTCCTAGCCCTATTGAAGTACATGAATTGAGCCTCAGCTCCACCATTGATTTTACAACTTTTTTTTTTTATTAGTAGGTCGTTTCTAAAAAAAAAAAAAAAAAAAATAGTTAGTTGATAGTTTTGTCAAATTTAATATTATATCACTAATAAATAAAGCCGGTCTTGCAGTCAGATCACGAGACAAAGACACTTGGCATTCCAGTTTTTCGCCAAGTGTCGCGCCACGTAGGAGATAAATAGGTATTATTGTGACACATATGATGCTAAGTAAGCGATTTTTGGATAAATTTTTAAAGATAAAAGTGTTATATAGAGTTTTATTATCGATAAAATTCTAATATTTCATATATACAAAATTAATCCTAACTTTTAACAAATATCTTATAACTCAATTCTATTTCCATCATCAAATTCGTTTTAAAAAGTTCTTTAAAATAAGATCCATTTATTTATATTAATATATAAAGTCGGTCTCGCAGCCAGGCCACAAGACAGTGATACTAGGCATTCAAAATGAGATCCATTAAATAAAAAATAGAAAATCAGTAAAAATAAGTTTTAATCAGGAAAAATAATTTTAGTTGGGTAAAAATACTTTCAGTTCATTAGAAATAATTTAAGCGCAATAAAAAAATTAGCAAGTTAATAATAACATAGATATCTATTTACAAATAAAACTACAAAAAGTACATTATTATATAAATAAGCGGTATGATATCGTATGTCTAAATACTTTATATTATCAAAAGGGGTTATATGATTGTATTTAAGCTGAAAAATTTAGGACAATCCGGGCATTGCCCAAGCAAAAAACTAGATTTTTTAAGATAAAATTATTGTATAGAGTTTTATTATCAATATAATTATAATATTTCATATATACAAAATTAATCATAACTTTTAATAAATATCCTATAACACAATTATATTTCCATCATCAAATTCGTTTTAAAAATTTCTTTAAAATAAGATCCATTCATAATACATTAATTTATTTTAAAAATAAATAGTGAATATTGGTAAAAAAATACTTCTCAATTCAGTAAAAGTAATTTAAGTTCAATAAAAATAATTTCAAGTTAATAATAACATAGATATATTTAATTTATTAAAAAAAAGAGAATATGTAAAAATAAGTTCTAATCAGTAAAAATAATTTTTGTTTGCTAAAAATATTTTCAGTTGTGCCAATTGACAAGTTGCATAATTAAACCTGCCCCCTTGCAAAATTAACACTTATAACTAAATTGAACATCACTTGCGGAATAAACACCAAGCCCTCCAAACGCAAATGGTAAGTAAATAAAGCCGGTCTTGCAGCCAGGCCACAAGGCAGTGACACTTGGCATTCCAGTTATTCGCCAAATGTCACGCCACATTGGCGAAAACAAGGTCTTATTGTGACACATAGGATGCTAAGTAGATAGATTTTTAAGATAAAATTGTTGTATAGAGTTTTATTGTTGATATATTTCTAATATTTTATATATTCAAAATTAATCATAACTTTTAATAAATATCCTATAACTTGGTTCTATGGCCATCATAAAATTCGTTTTAAAAAGTTTTTTAAAATAAGATCCATTCATAATTAATACATTAATTTATTTTAAAAATTAATGGTGAATATTGGTAAAAATACTTTCAGTTCAGTAAAAGTAATTTAAGTTCAATAAAAATAATTTCAAGTTAATGATAATATAGATATATTTAATTTATTAAAAAAAATAGAGAATATGTAAAAATAAGTTCTAATCAATAAAAATAAGTTTTGTTTGCTAAAAATATTTTCAGTTGTGCCAATTGATAAGTTGCATAATTAAACCTGCCCCCTTGCAAAATTAACACTTATGACTGAACTGAACATCACCTACGGAATAAACACCAAGCCTTCCAAACGCCGCAAAAAGGTGGCAAGCCGCCACTGCCAATCACCAAACCCAGGCCCCGAAGTAGTAATAATACGCTCCAAGAAAGATCGAAGAGCCTCGTCGAATGTGCGCTGAGCCGCCTCAAAAGTACTAGGAGGACAAGTACGCAATCCAAAGTAGAGTTTAGAAACTCCGGTACATGCCCTAAGTAACAATAGCTCACACTGAGGATCATCAAGCATAACAACTTTATCCATAAGCGCAATGGTCTTGGTCACCCTTTGCATAACAAGCTCACCACTAAAACCGAAATCGAAACTAGCGGGACCACCAAGCAACTTAACACCACGCAAAGGTCGAGCAATATTTGGTGGAAAGACACCCACAAGCCTGCTTCGAGGGTCTTCTATAGGCTAGAAAATTTCAGTTTTTTCCACGTTAAGATGTAACCCAAAACGAGGCCCTTCCTCCATAATCATTTGCAGAACCTTCCCCACCACCAACGTGACACCAATAATAGTGTCGTCATCCAAATACCAAGCCTGAAGACATACATCAAAAGTGTCTCTGATTTTACACACCAGGGGTTGTAAAACTAAAGCAAAAGGCAGAGGACCAAGGGGATCACCCTGCTGCACCCCCAAGACGACCATAAGGTGTGGTCCCCATAATACAATTTGGCTGGATTAGAATTGCAGAATTCAACCCATCGTATATATTTATAATAATTTTATCAACAATCTATGGAAAGTTTTTTTTTAAAAAAATCCATTTATAATATATTTAATCAAAAACTTTTATATGTAGCTGGTCAAAACGTGTCATTAACTATTAAAAGTGTTACTTCGTTTTTGCTATAGGGGATACTTGGTCAGTGTTATAGTGGTTACTCAATTAGTGTTATAGATAAAGGTTACTTAGTCAGTGTTAGAGGTTACTCAATTAGTATTACAGGGGTTACTCGGTCAGTTTTATAGGGGTTACTTTGTCCGGGCAGATGGTGTGGCTAGCTGCATACAAAATGCATTGTTATTTAATTTATTTAAAAAAAAATAGAGAATCGGTCAAAATAAATTTTAATTAGTAAAAATAATTTTAGTTTTGTAAAAATACTTACTTTCAATTCAGTGAAAATAATTTAAACTCAATAAAAGTAATTTTAAGTCAATAATAATATAGATATCTATTTACAAACAAAACTACAAAAAGTACACTATTATATAAATATAAGTCATATGATATCGTATGTCTAAATATCCTACATTATCAGAACGGATTATATGACCACATTTAACATTCAAGTAAAAATGTTATCTTAAAATTTTATCAACCATCTGGGCATTGACTTTTCAGTTTTTCACCAAGTGTTGGGTCACGCAGGCGATAAATACGTATTATTGTGACACGTATGATGCTAAGTAAGCGAATTTTGGATAAATTTTTTAATATAAAATGTTGTTTTGATTTTTATTATCGATATACTTCTAACATTTCATATATACAAAATTAATCCTAACTTTTATTAAATATCCTATAATTTGTTTTATTTCCATCATAAAATTCGTTTAAAAAATCTCTTTAAAACAAGATCCATTTATTATATATTTAATTTATTTTAAAAATAATAGAAAATTAGTAAAAATAAGTCTTAATCAGTAAAAATAATGTAAGTTTAATAAAAGTAATTTAAGTTCGGTAACAATTTCAAGTCAATAATAAAATAGATATCTATTTACAAACAAAACTACAATAAGTAAACTATTATATAATTAAGCGATATGATATCGTATGTCTAAATATTCTACATTATCAAAAGAGATTATAGAATCGTATTTAACATTCAAGCCAAAAAATAAATAAATTAAAAACTATATTTTTATGAACAATTTGGGCATCGCCCAGCAGCCAGGCCATGAAACAACGACATTTGACATTCCAATTTTTTGCCAAGTGTCGAGCCACGTAGGTGACAAATAGTTATTATTGTGATTAGATTAGATGTCATGTTAGATTAGATCGGATAGATTTGTTTAGGATAAAAAAAATATACATAAAATAATTTATAATTCTTTTGTAAAAAAATCTATCTTTTTATAATAGCAACAAACCACATATTATAATTAATATGAATATCCAATTAACAATAGAATTTTACTCCTATATGAATAAACACGTAATTATAATTATAAATATGGCCATGTATCATTAATTTTTTCGAGTCTACCATTGATTTACCATTAAAGCTTTTGAATTAGGTACTCTTCATATTCAGTTGTAATATTTTTGTGTATGTTTGTGATTTTGTTAATGAAATTAAAGAAGTCAAAACCACTAAAATTAGGACACAATAGAAATTGTACAATACAAAGGAATCTTGATCGAATTCAAATCAATGCTTGTAAGGTCTTAAAACTTTATGGGTTTTTCACTTAAAAAGCATTTCAATAATCTTTTGTTTTTTAATGCTAATCATATTATTATTATTTTCAACTTATTTTATGAACATTGGAAGCAATAAATGGTAAAAGATATTACTATCTGCATTATCAAAAGGGTTTATTTGACCATATTTAACATTCAAACCAAAGAGTTTATCCTAAAATTTTATCAACAATTCGGGCATCGCCCGAGCACAAAACTAGTATATATATAAATGGGTTTTTTTCCCAAGTTTTTAGAGAGGGATAAAAATAATTTAATTAAATATAAAATGTTATTATAAATTTTATCCAAATATATAACAAATGAGATGAAATTCACAATTTATTTTAAAATAAAATATTAAATGATATACTAAGTACAACGAAAAATAGCAAATTTTATCACATAGATACAAAAAAATTTGTTTTAAAAATACAAACAAACCAATGCATGAGCTTCATCTAGTTATTATTATTATTGTTATTATTATGGATTATTATTATGGGTAATGCTATATGCAACCCTTATTTAATATACTTCCTTTTTATAATATTATGTTGGGAATTTATCGACAATTCACGAGTAAATCGGTGTAATAAATGTTAATTTAATGTCTATTCTTTCCACTTTTAGCTTAGGACTACATATAACTTCTTATTAAGCTTGTTAGTCATTATTTAAATAACACAGTACCAAAATGAAACCACGTTAAGAAAAGAGTTGACACGTGTTTCAAAGATGGAAACATTGTTTATTAACTACATCTAACAAGGAAAAAAATTGAGGAATGTAATTTAATAACCCTTAATCTAACCTTGCCGAATTTAACACCCTCCGTATCATTAATTTCCAAATTTAGTCCCATAATTTCAACTATAGTTCCAAACTTCCCATAACACAACCATTATTAACTTTTTTTTCCCTTTTTATTTTTCCTCTCTCTCTTCCTCTCAATCAAACCCTTTTTAAAACCTCAGTTTACTCTCCTTCACTCACATCACTCTTATGCTAAATTTTATAGTGTAAAATGTCTAACGAAGGCGTCGAAAAAGATAATAACAACCCTTCACTCGTTATTCCTACGCCAGATTTTACAATGGACATGTCGAACGAAGAAATCGTCGAAAAAGTCGTAAAAGAAAACAACAATTTGGCTAACAATTCAGTTGTTAATCCTATTGTTTCAAAAGGATTGAAAGTTTTGGTTGTTGATGATGATATTACTTGTCTTACGACCATCACCAAATTGCTTAGCCGTTGCCGATATCAAGGTTTGTACATAAATTTCCTAACTTTATTTCTCGTGTTTATAGTATTACGTACTTCTTTCGTCTCTATTTATTTTTTCAATTCGAAATCTTTTTGAGGGACAAAATAACTCTAATATAAAGATGAAGTGAGTGTGTTAATATATCATTAGGGTTTATTCATAGAGTTTTATTTTTTTTTAGTTCCTGATTAGGGTTTTGTTTGTTTTCTTGTGCCGTAGTTCTTCTTTTGTAATTAGGGTTTATCAATTTTTGGTTTTATGCTATTAATATTTTATTTATTGAAACGATATAGATCTGTAATTTAATTAATTAATGCCGTGTGAATTTATTTATGTGATGATACTAAAAAATTTTATGTGCGTGTGACGATGCTTAATTTTTATTAATTAAGTGTTTGATACTTTGATTTTATTGTTACACTAATATAATATTATTGGACAGTTACTTCGAAGAATAATCCAATTGAAGCACTAAATCTGTTGGAAAAAAATGAAGAAAAATTCGATTTAGTGTTAACGGATGTTCGTATGGAGGAGATTGACGGGTTTAAGCTACTCGAAACCGGCGTTAAACACGACATTCCGGTGATAATGATGTCAGGGTATGGTGATGAAGCGATTGTAAAGAAAGGTGTAACATTTGGTGCTTGCAACTACTTCCTTAAGCCTATTAGTTTATCGGATGTTGAAGTTATTTGGCAACATGTGTTTCGATACAATCTCGAAAAATGTACTAGAGGTAACAAATTTGATAATGAGAATAATGAGGATCAAAGAGATAATAAGAGTAAGGCTATTACTAAGGAAGGCAAAAAATTAACCGGGAGTAGGGTTCGATGGAATGATGAACTTCACCTCGATTTCGTGGGTGTGGTTGAGAGTCTTGGAGGGGTTGATAAAGCGGTACCTAAGAAGATTCTAGAGATGTTGAGTGAAAGACATAATAATCTTACTAGAGAACAAGTTGCTAGTCATCTTCAAAAGTATCGAAAAGCTCTTTCTAAGCACAAGAACAACAACAAAAACAAAGGTATCGATCAGTCATTCATGGTTCCGACTCATGTTTCTACTAATAATCATCAGTACGCGAGTTCTATTGTAAACCGTCAACATCATCTTCCTGTCGCGAATGCATCTGATAGAGCAAGAGTTGCACCACAAATAAACTACTCGCAAATGAATAATTTTCCAATGATTAATAATAATCATGTTGGACAACCTCAACCGTTGCAAGTTAGGCCAAGTCAAGTGATTATGCAACCTCGAATGGTGCAATATGGTAGGGATAATTTGATGGGAAGCAATAAATTACCTCAAGTACATTATCATCTTCAACAACAACAACCGCAACAACTTGTACCTTATGGAGATTTTGGTTCATTACATACAGATTTTTTCGACTCAGATAATAAGATGCAAGTTCACAACGAGTTCTTTGATAATAGCCCTTCGATTATCAATCCTTTTAACGAAATTGCTTCTACAAATAGCTTCTTGATGGATGGGAATCATTCTTCATTGTTAGATACTTGGGGTGATTTATCAAAGACATCATGATCAGAATCATTTTTTCTACTTTTATCGCGAAACCAGGTATATGACTTGTATTCTTCATTCTTCAGTTTGTTGTCAAGGCATAAAGTATGTACATTTCTGATTAAAATAGTGAATTCCTTATTGTCTGTTAAACGGCATCATTTGGTTTGGTATGTCATGCCTTGATCTTTCTTTTTATTTGCTGAACTGAATGTTAACGGCTTTCGGTGAGCAGGCAAATGGCTAACAGCTCCATCCCAGAGAACGCTACAGATCCGGAGGCTCTGCTGTTAATTTGCAACTGTACCTCTGAACTGCGTCCTGCATGAATTAGTATTGGTGCATCTTTGTTCGATGTTTATCCATAAACTCGATAGTTAGAAAAAATTATTATTCTTCGTTATTGATGTACATGATTCGGATTCTATCTTTTACTCCTTAATAGAAGTAGTTCAATGAAATGAGGATGTTATAGTAGAACTAAGATTATATATGAGTTGAATTAAACTGAGAGGAAGGGCATTTTGGATCTACTTACATAATAATAATGATCCAGGATGTAGATTAATAAGGATGCATTTGAAAAATTGCATTAAATTACTTTCATTAACAGAATAATAATTTATGATCCATCGTCTTCCTGGGGCATTGACTATCTTACAATTAACTGCATTTAAACAAGCCTTTATTTTTGGCTGACTAATCAAATAATTTGTATCTCATACAATATTATTACAGGGAATGAGGGAAGTGAAAATTAAAATGTAAAATCTACATGAATGAAGTAAAGAAGAGATTGTATCATTTAGCGCCTGAACAAAGTGATCAACATCGTCCTTGGTGTTGTAAAAGTAGAGACTAGCTCGTGCACTCGCATTCATTCCCAAATGTCTATGCAGAGGTTGTGCACAATGGTGGCTTGATCTGATTGCCACTCCATGCTGATCCAAGAGTATACACTGTTAGCTATGCAACTATTACAGCGCAATTTATATACAAAAATTGCTATTTAGAGAATAAACTTGACTGTAGATAGTAGCATAGCATTCATATCATACCTGTTGATCAAGAAACGTGGCAATGTCTGTTGGATGAATATTTTCTACATTGAATGAACAAAGAGGAGCTCGACCAACATTTTGTGAAGGCACCGGTCCATAAATCCGAATCTTAGGGACTGAAGACAGCCTTTCGTATAAATAATCAGCTAATTCTGCCTAGAGGAAGTTCATAACAGTACCCATAATTATGTGAAGAAATAATATAGTATAAGATAATTCAGACTAAATATAAGAAAGACTGCTCTGTACAATAACCGATATTGAAGACTAGATTTTAAAAAATTAAAGCTCTTGAACATTAGAGATTGGATTTCAATATTAGAAATCAATGAGAGACAGGAAGAGATCAGGTGCAAGACAATCTACCTCGTAATCGTGGATCTTTTGCATTCCAATTCCAGATAGATAATCTATAGCTGCTCCTAATCCAATGGCCTAACCAATAGCTGGTGTTCCAGCCTCAAATCTGATCCAACAGAATCGAATCTAAATCAAGATCATAAATGAACAAAAACTTATCAGACATTCAAATTGATGCCTACCAACCTGGATGGAGGATTTGCATACGTGGAGTGATCCAAGTACACGTCAGAAATCATTTCCCCGCCACCTGAAAGAAAATACATGGAAATGATAGTGAATAAATTATTATGTTATGTGGCTAAAATACGCATGTACTACAAGTAACAGTAACAGATGCTATAATAATAAAATCAGTCACAGAAGAGTATTGGCAACTGGTTTCTACTTTCTAACCAGTCGCAATTTGCAGTAGCAAAAATTAGCCTTTTCATGCATTATAAAACCTGTCTCTATGAAAAGCTAGTGCAGAAAAGATAAAATTACTTTGTCAAAGAAGCAACAAGTTTTACCTAAGAAAGGAGGCATTGAATATAGAAGCTCCTCTTTGCCATACAGGAATCCCACTCCTGTAGGACCACACATCTGAAGCATTGTTCATTCCTTGACTTCGAACACCAGCTCATACTATTTGTTCAAGAATAACTAAAGGAAGAACCTAACCTTATGAGACGAAGCAACAAGAAAATCAGCACCAAGGCTCTGTACATCAACTGCCATGTGTGGGACACTCTGACAAGCATCAACCAAAACTTTTGCCCCAACAGCATGAGCCGAGTGCACTATATCGTGAATTGGTAGAGTAGAGGCTACACAAAGAATCATTTAAGAGATGAGATTTCAGGAAGTGTCTGGGAAAGAATATTCTAAACAACAAACAAAATTCTCATAGTTTATTTTAAAAGCATCACTTGTGATACACTTCACAAGATAACATTTTTCTTGACAGCACACTCAATTTCAAGAAACACAACTCGGATTAAAAAACCATCAACCCAAAAATCAGCCCTACCAAGTACATTGGAGACATGATGAACAACAACCAATTTTGTCTTTCTTGATAGCATATCCAGCAATGCACCGGTATCAGGAACTTCATCTTTGGTCAAACTGACAAATTTCAATTGGGCACCAGTTTTCTGAGCCACCAGTTGCCAGGGAACAATAGCACTATGGTGTTCAGCAACAGTGAGGATGATCTGCATGCATTCAATGTCAAGCAGCAATATAGCAGATAACATACTTGGGAAGATTTTTCAGTGGGTAAAAGGAAACAGATTTTTCAATTTTGCAGTTACTTAGCTAAATGCAAAGAGTTAAAGGCAATATATAATTCCTCCAGAATCCAAAAAAAAAGAAAAAGGCTTGGACAGAGTTGTTTCCAAGCCTACAACTCTTACGCTTTGTTTGGATAGCAAAGAAGGAAGGAAAGGAAGGGGAGGGGAAAAGGAGGAAGGGAAGGGAAAAGAAATGGGTGGGGAGGTGAGCTCCATTTTCCCTTCAAATCTCTCCAATTTTGGAGGGATTATGCTTATTAAAGAGAGAGGGAAAATGGATCCCTCCCTCTCCTTCCCCTTCCTTCCCCCAATCCTTTACCCAAACAAGAGAATTTGTCCCCCTCCCTTTCTCTTCTCTTCTTTTCCTTTCATTTCTTTCTATCCAAACAAAGTGTTAAGGAAATTACGGATATGTAAATGAAAAAATATGAACCAAAAAGGACAATAACTATGAAGCATAAAGACGTCAATTGGCCTAGAATTTGTTATCTCGAGGACTTGACCACAATTTTAGTAGCAAGAATTTCAATTAGCTCTATAACACATCTTTAATATTAGATAGTATTGGCAATGATAATCAAAGACTCCACAGAATTCTTCTGTTTGTTGACTGCTTCAATATCTTAATGCCTGCAATCAATTCTATAAGATATAGGGACCAAGTGGAACTAGATTTAATTTCAAGAGGCCAACCTCTCCAATTAAGTTTTGAACATATTTAATAAGCACATTATTCCTGTCATACCCCAATATCAAGAAGACAAGAAGCTTATTCAGAAGTAAAAGCTCCAATTTCCAACTCTATCCGAAAAATTGGGCTTCTGCATAAGGAAATGCTCTTTCCCAAGCTTGGCCTACTTCAAGAAAGCTCTGACCAAATGCTGTTCTGTTCAGGTATTCCAGCTAAGGTATTGTTAAGCTAGACTTCGTGGTTTAACGGACAACCAACTATAGTCCAGCCAGCTAGTATTCTAAACAATCATAGTCTAGCTTTGCTATTGATACTTTAGCAAAATACAAGTGCAGTGCCTAACTTAAGTGTGTACAAGTGCGTCCGTTTCCAGTAATGAATTGATTGTCATTTTTCTTATATCTCAAATAAAAGGGTAACATGAAGCAGTTTTTTCATTGAAGTCATAATCCAGCTTTGTCATTTATTGAAGCATATTCCCATAATGATGCTTCTGACATTTTAGGAGCTTGAAATATAACAGAAAAGGAAACTAGTATAACAAGAACAAACCTCATCTCCTGCTTCCAAATTTGAGAGGCCCCAAGAATTAGCCACTAAATTAATTGCTTCAGTAGCATTCCTTGTAAATACAATTTCGCCAGACTCTTTGGCATTAATGAACGTGGCAACCTTTCTCCTTGCTAACTCATATTCATCAGTTGCTTTGGCACTGAAATTTAGTTTACAAAAGTTTCATCAGAACAAGAAACACATATGACAATTCAAATGACTTAAGTTACAAAACCTCAAGAAGTGTATTCCTCTGTGCACGTTTGCATTGTAAGCTTCATAGTAGTTTTTCAAAGCCTCTATTACAGCAGCTGGCTTCTGAGAAGTTGCACCGTTGTCCAAGTAGACAAGTTTATGGCCATTTACTTCCTGCAGCATAAAGTATTACTCTCAGATCACAGACTTTCCAATCACAGCTGAAAACTGAAAAGATCCAACAGCACCACAGTATCTTTATGTGATGGTATATAAATGGTAAATCCCACTAAACCAACAAGAACTGCCCCAAAATATCACCCCCAAAGATCAAGATGTGAAAGCAAATGTCACCATACACACGCCAATAAATCAAACTCTTTATATTAATGTCAGATACTAGCAGCAGCTAGCTAGTCCATGATTGTTTGTTTGTTACTACATTTCCTGCTCAATCAATTATTCTGTACCATGTAAACCTCCAGAATAACCTTACCACAAAAGGATAAATGCCCCATAATCCCTCAGTCCCTTCGTCCCTAGATAATTGCCACATTTCACTTCAAAATCTTATCCTTATTTAAAAGTCTCAATTTGCCACTATATATCATTATTCACCTTTAATTAACCGACCCCACTATCTATTTTTCTTTCACCTCTCCTAAATACACGTGCATTGAGCGAATGAAACTTATATATAAGAATGGAAGGAGTATTACTATTAATAGCCCCTTTAGGCATCAAATTGAAACTTTATAACACTAGTCCTGAGCAAACCAAGCCAGGCACTAATCCAATACAAGTATGTTATATGTGGGTGTTGAAAATAGCAAAACGTTTTATGTGTACCAAAATCATAAACTTTCTAGGTTTTTTACTGAATTGAAGCTGCTTTCAAGATTGAAGGCAAATTCAATAAATAAAAGTTCCAGAAATATCCTACTGAATAACTAATAAAGTGCTAATTAAGTACATATACTATCAAAATTTAGCAATAATGATTTCAGAGTACCAATACTCCCAAAATATTATTGCGGTATGTAAATGTCAACTAGTTTGGTTGGAGACGGTACCCAAGACCGAGCAACAAATCCCGTCTATATCATTGCCCTTTGTGACTTCCTAAACACTTACTAAGTTACAAGAAAAGATTATTGTTTCCATCAATTACAACCATGGTCAATGCGAGCAAAAACAGCTAAACAAGAATAACCCATTATTACCAAATTCATCCTGATAAAGACGCAACTTAAATCAAATAACCCAGAAATCAATTCACAAACAAAAAAAAAATTGAAAATTTTCCCAAAATGAATCATCATACTTGTTATTACAATAGCCAAAAAAGGGAAGTGAGCAAAATAAACCTGATGAAGGATAGGGAAATCGGGTCGGGTGAGGTGCCCAAGTGAAACGGATTCATTCTCCAATGAAATTGAAGCTGAAGTTGAAAGGCAACGACATGAAGAAGCAAATGATGGGTATTTGCAAGAACGAAGTGGTACAAATGAGTTGAACTTGTTGTGAAAAATTGAGGGGTTCATTGTTAAACCTTTCATAACCATGTTTGTGAGTCCTTTGAATCATCTAAATACAAGACAGCAAGACTGGGCTATAAGATTGTCACTTGCCGTCTTACCGAGTTACCGACTAGCAGATGTCTTCACGATACAATACTTTAACCAATTAAGCTGGTTAAATTTATCTTAATTTCAATTTAAGCTTGTATTTAATGTAACATAAAGTGCTAATCACAAGATTTGAAAGGCCACATTGTGATGTCCGTTCTTTTTATATCTTGGGTGTAGGAGTACTTGGAGTTTTCCTAATTGAATGTTGTAATTCGAAGAACTAAATTTCAAGTAATTTTAATAGGAATAGCACATGATCTCATCTTAAAATTAGTCTAATTTCTCTTGTTTAAATGTGTTATTTTTAACTCATCTATATCTTTTACTATTAATACTTGATAAGATTTATGAAAACGTTTTGGAAGATACGAAGTATATTAAAAACAAATACTAGTAACAAATCAATCAACAATTGAACTAAGCAAATACTTCGTATAAAGTCCTGTCAAAAATAAAAAAAATAAAATTGTATAAAGCTATAAATTATTATTTCCAATTGACTGTAATGTAATGGAATTGATTAATTTTTCGAACATTACCATCAAAAAAAAAAAAAAAAAAAAAAAAAAAAAAAAAAAAAACCATCAAGACTTTAACCAATTAAATTTTAAAATTGATATTTACCTTTATTTTTTCCACATAACTAATTTCTATCACCAAGGCTCACGAATTTTTCTCTTTTTTATTTTTTCGGTATGATTCAATGATTTAACCCTGTGATCATTATGATATTAATCACTATTTGCTGCGAAGAACTACTCACTGAATGCGGCCTCATGGACCATTGTTAAAGAGCTTCAATCACTGCAAACTTTCCATATTTGAAATATCTGGGGAAAAAAAACTTTTTCATGATTTGTAACGGGTAAATTTTACAATCCAGAGGGAATAAGCCTAAAATGTCAGCCTCAACTAAAAAGAAACCAGATCATAGGATCAGACAATGTAAGTGGCAGTAATGGTCATTATAGACGGGGAAGTAATACATTATAAATACCGTATATTTTTTTTCTATACAGTATATATTTCGTAAATCAGTGACCTGAGACAAAAATGTGATGAACCCCCAAACATGTAATATGACCAAAAACAATTCTATTTAAGTTTAGAACTATGAGCAAAAACATCCGCATCTATATTTTAGATGACATATGATGCGAATACTGGGGGATGTAACTGTATGATTAGAAATGGCCGAATCTACTACTTCAATGAAGGAAGCAAGCAGTCGTAAACTCGTTCCATGCGTGAAGTGATAGTCAATTTGTGGGTAGTTTGAAGGTCTGGCTTTGCCAAATCAATGATATCCTGTCTCAAGCTGCAAAAACGTTATTCAGCTGTTAGTCAATAGTATAGTATAAAATACCTTGCATAGTTGCATGAAAGAAATTACCAGTTTTCTTCCCTGTCCACAAAAGCTGGCAGTGAGCCCTGAACTCCAGGCAGGCAAAGCTCATGGTATGACCTACCATTATGTGCAATGCCTGCCATTTCAAGGGATTGGTCCATAGAATGGCCCAGGGGCTATCAATCACGCCTCAAGCCGTACCATGCCAAACTCAGAAAATGTGACCCAGGCAAGGACCATCGGTACTGCCAGCTTTACCAGGTAGTCCGTACATGGATGCAACATCTTGATTTATGCATGGATGAAAAGATTGAAAACTGAACTGAAAGGTACAAAGTACCAAGGAACTAACCATGACCATTCTCCAGTCATCTTTGCATGTCTCTCTACTGCACGATATAGACGATCTAAAGTATATAACACCAAGCCGAAGCTGTATCGTGCATCTTGTGCCTGCAGAAAATGCCACGCTCAACTTTTCTCTAACGAACTGAAAAGATCTAAATGAAGCTTGCATACACCAGCATAGGTATTCAGATAAAAAGCAAGAATGGACTCAGAAATTGCTGTGTTAATTATGTTGTTCTCTCGTACCTCCAAGTTTTTTGCTTTATAATGCATCAAAACTAGAAAAGTTTCTCTTATTGTGCACATAAAGGACTTAAATTAAATTATTCATCATTTTTTGTTGTTGTAAGGTTCACCACTCACAACAATTACAGTGCTTCTTCAGCAAAACTTAGTCTTGGGATGCTTTATAATCCAACAGCATAGGCAAAAACTGATCACCACGTGTTCTTAATTTGAATTTATTGAATGAAAATAAAATTCTCTGCATAAATTTACGTGTTTTTAATGTCTTGTACATTTCAATCTCTCTTTTCAATGGGGAATGACTAAGTGAGGATTGAACAGAGAAAAGACAGAATAATGCGGAGAAATTACAGACAAAGGGCATAGCACTGAAAACAGAAGAAAGAAGGTACAGAGTGGTTAATATAGGGAAGGAAGTCCAATCGAGACATTTTCAAATAAAGCTCCTTTTGTGTCACTGGCTAGTCACTTCCTTGCAGCATTCACTATTATTAGGCACATATAAGCATGCGAAATAACCATGTATAATACTGGGGATTCACTAGCATATATAGAAGTTTATTGTCTACACTAGGGGATGTGTATGATACGATTAGCAATTTGTATACGTAGTATTAAAGAATTTCCAGTCTATATGTGATCTATACATAAAAGAGGTATTTGCAGCAGCAAAGAATCTTAAAGTACGATGTATCTATCATTTTCTAAACAAACACATGTAATTTAGGCATATTACCTCCAAAATATATTGAAGTTATAACTTTTAAAAGCAGAAACTCAGACATGCAGTGTGTTTTAAGCCAATCAACTGATGATACCTGTCCCAGTTCCATACAAGACTGATAATGCATGATTTTTTTCTCAATCTCCACGATGAGCAGCCTCCTCTGACGACGAGCAAGTCTGCCCCTTCCTTCTGCTCCCTTGTCCTAATATAACACAAGTAAACAGCATACTTGAGCAAAGAAAATAATTCTAGCAGCACGAACACCTACTTAGATATAAAAATGGATATAATCAGATCAAGAGTGTCAAAATGGTTCAGCAAACCTAGCCAATTAGGTTCAAACATCTTAGGTCAGTACAAATCATCTAAAGAAGAAGGGATCGGTTGTTATGGAATTGGCCTCTTGAATCAATGGTAAATCTCAATACGCATTAAATAAGCATGTAATATAGACCCAAGTCTAAGAAAACAATCGATGAAATAGGGACAGTCAAGCATGTATGCAAACCTGATGTGAAAAAACACCCTCAACTTCAACCTTACCCACAAGATGAAAACCAAGACAGAATTACAGCCCACTACCATGTTTGCAGAGCATACCCATACCTTTACCTACATAAATGCAACTGGCAAGCACCCTAACCAAGCTGCATACACAAATCCACGGAGCAGGAAGGACCTGAAGGGGTGCTTTTTTATGGGAATTTTGTAGTTATAAGAAATTACTTTGAATCACAAAACCCAAGCTGGAAAAGGCAATTTCGCAAAAGAGAACTTAGAGATGAAAATCAGTTCTTGTTCCACAGAGGTTGTCTATAACTCTATAAGAATATAGAACTTTTAAGAGTAGAATAGAGGCGAGAGAAAGAAGGGAGCGCATTAAGTACTAGAGGAGGGTATTACTAAGCCCGGTTCTAGACTCTTAAGGAATCATTCAGTAAAGGATTAAAATTCAATATCATGCAAGCTAACACAGTGCAAAATGAACATAATTAAAACAAAAGGTGTCAAGGAATAAATTACCTGTGTAACCCAAGAACGCACCAACATGATTGAAAGGAGAATAAGAGCAAAAGCAGGTAACGCAGCTAAAATGGCAAAGTTGATTTCATTTGCCTTAAGAATCTGGTTCAATTCCAGCATTGCCCTATCAATAGTAGATTATCAGCGGAAACAAGATTAGTCTCCTTGACCCCTTGGATTATAGCAGACCACATGATTGCAAAAAAGATTATACTTACGTCTCAATATCTAATTTCAGCTTTTGAACCTGCAAGAGAGCATCAAGTCTGAATTAAGAGCTTGATAATAAAAGTGAAGATGACATCTTTTCTTCTATAGAAATTTCACTAAGATAATATAAATAGATAATATTTAACCTGGATGAGCATAGCACGAGGAAGCTCTCCACCAAAAGCACTTTTAAGGGGATGCACCATCTCCTTCTCATATCTGCATCAGATATCAGCGTCATTATCACTTACAGACAAGAAAGCCCATCCAAAAATCAACTACCGAGAAATACGCATTTTCGGAATAAGGCTCTGCAACTACATAAACAATAATAACACAATTCTTTATCTAGTATGCTGTTAGCCAGATCTACTTCTAGAAAAATAGAGTGATCTGAAATTCACATAGAACCCATGAAAGAATAATGAAGGTGAGAAAACAATCAATAGCTGATGATAAATAGGCTTGTCAACATCCTCAATAACTGAAACTAACCACCCAATCCCCCCACACATAGATCCATCAATATTTGTAAACTATACCAAGTTAATGACTGTCTGAGGAGTATAATTTGCTTCTGATTTCTTGAATAAGGCAGCAACGGCTAAAGTCCTGACTTCAAACCAAATGAAAGCAGCTAGCTGATTCTTCATACTCAGGCTTTAATTAACCAGTAAATCATTTTTTGTTTTAGTGCAAGCCCTAGACAGCTCAAAATGCGCTTCCTCTCAGTTTATGCACTGACCATTGATTTATTTCAACCCAGAAGTAATGCAATCTTACTTTAGTTTTTAGAGCATAGATGTATCCACTATAACATCCTCATTTCATCCAAATCAGGTACATCAATAACGAAGAATAAGGATTGTTTCTGCCTATCGATTTTCATTGCTACACTTCCAAAAAAGAAGCACCATTTATTACTGATTCAATTAAATTTTCTTATGGTCTCAGTTCAAAAATACAATTGCAAATTTAACAGTGGAAAAACGTACCTCGCCATAACTATCTGAAGAAGCTCCAGATCTGTAGCATTCTCTGGGAAATTCTGGCCATTTGCCTGCTCACAGAAAGCCACCAACATTCTGTTCAGCACATAAAAAAAAAAAAAAAAAAAAAAAAAAAAAAAAAAAAAAAAAAACATGAAAGAAGCCAAACCAGCTTGTAAATAGAGAATTTAGAAAGATAAAACCGTTAAACAGACAATAAGGAATTCAATTTCTAACCAGAATGTCATACTTTATGCTTTGACAACAAAGTGAATAAAAATTTGATTTGCAAAAGGTTCTCATATAAAAAAAAATCATAAAAACACAAGTAAAATTCAAGGGAAGATCTTGAAGAATACAAGTCATATACCTGGTTCCATGTTTTATAAGCCACTACAGCTTTCTAAAACAGGTAAAATAGTCACTTTAAAGACCAAGTGCAACAATTCATTCGCCAACAAATTTGTCCAACATCACCTATTAAGGCTAAGATGAGTGGTTACTAATTAAGCAGTTAAATACTTCACCATCCTTTAAAATATAGATTAATGAGCAATGTAATACACAGAATCAATATGGGGTGGATGAATTGGAGAAGCGCTTAGGAGTCTTATGTATTAGGATTACTTAGAACCATTCAGAAATTCATAGAGCTAGTACATAATGGACATTATAAGGGTCTGGTTCCAATTCCAATTAAACAGCAATCTCATAAAGTGACTATAAATTAAATTCTAATCTTTAGCATCTTGTCATCTGTGAAACAATAAGTAAAAAGAATTCAGAAAATTTGTCAAAAAAACAAAGACCTTTATATACTTAAAAATTCTGAGATAACATCTTTCATTTTTTTGGGGTGATTAAGTACCTTTGACAAATCTTTATTAGCATTGGCACCTTATGGTCAGAAAAGTGGCCAAAAAGTCAGATATCTGGTACTCAAGAAAGTAGTAGGTTGAGTAGTTGACTCATTTGCTTGTTGTGGGTGATTTTGCTAGACAATGACAGAATTTTTAAAGTGGGTATTTAAGAAAAAACGGAGGAAGATTAGAAGACGATATACTTTTAGGGTCTTTTTTGTAAAAAAAAAAAAAAATAATAACATAAGATTTTGTAACAAAACCTGCTAAGTACAATGGCATGATACAGAACATGATCATTTCTAAGGAACAAAAGTTTAGATTAATTGTACTTGAGAGTTGAGTCAAGAAACTTTACCTATGCAGCGAATTAGCAGTTAATTGCACTTCTTCTGAATCCATTACCCCTCTATGTCTCTTTCTAAATGTCTCAAAAAGTTCATCCCTAATTGACATAAGCTGACAAAACAATGAGGTAATGTAAGTTGAATATTTAAGATTTACAGGAGACAAAACACTCAACATATTAATTAAAGAAGATGATGAGTTTGCCATCAAATGAAAAAATATATGGAAAGACAGAAATGAAAACAAGAAGTTACCCATACACTCAAAGGTTTGCTAGGAAGATTATTTATTCAATTCAGCTATGCCTAAATAACATGAACAACTGCAGAATTTCACAATTATATACTGCAAGAGATGACACCTTCAAACATCACATGGCATGCCATTTCTGAAGCACTACACCTCCATCCACAACTTCACATAACAGAATACAAACTCATTTACAATTTACATCATAGGGAATAATGCCTTGAGAAATATACAAAGTATCATTTTTAGTTGTACTCTCTCAATGCGTACTGTCCCAGACAGATATAGCTAAGGCCCTGTTCATTTCACTTGACTTTTACACACTGAAATTATTTAACAGAATTTTACTGATCTACAAGTATTTTTTGTTGTATGAGGCTCTAAATAAAAATGATTTTAGTTTTTACTGACTTAACCTTATTATTACCTTCATTTTTAAGTTGAAGAATATTGGTGCAAAAGAAACCACATCTTCAAGTATTAATATTCTCAGAGTACCATTTGCATCTTGTATGCAGTATAGCCTCTTGTTTCCAAACATAAATTAATGACCAAAGCCCAATTAAAACAACACAGTTAGCTAGAAGAAAACCACCATCAGAGTCATACCGGTTGCTCCACATGCTCAGTCCAGAAACTAATTGTTGATTCTTTTGCTTCACGAATCCAGTTATCAATGTCAGGACTACCAACCAGTCTACTATGACGTACAATCCACAGTGAACAAACAGAAAGGCCAACTGCCCCACATGTATACCGGATCCAGTACCGAGTCATTTTCCTGGGCTTCCGATGCCTAGCAATCTGAGAGAACAACAAAAAAATGAAGGTACAGCAATACAATCATACAAACACCTCATTAGCTTTTTACAAATTTCTAAATAGATCACATTGACTGCAAAGTTTTTTTTTTCAACATGAATTCCATAAGCAAGATACTAACATCATGCAAGAACGCGTAGTTCATAAATTACTCCCTCAATCCCTTTTTGTTTGCCCCATTGGGGCTAGTTACGTATTTAATACTTCTTCCGTTCTTTTTTAATTGACACATTATGACTTTTGACACTATTCACAAACTTTACTTTGACTAGCTTTTGTGATTTATCGATAAGGAAAAACATAGTCAAGTAGGATCTTGTTAGAATCGTCTCAATGTGTATTTTCAAATGATCCTCTCTTTAAATTTTTTACTTCTGATAATTATAGATATCAACAGTTGAATTTATGCATTGTCAAACGTGATAAAAGAGAAACTTTAGAAAACAACATAAATAGCCTTACAATGAGAGATAGATATGTGTCGAGCTTCTGGAGGTTCTTATAAATTATATCAATTGCACCTCGAATTTCATCATCCGTCCACTGTGACTGCTCTGGCTGCACTTCAGTCATTCTATTGAATACGAGTCCATATGAGTTATTCTCCCCAGCAAATGAATCTATCTGCATTATTTTGCATAGAGAGAACAAGCAATATTCAGAACTACAATGAAAAGACAATTCAAAAGTTCTTTACAACAAATACAAAAATATACTGCTAAATAGATAAGGAAGAAGAAGAAACAAAATTATATACCTGGGACAAAGAAACGTGCAATTGAGCAATGGAATTCTCAAGATTTGAAAATAATCCATTGATAGTGATCAATAATGATGGCAATGCCTTTTGAGGATCAGCCACCAGGTCTTCTCCTTGTTTATCAATTGCCATATACACCTGAATGAGATTCATGATAACTTGGATATAGGTCAAAAATATTAAATCATAGAAACATACAGTGCAAACTTTCATTTTTAGAATCGATCAACCAAGAGCATGAACATAGTCAATAGTCTGCCTCTCCATCCTCAGAAACATTTACTTCATGCAAGCTCTAAGGCCTCTAACCACAAGGTCCCAGACTTGTACAGTTGTACTTCATGACACACAATTAAACAAGTATTTCATATTTTCATGCAAGCTCTGTCCCAGACATGTACTTCATGCAAGCTCTAACTGAACAACTCCTTTCCTTGTCGTAGAAAAGTTGCATCTGGGCCTCCGCTAACTTACATGTGTGTTGTGGACTTGTAGTTGTATGTAATCTTTAAGATAAGTCGCAATTAGAGAGAGGTAGAAACAGGAGGCAGAGGGAAGCAATGCATTAACTTTGGTTTGTCAAACTCATAGGCCAACAAATATGCATCTTTAAACAAGGTATTGAGTAACAGCTCTAGAAAATTCAACAGTATATTGTCCAAAACAGAAAGGGGTACTTCACCATCCCATCCTAAGTACCAGAATAAATGAATCTTATCTATGTAATTTAAATGATTTATCAACCTTATTAGACATTAAATATATAAGTGCCTAGTGCTAGAAAGGATTCTCCTACACCCTGGTTACGAGTACTAAATAGGATGCAAAAGAGCCACCTTATATGCCCTTCTCAAATAAAGGAAGATATCCCTTAGCCTCATTCAGGGGTAAAATACACAAGAATACATTAAGCAAGACGTAGGAGCTTCTCTGACCAACCACTTCCCACTTCTAGAACCAACTACAAAACAGCATTTAAAAGAAGCTTGAGATGGAAACTCAACTTAACATTTTACTAGTCAGCACGCACATATCAGATGCCTAATCTAATCATTCCCACAAATTCTAGTGGCTCCAATACTACTCCGCATGAGGGAAAATTTATCCGATTTTGTGCAAAGCAAGCAAGGGTGAAAAAGGTGAACAAACCTGTGACAAGAACACAGCAAGTGCACATCGTATGCTATCCAACACAGATACTCTCTCGGATATGAAACCAGATGCAGAATGGCAGAGTGTTTGAAATGAAGAATCTTCGGCAATGAAATTCCGCACAAATTCAACAGTTTCACCAATCAAAGCCCGCGGCCCTCTCTCAAACATCATAAAATAGGCTTTCTGAGCATTAGACCCCTGTACAAAAATAAATAAATAAATAAATAAACACTTATCATTGGCATCTAATCTTTTGCCATTAAAAACTAGACAAATGACATGCAGAGGAGCATAGGAAACAGAAATTCATGTAACAACCTCTGCTTTAGCCTGCCAATATTGCAAATTCTTCTGAACATTGTGCATGTTCGATAATAAATGCTCGAAAACATCTTCCAAAACATCATAAATCCTAGATGCTTCTGTCAGTATCCTGCATTACCACAAACGGTAATCATAAACATAAAAACAAAACCACGATAACTATGAGCACATAATTTTGTTATTTAGAAGCTTCTCAATCTCAACCTTTAACTATCAACTAATCAAATCAATATCCTCCAAAAACATTGACATAATGCCGATAATGGATACTGTCACAACATTTTGACAAACCTTAACTTCGAACTGAAGTTGTTGAGTTATTGACCTCTCCGACTCTAAAATCATCTACAGTTATAAAGAATCTCAACCTTATAACATTTCTCAGCAATCCTAACTCAAAAACTCTAAATGCAGCCCTAATTCCTACTCCTTGGACAACATTTTCAAGCTCAAACAATCTAGCACTATAATGACACTAAAATCACCAGAAAAATTCCTTAATCTAACACTACAACAAATTCAACAGAAACATGTTCATAGTTGCAAAAATACGCAATACTCAAGCTCAAATCAAGTAATCAAACAGACAAAACTAAGTTGAATTCAGCATAATCTGAGTTAAATAGAGAGAAAATTACAGTGAAGAATGAACCGATTTCGACGGAAGAGGGAGAGGCAAACACAACTTCTGGCGACGAGACCTAGCACGACCGAATTGACGACAAAAACTGGAAAGTTTGCCGATGAAAGGAGAATTGGAGAATCGAGACCAAAGATAATTGGAATAGAGCAAAGTTAGGGTTCTGAAATTCTTGGATTGATCATTCTCTTGCGAAGGTGATGCAATTTCCATGGAGTTTCTCTCTCCTCCAGATTCGGAGTTCATGGCTTTGTTTTGGCGCCGTTGACGATTACAACCGTTTCGCCGGAGTAGTTCTCAACTTGTTAAATTGAGCTACAAATTAGAATATTGCGCTCCAAGCCATCATTTGCATTTCATTTTGTTTTACAGGGCTCAGCCTGTTGTAAGCTTGACGCTACCCAGCCCAGAAGTGTCAATTTTGGGTATCGATACTCGTGCAAGAGCCCATCGCCACAAAGTCAGAGTTAAATCGGGTTGAGTTTAGGTTGGGTTAATAACTGCCTGAATTAGGTAGAGGTGATCATAAATTCGGACCGGGCCAGGCCTTAATATCAAATATCATGCCCAAACCCGCCCAAAAGTGATGGGCTTTTCGGGCTTTGCCCAGGTCGTGTTCAGGTTTTTAACTAAAAAATTGCTTTTTGGCTTGTCCAAACCCGCCCTATTTTCGGACCGGACCATTGTTGATCACCTCTAGGATTAGGTATATAGTATACTTAGGTTTTAAGTCTAAGGGTAAGTGTAAATTGGGATTGATAACTAGATAAATGAATCCATATCTAGCTTGGTTCTCAAACTTTTGGGTCTACTCAGTTAATTTCAAGTTGGGTTAAGTTGAATCTAGGAAACCATATTCTCATTTGAATCCCGGGGGGAGGGGTCATGGTCAATTTTGTGTAGGTGAGCAACTAAAGAAGGTAAGTAGAACCGTATAAGCATAAACATTTATAAATCTTTGTGTAAAATGTTAATTATGATGATATTACAACATTACGTTAGATATATAATTTCAAGACTTTAAACCTATTTCAACACCTACACAAAAAGGTAAAATATAGTTAGTTTTTATGTATCTGAAACCGTAAAAGTAAATATTACAATCAAGATCCAATCTTAGGTTTTAATTACAAATCTTTAGGACTATCAACTAAAATTGCTTTTATCCCCCATTAGTTTACACTCTTTATGTGAGCCCTATAGTTCTCAATGATATCTTCCACTCCATTGGATCTCCACACCATAATCTCATCTCACTTTAACAACAAACTCCATTGTGGTTGTTTGGGAGGCACCACCCACCAATTATTCTACACTAAATTTGAATGATTCAGTCCAACCTAATTCAATAGCAGTGGAAATTATCATTTGAGACAATATCAACTAGTGGTGATAAAAATTGGGTCGTGTTCGAGTTTCAACTTAAAAAACATATTTAGGCTTTTCCAAACTCGCCCTTTTTTTGGGCCGGATCAGACTGGGCTAGCGGATTGGACCATAGTTGATCACTTCTAATATCAACAACCATTTAAAGTCATACAATTCTAATATTGACAGTACTAAAATATCTATTGCTAAAGCATATGCTCTCCACAAGGACTTCCCTCTTGTGATTGTACAAGGCATAAAATATCTATATTGAAGCCAACAACCTCATGTGTCATGTCTATCGGCTCACTTGAATGTTCTATGTGACAAAATTGATTTTGTTATTGTAGACATGCGTCTTTTTCTCCACAATATTGACTAGTTGTAGTAATATGTCACATGTGTATAAATCAAATGAGACAAATTGAACAAGTGACTAAACACCTCATTTAAGTCATTTTTATATTTTTTTAAGGTACATATGAACATATACCTCATAATTTTTTAAGGATTTATTTTTTATTTATTTTTTTAAACATGGATTAGTAGTTAAGTAAAGTGCACAACCTATCTCATGAATAAGTATTGGCGCATATACCCTATATATTTCATTTGCAAATAGGATGACATTTTTGTAAATAATGGGAATCTGAGATAAATCGATGGTAGAAAATATGATGACAAAATGTACCACTACATGCATAATGGTACATAATAGTACACAAAAATATACCACTGTATCATTAAAAGAGTAAAAATGTACCACCGAATCCCCAATTATTCTCTTATATGCATGCAAAATACGTAGGCCTATATATGCACTCCTATCCCATGACAAGGAATGTTCATTTAGAAAAGAAAAAAAAACGAAATACTGTACTAATTATCTAGATGTATGACATGGAAAATACGAACTTATCCCTCCAAATTCAAATTCAAAGTCAAAGTAACTCGTGATTCTATCTCTTTTATAAATATCGTAACAAAATACAATAATTGATAGCCTTACCCAGAAAAAGATACGGAGTATTGCATTTTTTTAGAGAGAGAAAAAATATTTACTCGCATATAAAAAATGTCGACGGAGCCGATATTTGGAGGTATCAAGCAGAAAGAAGGATCAGAGAACAGTTTGGAAATCGAAACCCTTGCTAATTTTGCTGTTGATGAACACAACAAAAAAGAAGTTTGTTTTTCTCTCTCTTTTAAATTGATACAGTATTATGTTTAATTTTGAAGCAATTTTATTGATATTATGTTATTATTCCTTTTTTATGCAGTATTTATATTTGAAATTTTGTTTATGATGTCTATTTTTGCATCATAATTATACTCCAATTTTATGTACATGCGAAATTTAATCGTTTCAATTGTAAATTTGTGTATACAGTATAGATATTGTAGTTTTTTTTTTTTTTTTTTGGGTTAATTTTGTCTGTATTGATTGAATTATTTACAAAATAAATTGAGGTAAATGTTTTCACCAAAAAAAAAAAAAAAAAAAAAAAATTTGTGGTAAATGTTGATTTATGAGTCATTAAGATAATACTGTATAGAAAAAGTCATTGACTTATGAGACTGACAATTGATTGGTGATCCTCGAATTGTTCGTTAATTGTTAAATGTTAATTAAGTGGTTTGTTGATTTTATTGGTAGATTTTTGATCGGGGGTAAATCTGTCTTTATGATACTTTGACTTTTAGGGTGTGCGCAGTGCTACTGCTGAGCAGTTAGTAGTTGATCAGTTCATAATATAATAATAATTTTTAATTGGAATTTGATTATTTTCTCAACAAAAATAGAAAATAAAAGCTGTTTTTTTATATGCATATAGATTTGTAAGGAAGGAATAAAATCCATGTGTGATCTAGATAGATTCGCATGAATGTGTAATTTCAACTATTATTATTATTATTGTTATTTGTAATTATACTTGAGTAACGTGACTTAAGATATTGTTGATCATAATAGGATTTGGAAATTGTGAAAAAGTCAAATGGGACAAACATTTAGGATGATTTGATTATGTTATACTATGCAGTTAATACTTGGTAGAATTGAATTCTAAGTTAATGATAATAATGAATTGAATGTTCTATACAAAAATGCTTATTTGTCGATTATATATTGGATGGATGGTTTGGAGATGGTAAAATGTAGGATCAATTAGTTTGTGTTCTCAGGATTCTTAAACCTGTGGGTTGAACTTGAATCAGATAGAGTAGATTTGTGTAATTAGATGATTGACAACTTATGTAATTTTTCCGCAGAATGCATTGCTCGAATTTCACAGGGTTGTAAACACTAAGGAACAGGTTGTTGCTGGCACTATGTACTATATTACTCTCGAGGCAACTGATGGTGACAAAAAGAAGGTTTATGAAGCCAAAGTGTGGGTTAAGCCATGGTTGAACTTCAAGGAAGTGCAGGAATTTAAGTATGTGGGCGACGCTGATGCCCCAGCAGAGGGTTCCAGCAGCTAGGTTGCCTAGGTATGTACTTCTATAGTTCTATATGCTTCATCTCACAAGGGTAACTGCATCCGTGATTTGAATCTTATTTCGTGATTAAGAATCTCCCCTGCTGTAATGCTTTTTGTCTATGATGCCTTCTGGAATATTTATTCTATGCAGTCTAGAAAGATAAGTGTATACGAGTAGTTCATTATGCTACATTGCGTGTTGTTTGTGACTTTTTTTAATTTATTGTTTGAAACTGAGTTTTTTTTTGTTTTTGGCACTAGTTTTTCAGAAGTTGCCGCTGACATGCCACTCCTATTTTATAAAATTAGGGACTAGAAGGGTTGGCTTCTGATTTGGAAAATCTGCAATGAGTCATGGATCATTCTGTATTGTCTAGTTTTTCACTGATAGATGTAAAGTTTATAATTTGAGAGGGGTGTTTAATCCTGCAAAATATTGATATTGTCAGTCTTCTTATGTCTGAACTAGAAATTTGTCCTGCCATCACTCGGTTTTGGCATAGTTAAAGCCTTCCTTTACATGGATTTTTTTTTCTTCGTATTTCACTTGATTTCTTTCCTGTGCTAGTCATATTCCCAAACTGATCTAAACTTTTGTTTCTGTAACTTTACTGAAGTTCTCCTCTTGCAGGGTCTCTGATGAATTTACTCTGTTGCTTTTGGGAATATTACGACTGCTAAAACCTGTTTGAGTGAATGATATCTATACAATCACTCTATCTAAATAATCTGTAACGCTGCACCCTTTAATACAATGATGTTTCATGGATGGAATATTGTTCTGAACTCTGTTCCATACGTCAATCTATATTATTATTATTATGGTACCAAGTATTTCTTCTTTGTTTCTCAGTAGCTTGCTTTCAAAATCATTATAAGTTTCTGTATGTTGTTAACATTGTTCAATTTCTGCAATTCGTTTTACACTTCAATCAGTTTGAATTGTCATTGAAAGAAGGTGATTCCATTAGTTTTCTCATACTCCGTATAAGTAATCAGAGATATATACAATGCATAACATGATATATAATTAATAATATTCCCAAAAGCATGTTTACGCAACCTTTTTATGAATGCATGTTTACGCAACCTTTTTACCCATTTCCACTACTATAAATACAACATTGCACCAAAGGTGTATCTGCATTGCAAAGCATAAACTTCTATCAATTACAAGATCAACTTAAGGTATATATATATGCTTTCTTTCTACTCCATTTTTATATGAAGTAATTTCGATCGTTTTATAACTGTAGTACGTATCTATTGCATGTTTTGTGATGTTAGTGTTTATTTCTTTCAATATTACTATATAAATAAGAAGCTACATAAATTTCGATTTTGTGTTATAATACAATCTATCTAAGTTAATGCTCTTTTTTTCCAATATTCATGAATGAACTACATAAATTTTTTAAATATATTGTGTTATACTCGTAATATTGGAGTATGTTTTATGCTAAGCTAGTGCCTTTTTCTTCCAGTATTCATGTAATTGTCTTATATAATTGGATTAAGTTACTTTGGTGATGTGCACTATTTGGAATTGACCTTCAGGCCAGCAACAAGTTAAGCAAGGTAACAATGGCTTCGTCGCAAGTGCACCAATTTTCTGACAAGGAGAAAGCAGCAATCGAAGAGGCAATGAAGGAGGCGCAGTCTTTCCAAGCTAACAACATCAAGAATGCAAAGGCGAGCCAAGATAAGCTTGTCTTGGTTTCCGGTGCCATGAAAAACCTACAAAGCCGCGCATTAAGGCTTCACAAATCCCACAGCTGGAAAGGAGTTTTCGTAGCCGGACCTTCTGAAACTATGGCTACGGGGGTTGGTGCATTCGTGCACGAGGGTACGCCTTGGCAAGGACAACTCCCTATGGTTGTAGGCTCCAAGGGTGTAGTGATATATGGTCACTATGATAAGGCTCTTCCTCAGCTTGGATGGCTCTTGGCTTGGGACAAACCTACTCATGTCGACAATGGAATTAGCAAGGTTTGTTGTTTAGCACAATACGTGATCATAGAATATAGAATCAATCACAGGCTTCGGCCTGAAAATTCTATAGTAATCATCCTTAAAATGACTACCACTATACTCAATTTTCACTTTTAGCAGACTTGGTTCTTTAATAATATCAAGAGTTAGCGCGACAAAAAGGTCATCACATGTTCAAATCTCATCCACCTATGACCTAATTCGAATGACTGTTTTTATTTGTTGCAGGTGTATGTGGAAGCTGGACATCTAACCAAGCTCATGGAAATGGAGCTGGCCGAAATTGAAAAGAAACTTGATGAATCCCGCAGCATATCTCGCTACTGGGATAGCGAAACCGGCGCTGCTGCAAGTGCTAAAATTGAGAACGCTGCCGACAACATGGCTTTGGTTGGTGCTACCTTTGATCAGTTCTTCAAAGCCTCGCAGTCTTAAATAAAAGGACCGCCATTATCTATATACATATATGTATCTCATCTACGTACTTAATTAACAACGTAACCAAATTAAAGGGACTTAATTAAATAATTAAACTGCATAATGTATAATGCAGGTATTATCTATGCTAAGTAATGCCCTCTTGGTTTTGTAATGCTGAAAGATGGATGATGCATACATCTAGTGCTTATATAAATAAAGAATGCTTGCTTTATATTACTTCGTATTACTTTTATTTTTCTTGCTAAGTTCTTGTTAAGGGTACTTTTTTGCTAACTGTTTGAAGAATTATTTATATATACTAATAAATATATACTTTGTTCACCGAATCATGCATGGGAATACTCGGATCGATATTTATGTACGTTTTTTTTATAAGATGGCCACGATTATTTTAACGATGGACTATGTACAAAGTATTATTTACTTGTAACACATTACTTTGCCCTGCACATTAACGAAGATACTAGATTAGATTAATATTAATTAATTTAAATAATTTTACCACGATAAAAAAATTAGTGCTTAGTTAAAAAAACAAAATTCACTTGTTTACATTTTCTGATAACTTTCTCAAATAACATGTAAAGTATGTGGGTTAAAAATTAAGCTAACACAATGAATCGAGACATATAGTGCATATTCTACCAAAAATTGGGAGCTTAGCTTGCTCATTAAGATTTAATGGATAAACATGGACGACTTTGAACAAACACCGACATTTAATTTCAACAAGGACAATTTGTCATTATATGCTACACAATTGACAATTCGATCATGTATATTGATTATTAACAATATGAATACCATTAATAAAATGAATGCAAATAACTAAAGAAGTATATTATATGAAGTGCAAACAGCATTTTTTTGGATAAGTTTATGAGTTTGATGACAACTATTATCCTACACGTCAAGCCATCAAATTTGACGAGAATTTTTCTTAATTTTGGCCTGCCATATAAAAATAATTTCGTTGCAAAATTCCTCTTGTTCGTCCCTCAGCTCTATAAATACATACAAATGGTGAACCCAAAATTATTCAATCTTCATCCATTATTATTGCAATTCATATTAATCATCTTTAATTTCCATTATTGTATTCGAGCTGAGGTATACATTCTATCCTAGTCTTTTTTCTATAGTTGATCATAAGGTCAGGTCGAACACTAATAGCTATCTTAATTTAATTTATTACTAGTACATTAATTGTATTGTTTTATATTACGAGTATTATTGTTCAATATTATTCCAACCATACGTAAAATATATATATGCATTAAGGCAATGTTCATTCAATTCTTTTTACTTATCTAAATCCTTAGATTTTTGCTCTAATATTTTATATTTTTTTGATCTGATTTTAACAAGAATAAGTTGAAAAAAACAAAGCCTAATACTCGATCTACTTCTCTTTCGTCCTAAGTAATACAAAATCTTAATGTTTGTTGTTTAATACGGTCATATAGAATGAATTTTGAGCAATAATTTTCTTGTGGAGGTAGCTAGCTAGGACATAATGACTTCGGTGCAACAAGTAGACCAGGGTGTAAGCCCATTGACCGCCGAGGAGAGAGCAACAATCAGTGAGGCGATGAAGGAGGCGCAAACCTTGTTGGAAAACAACAACAATGATGCAAACGAGATTCAACTCGCTACAGTAGCAGGTGTTATGAAAAATTCCCAAAATCGGCCACTTATGCTTAATAAAACGCTTGATGGGTTTGGAGTTTTCGTAGTGGCACCTCCTACTAATGTTGGTGGGAATAATGGTAGTGGTGAATTTATTCATAGGGCTCCTACTTTCCCTCATATTCCGGGTGGAGGCGGTCATGGCCCCGTGATCATAGGCTGTAAGGCCGCGTTGATATATGGTACCTTCGATAAGGCTTTACCTCAGCTCGGATATCTCTTAGCTTGGTTCAAAGCTCAGAGTTCTGATGAACATAAAGTAAAGTTTTGGTTTATTTTGTTTTCAAACTATACTTTTTATGTAATTTTTTTTATACATTGTTTAAGTGTTTTTTTAAAAAATTGTTTTTAGGTGTACGTGGAAACTGGGGATCTAAGCAAGCTCATGGAAATGGAATGGAGTGATGTTGAGCAGAAATTGGATGCATCTAGCAACCAAAGTCGGTACGTGGATAGCGAGACAGGAGCTATGGCAGCTGCTCAAATTAACCTCCTAGGCGATAACCTGGCTTTGCTTGGTGCAAGCTTTGATCGTGTGCTCTTTGATGAAAATACTTCTCAGTCCTAATTTCGAGACCATCATCGACATTATATAATACTATACCTCTTCCTTGCAAAATAAATAGTCACGTTGGTATTGTAATTTGAACGAAGAAGTATATCTTATTACTAAAGGGCCACTTGGAATTTTTTTAACCCGCATTTTCCATTATGCAAGCTTTATTATATTTAAATACTATGTTTAATATTGTATTTACAAATATTGTACGGAGTATTTAATAAGCTAATCAATAAATTATGCCTCCTTGGTTTTGTATGGTTGGAAGAAGGAATGTGGTTCTGATATATTTATGCTTTTCTTAACACTAGAGTATGATGGATGTTGCAAACTAGCAATATTTACGTGCTTTATTACCATTTCATTGCCGAGCACTAATGATCCTAATCAGTTGATACTAGATGAACTCCGTGTGATACACGGTTTGTTTGTATTTTTTAAAACAAATATTTTTTGTATTTATGTGATAAATTTGTTATTTTATTCGTTGTATATAGTATATCATTTAATATTTTTATTTTAAAATAAATTGTGAATTTCCTCTCATTCATTATATAATTTAGATGAAATTCCTAATCTCAAAAGATAATATATTATATTTAATTAATTTCAACTTTAAAATCCCATTCGTCAATTTTGCTTATGTGGTATTTGAATTATTTAATTTTAAAAGAATTTACAAATCTCTTATTTGATTGGTTATAACTAAAATTTATAATCCTACATGGCATGTTAAGAAAATTTTATCCTGGCTCTCTAAAAACTCGGAAAAAAACTTTCCTTTAATATATATACTATGAGCCTTGTGACTATAACATCTAGTAGTTAATAGTCGTATGTTATAAACAAAATCATTGAATCTAAATTAGATAGTACGAGTAAAATATTTTGTCTAAGAATTTTTGCCCCTAATCCTTTCTACGTACCAGAACATGAAAAATCACACTACGCTTCATTAAAATTTCAACGCTTCCAATCTAAAATAATTTACACATTATGAATATAATAATTTTCGGAAAGCCCCTAAAGACAATTGATTAATTAAATTCTCTATGTTTCAGATATTATGATAAAGACGAAACATTATATATTATTTTATCCCCAAATATTCACTTTATTTTTTAGAGTAGCTCTTTCTTTTCTTTTCGACTAGATTCTTCTTGCACTATTTTGCCACCTATAGTACTAATAGATTCATCTAAGAATGCATATGTACGCAACCTTTTTCTCTTTCCCTTCATAAATACACAATTGAAAACAGGTAACCATAAACTTCACTCATCAATCAATATTGTACTTAAGGTATACTTAGCTTTCTTCAATTCTTTGTCTATTTTTAGTACGGAGTAATAATATATCTAGTGTTGGTTCAATCTTTATTAATTAGGTGGTGCGACTACAATGGCATCGGAGCAACAAGTCCGAGGTTCAATTCAGTTCGCGGGGAAGGTAGAGAGAGCAACAATCGGAGAGCAGGCGAAGAAGGAAGCACAAACAATGTTAGCCAACAACAAGGAGAAAGCGAAGGTGAGCCAAGATGAGCTAGTTTTGGTGACAGGCGTAGTAAAGAATCTCCAACCTTGTGGAATTATGCTTAATAAGTCCCATGATTGGAAAGGAAAATTTATAGCCAAGCCTCCTGATAAGACAATTGGTGAGCATGCTAGTGGTGGATTTGTGCACCAAGGCGCCCCGTGGCAAGGGACTCTCCCGGTGGTTGTAGGGTCGAAAGGTTCGATGATATATGGTCATATCGATAATCATGCTCCTCCCAAGCTTGGATGGCTCTTGGCTTGGGACAAGCCTGACAACCCTAATGAGCTTAAAAGGGTATGTTATAACCACACTTAATAAAACGTGCTACATCTTATCTGTTTTCATTTTATCTTAACATTTACTATTGGGTAGGTGCCAAAAAAAGGCGGATAAAGTAAGACAAAGTAAGGGTAATGTAATAAACAAGATGCACCAAAATTGGATTAAAGTAAAAGTGTTAGTACAAACAAATCAAAATGGAAAGTGTTAAAAAAAAAAATCATTTTGAAACTGGTGTAGAATTTGGTTTAATAATTGATCATCAGTCAATTATTTCATTCATTTCTCTTTCAGGTGTATGTAGAAGCCGGGCATCTAGTCCGGCTCATGAAAATGGAATGGAATGAAATCGAACAAAAATTGGATGCATCACGTAGTACAAGTCATTGCTGGGACAGCGAGACTGGTGCAGTGGCAGCTGCTGATATTAAGGACTATGGTGAAAAATTGACGTTGCTTCGTGCCAGCTTTGATCATTCCCCTAGCATTAAGTAAATTGATTTAATTATGTAAATGCCTGATGAAGAATGTAATAACAATATAACATGCATTATAACATCTATGCTTATCTTACATTGTACTATTGTTATGTTTATGTAATTTAATTAGCTCCTTATATTCAGCACTTGGGTACGGCGGGCAGAGCATAGGGCAATACTTATGAAAGCAAGAATATCAATCATTGATGGTAACTTTGTCAAAAAGAATTTGATCAAAAAAATGGTGGAGGTGGAAGATCATGTAACGGTTTCACAAAAACTTAGATAAAGAATATAATGAATTAATTAATGTCATGATGCGTACATGTATATACTTCCTCCATTTTTTTTATAATTAAAACACTTTCCCTAAATAAAAATGTCAAAATAGTTACAACACATTATAAAAGGAAGGTTTTTATGGTAAATATTGTACTATAACCATTATTTGAAGCTTAATAAAGGCCCACTTGATTATACTCCTGAAAATTTCTAAACCCCATTTTAAGTGTATTATATTATGTGAGATTCATTTTTCTTAAATTTTCTGATAAAGTTTGTGTGGCAACTAAAAAAAAAAAGTAATGGAGAGTATATTTTTTGTTCGAATGAACTGGAAGGAAAATACAAATTACAATTGACCAGCAGAGAGGATATATATCTGAACTAACTAGTCAAGAACTCATTGTTGTTCATTGGTTAGAGACTTAGAGATAATATAATAATGTATGCAGTTGAAAGGAGAAAAAAAAAATCTCAAATGAAAGGCACCTAGAATTTGGGAACCACTAAAGAGTAAGGCCTACTTCGTATGTAATTTCCTTTTCCCATGGAAAGTAACTATCAATATATCAGGCCTCGCTGGCTCGATATGGGTTACTTGATCAAGTCTCGTATATGATGACCTACTGTGTTGTACTATACTCTGGGGCTAATGGACACAACTAGAGCTGTCAGTTTGGGTAAACGGGTCGGGTTTGGGTCATTTCGGGTTAATGTCGTAACTTATACGGGTCGGGTTCGAGTTGGGTCATGCTTGAGTCGGGTAACGTCGGGTCATACATCTTTTCGGGTTTGGGTCGGGTTTAGGTCGAGTTAATAACAGGTCGGGTTACATTCGGGTCGGGAGAATAATAGGTCGGGTTTAATTCGGGTTTTCACGAGTTAAAACGAATTAGGGTCATTCTCGGGTTAGGTTCAAGTCAATAATTTGCGGGTTATAATCAGCTCGGGTCATTTTCGAGTTTGAGTCGGGTTCGGTTCAAGTCAATAATTTGCGGGTTATAATCAGGTCGGGTCATTTCCAAGTCGGGTCATTCTCGGGTTCAAGTCAGGTTCGGTTCAAGTCAATTATTTGCGGGTTACACAGGTCGGGTCATTTAAAAGTCGGGTCATGTTCGGGTTCAAGTCAGGTTTGGTTCAAGTAAAAAAATTGCAGGTTATAATTAGGTCGGATCATTTCCAAGTCAGGTCATGTTCGGGTTCGGGTTTCAGGGTTAATCTAGGTACTTTTGATAATAGAGATTTTATTGAAAATATTTGAATAAGCTTAAGTATTAAAATAACTCATAGAATTAGGGGGAAAAAATAATATATATGACGTAATCCTAAATTGCTAGTTATTTGGAGAAAAATGTAATACTTTAATACTTTATGACTCAATTAGCTAACAAAATAAATAAAATAAAAAAAAATAAAAAAAAAGGTAGCTCCTTTCCTTTGAGTTCAGAAGAGCCTTGTTTGGTCCAAGGTTTTTTAGAACTCTTCCTAAAAGGTGGCCTTTGGATCTTTGTCCTTGGTTGGTGGTTGTGTGCCCTTAGGGGCTTTAGGCGTTTGGGTTTAGGCCTACGGGCTTTTTGTATTCCTGTTTTGCTGCTTTGCAGCTCCTTTTGGTAATAAAATTTACTATTTACCAAAAAAAAAGTACTTGAATCTAAAACAAATAAATGTTTCTTTTTAATTGATTTTGATGCATATGTGGAGTGTTTATACTAAATTAAAGAGATGCATATATGTACATGTACACTAAGGTTAAGATATGAGACTCGGTATATATATGTACAACAAATATATACTATAATTAACGCCTAAATTTGGGGATGATGCTTCTTTCTTTTGCTCGATCGACTTGGTCTTCCTGCATCTAAGACAAAATACTTTGATCAATATTAACATAGAGTAGTTTTAGCCTTACGAAATTTCGACATAACGCTTAGAATATATATAGCATATATCTTTATTCAGTATCTGATCTACAATAATAAAGATGTATAAAATAACAAGTCGAGTTGATTTCAGGTTAGGTCAATAACAAATCGGGTTGAATTTGGGTCGGGTCAATAACAAGTCGGGTTGATTTCGGGTCGAGTTAGTGACAGATCGAGTTGAAGTTTGGGTCGGGTTAGTAATAGGTCGGGTTAAATTCGGGTCAGGTTAGTAATAGTTCGGGTTGAATTCAAGTGGGGTTAGTAATAGGTCGGGTTAAATTCGGGTTTTGACGGGTTAAAACGGGTTTGGGTCAATTTCGGTTCAGGTCGGGTTCGGTTCAAGTCAATATTTTACGGGTTATATTCGGGTCAGGTCATCTCCAGATCGGTTTATGTTCGGGTTCGGATCTCAAATCTCGGGTAACTCGGGTCTTGGGTTGGTTTTAGGTCGGGTCATATCGGGTTCAGGTCATTATTTTTCCGGGTTTAAACGGGTCGGTTAATAATCGGATTCAAGTCAGTATTTCGAGTTGGGTCAACTTTTGACAGCTCTAGACACAACGAAGTAACAACGATCAACAAGAGAAATTTCAAAGTCTTTCGAGTCAATGCATGATTGCTATGACTTGTAAGAGGAGGATGAAGCTGTATCTTGAGTAATTAATTTCAAATTGCTTGTACCCGGCTTGTAATTAAAAAAAAAAAAAAGTCAGATTGCTTTGGTAGTTTTGCAAGCAAGCAGAAAGACAAATATTAAATTTAAATTTGATGAAATTTCAGGATATGGTGATGAAAGATGTGGGATTTAAGTGGGTATTAGGTACATTATTTAAGTTGCTCTTATGTACTTGTTTATGCTTAGTTTCTAACAGCAATAACATCGTTGCTGAGGACCCATACTTCTATGGCCCACCACCATCATATGTAAATGTTTCTCATCAATCATGGAAGGTCGGTGACATCACATCTCTCTTGAACTCTGAGGGCACTTATCCTTCCTTTGCGTTGGGTTTTGTCTCCTACGGTTCTTCAAACGTACTTGCTATACTCATGGAGCCCAAGGATGAGGTTGTGTGGTGTGCCAATGGAGGTCATCCCGTTGGAGACGATGCAACACTTGATCTTACATCAGAACAAGGTTTGGTGTTGAGGGATGAAGATGGAAATATGTTGTGGTCAACCAAAACCTCGAACCTTTCAGCTAGGTCCATCCATTTGCAAGACGATGGGAATTTGGTGCTTTTGGACGCAAAAGGTAATACCATCTGGGAGTCATTTGATTACCCAACCGACACTTTACTGGATGTTAAGCAGGGTCTTCACGTAGGACAAAGATTAACATCCAGCAATTCAACTTCAAATTTTTCCGCAGGGATGTATTATGTTAAACGGGAATATGATGGTCTTCATGCTTATGTTGATTTGAATCCTCCACAAGAATATAGATTCTTGGACTATAATACCTACGACGACATAGTTTCCCAACGTTTATACTATGCTAGTAATTATAGTTTTGATCTAAGTTATATGCATCTTACTGAAACTGGACGCCTAAAATGGATCAATATGATTCAAAGTTATCCCGATGGAAACTATTCTATTGATTTATTTGAAGATTATGAGTTTGGTGTTTGTGCCTACCCAACAACTTGCGGAAACTATGGGATTTGCGTAAATAATGAAACTATGTGCGTTTGCCCAATGGAGACCGATGAAGGTGGCATCAATTATTTCCAGCCAAGTAACGCGTATAATCTCTCTTTAGGATGTAGTCTTGTTAATCCTATAGCTTGTCCCGACACCCACAACCTCCATCATTTCTTAGAGCTTCAAGATGTTGGCTACTTCGATTCTACTCCATCGCTCACAGGAACAGATGTTGAGAGTTGCAAAAGTGCATGTTTACATCAGTGTTCATGCAAAGCTGTCATCTTTCATTACCATAATGATACTTCATTTGGTAATTGTACACTACCTTCAGTGATTCTCACTTTGAAGTATTCTGGAGGAAGATATAATGTCATTACATTCATCAAAGTGCAAAAGCAAAAGAAAACTTCATCACACAGAAATTTAGTACTTTCTGTTTCTGCTAGCTTGATTGTCTTGGTGTTGGTTACTGGAGTATTCGCTTATGTCTTTATGAAAAAGGGAAACAGAGCGAAAGACTTTGATAGTTCCTATGACGTTTTTGTTGATACAGTAACGCGGTTTTCTTTTGAAGCACTAAAATTGGCAACCCAAGACTTCCAAACAAAGCTTGGTCGAGGAGGATTTGGATCTGTTTTTGAAGGTACATTAGATGATGGAACAAAAGTTGCCGTGAAACGCCTGGATTCATTAGGCCAAGGGAGGAAGGAATTTCTGGCAGAGGTCAATACAATTGGCAGCGTGCACCACTTCAACTTAGTGAGGTTGCTCGGATTTTGTGATGATGGATTGAATAGACTTCTTGTCTATGAATACATGTGTAATGGGTCACTTGAAAAGTGGATCTTCAACCAAGACATATCACTAGCACTTACCTGGAGTGTTCGCCAAAAGATTATCCATGGTGTGGCCGCGGGACTTGAATATCTACATACACACTGCAAACAAAACGTGATCCACTTTGATATCAAACCTCAGAACATACTCCTAGACAAAGACTTCAACATCAAGATTTCTGATTTCGGCTTAGCAAAAATGGTTGACCGAGATCAAAGCCAAGTTATGACCATGGTAAGGGGGACACCAGGATATATGGCTCCAGAGTTGGTTACTGGTCGTGCCATCTCTGTTAAGGTCGACGTCTACAGCTTTGGAGTTCTTGTCCTAGAAATTGTGTGTGGCCGTAAGAATTTTGGTTCATCGGAAGGTGATTGTCTCACTAACTTGGTGAAGGTGAAAGCTGATGCGGATCAACTCTCTGATCTAATTGACGAGCAGGGTGAAGGTATGCAACAGCACAAGGAAGAAGCTGTGAAGATAATGAAGATTGCAATATGGTGCTTGCAGCGTCACTTCATCAGGCCAACTATGTCAATGGTGGTGAAAGTTTTACAGGATCTTCCGAACATGGAAGCCTTGAGTGATCTCAGTTACTTGACCATGGTCCAAGAAGCTGCTCCAGCGGAGACAAATTATGACTTTTCAGTCCGCCCGACAGAGTCACTTTTGTCTGGACCACGTTAATCTACATCTAGTCCTATCTCGAGTTTCTTAGCTGCACTTGTGGCAGCATTAGAACTCTACACTATCTTCTATGGATGTCATCAGCTGACTACTTATGTTTTTTCAGGTAAATCCAATAGCCATAGCTCTTGCTTGTACCAGTTCGTCTTCCTGTTTATGTATTCTCAATGCAATAAATTAATGTACTGCCGAAAACTAGCATCTGTTTAATCTGTATTCTATGCTTCTATCTGTTTAATCTGCATTCTATGCTTCTACTCGTATCTCTTTTTTTTAAAGATTGTGTAATTAACAACTAAATTTCAGGTAATAAATATGAAATCCAACTATCCTACTTATTTAGGTTTGTTAATTATTCAGGGATTCAGGTTATGAATTCTCCGATTGATGAAGATTAAACCAATGATCAAAAACTATGTATTTTTTTTTCCCATACAAGACTATAAACCTTAGGATCCACATCAAATAGACAGAGAGTAAAATTTGCTGAATAAGAAAAATTAGCATTTCCCACATAACAACATAGTCAGATTCTCATATTTATGAACTACAATCATTAGCTTTTTGTTGAAGAATTTACAGACAACAAAAGATTAACACCACATTTTTCTTCAGACAAGACGGCGCATAAGTTATCTTCTACATGAAAGATGATTGACAGCAAGAAATGAAACTTAAGACAGCGGCATATTCAAATAGGGTTATGTTTAATTAGATGGAAAGTACAATAGGAAATCTCCGGAGAAGTTGCTAATTCTTACATAACAGGAGTGCATAGACTCCCAGCAGCATAACTAACTTACAGCATTCAAGTAGAGAATAAAGCTTACAACCAGGTACTTGATATCACCGAGAAGTGATAATCAACTAACACAAACTGCACAATTTAAGAGCAAGAACGACTAACCTCTAAAACTTAAAGTCTGGATTGAGATGACATCAACCATTAAACCGGTTTAACACTTCTAAACACGACCATCCCATAAGGACTCAGAACGAACCTTGTCCGATGTTAAGAGGTTCCCAACCTCTTTGGGAGGGTTCAATCCCAACTTACTAGCACGGTTCCATCGATCAAGCCTAGTCATACCGATGCTCGGTCCGTACATCATGTTCATGTCAAATTGCCTCAACACTTCCTCATTCTGATCATAATCATCTGCCAAGAAAAAGTTCACCAAATGAATGAGACTATTCAATCAAATAATACCACATTGTGCTTATTAGCCCGAATATTGTAAAAGTTCATCAAAAGTACACCTTTTGCAAACTAACAAGCCACATATAGCCATAAAAATCAAAATGTGTAAATTTCCGATACTAATTTGTCAAACAATACATTAACTTACAACTAATTCATCTAAAAAAAAATTGAAAAGCAAAATAATGATCATAATTAGCCAAATTAGACAGAAAAGGTCGACTTTAGCCAATTATTGGAGAAGAAAAGGATTAAATTCGTAAGAAAATCATTCAAATAGGTCAATTCTTAAACATTCAATTACAAACCAATTGAAAACCCTAACATTGCATTATTTGACATTAACATACAATTCACCACAACACAAATCATCAAAAACAAACAACATTTTACCAAATTTGAAACATAATCAACCAAAAATCAACAATACTTCAACAACCTAAACAAATTAAAAACCATTCAACAGCAAAAATTTGAGAATTTTTTTTACAAAAATCAACAAATTAAAAAGTAGGAGAGAGAAAAAGATAAATACCTTGAAGATCAAAAGAGCCATTGCGAGTAACAAGAGCAGGAGATTGAGCGACGTCGGATCCAATAGAAGGAGAAGGAGTCTTCTTCTTGTTAAGACCTTTGGGAGAAGGTTTTGAAATTCCAGTATTACCTTTCTTCTTCTGCTTATAGAATCCTTTCATATCAACTCTAGCAGTCGCCATTTTTACCAACTTTGAAAGCTTCAATTTCTCTCTCTTATTCTTCTTCTTGTTCAATTTCTGTGACTCTGTGAGTGTTGATTTTGAATTTTGAATTATATCTTTGGGTCGGTTTAAGAGGAGAGAGAAAATACAGGAGATTCGTGTGCTGGAAGTTTTATAAAACTTGGGCTTATAAGTTGGGCCTTTGTCTTTATTGATTCGTTGGGCTTGTATAAACGATGTTATGTTACAACTTACAAGTAGCCCAAATGTTTCACAAACAAACTACCAAGACCTTTTTAGTCAAACTACAAAGACGTTTTCAGGTGATTGTTGGACTATCACCTAAAAACGTCTTTGCACTTTGACTATCACGATAAATGGCTAAATTTATTTATTTTTTTATTTTTTTTTAGGCAATGACTTGATTTGTTTTCAACAATAAGATACGAAGTTTCTTTAAGAAAAAAAAAAAAAAGAAGAAGAAGAAGATACAGAGTGATTTTCAATAAAGTTGAGACCAAAAATTCTCAAACATGCATGCCCTAATTCCTTGATTTGGCAAAAAAGGAAAAACGTGTCAATTTGGCACAAGTTAATTCTAAGACAAGTTTTATCCTTCCCTCTAAGACAAGTTAATTCTAGTGGAATAATATGAATAATTCTAGCAATTGATACGAAAATATATCAACACCTTAAACTACACTCTTATGATTCAAGATACTACGTACTCTATTCAGTTGATGATTTACAAAGACATGTATTGACTATCTTAATTATTCTAACTTATATTTGATGTATTACTTGTATAATTCCGTTCATGAAGTACAAAGAAATTTATTCCATATTAATTTGATCAACGTACTTTAATCTATTCAATGCACACCTTTGTTGAAAGTAAACAACTACTTGTACGTAGTTGGATATTATGGACATAAACTATGAGTTATCTGACAAATTAATAACAATATAATCCACTTGTCTATCCATTAATTGAAAATTGAAGATGTATTATCAAATCCACATGAAGTAATCCTGCGTTATTATGTTTATCTAAAGATCAATAAGATAATCCAAGCTTGATTATTACTTGTATCATAATAAATAATACAAAGTATGTACATGATAACAATCCATCTTATTTTGACCAAGATTATCTTATTATTATCACTTTGAAAAAACTCTCTTGTAAAATTGGTCATTAATCAGCTGAATTAAAAACGTGAAGAAATTTAGAAAAAAATTAACGAAGAAAAGCAAAATGGCAATGGTAGGAGGTGTTTCAGAGAATAAGGGTTCAGAGAACAGCTTGGAGATCAATGAACTTGCCAAATTTGTTGTTGATGAGCACAACAAGAAACAGGTACGTATTTCCCAGCATATTACATGCAATCTCAAACTAACTAATTGTTGCCATTATGTAGGAACAAAGGGGGTAGGAGTTTCAACTTGCAGAAAGTATCCGTTTTCCTAGCATATATACTGTTGCGATTATTTAGGAACAGAGAGGGTAGAAATATAAGAATTGGACTGTCCATCTTGTAGAAAGGATCTGTTTTCCTAACATAGGAAAAGTACTAAGATTGTTATGTTCTTTTGATGTATATCAAAATTAATTCTACTCTTAACGAATTTGGTTGCTTCTGAAATTTTATTGAACTTGTGAAAATTAATTTACAGAATTCAATGCTGGAGTTCCAAAAGGTTGTAAATGTGAAGGAGCAAGTAGTAGCTGGTACGTTGTATTACATTACTTTGGAGGTTGTTAGGGTTGGTGAGTGCACAGCGGAAGCGAAGATGTGTTTGATTGAGAAGTGTAAATTGAATTGATAATTTGGCAAGATAATTAATATAAATGAACACACGATTTTGTGTAACAACGAGCCCTTTTATTCCACTATTTGAAAGTAGGAGAGTATAAGAACCCTTGAGAGGGTGAGTATTACAAGAGAACTCTCACTATAAGAAACTCACAAAGGAGTATTATGATAGTAGTGGAATATTACAAGGAGGGAGAATATTTTGTAGAAAGGCTTGTATTTGGTATGGCTTGTGTTGTGTTGTTGTTGTTATGTTGTTGTTATGTTATGTTATGAATGCCCTTGACCCATATTTATAGGTAAGGATGGAGGCTTCTAGATTCTTATAGGAATTTCTCCATAATTATGGCTCTTAATCTAGAGGCTTCTACTTTTAATATTCTCTAGAATATTCTAGGAGATATTAAGGTTGTAGATAACTCTAGAAAAATCAAATGCAATCTTCTCTTGATTTTTCATGAAGCTTCTAGATTATACTCCATCGATATATAATGGGCTAATAAAATTTGGGTCATACCCAACAGAGGCAAATGATGCAGGAAACAACAATGATATTCAGTACTATGAAGCTAAAATTTGGGTTAAACCATGGTTGAACTTTAAGGAGTTGCAAGATTTCAAGTTTCTTGGGGGTACTCTGCCTATAGATGGTACTGCCTCGTGATTTCGTTCTTGGTTGTGTTTCTTTTCGTTGTTATCAACAATTTCGTAACAAAGTATACATCTTCAATTTTCAGTATCTTATCATCAGAGCCAGCAGATTGTTTGTAACTGTACTAAGCTAGTTGTCGATCTTGTCATATTTTTGCAGGCTGTTGAAGAATGAAGCTGTTCATGACTTGATTCAGGACAGCTAAACAGCCTGAACTTCTGAAGACCTGAACATCTGATTATCAAATATGTTTTTCTTTACATGTTATCGTTGGATATGACAGATTATATTATGTTATTATATATGTATGCAACTGAAACTGTAGCTTGTGAAGTCTACTTTAATGCTTATAGAATTGAACACACACAAAACGATTTGAATGCAAGATCAAACGATACAAATTCCTAGCAACTGTCTTGGAAATGTGCATCATATTGATTTTTCTCATTTTAATTAAATGTTTTTATCTTCAAATTAAAAGCTAGCTAGCTTAGCTTCTTCAAAAAAATAATGATCTTCAACAGGTTTTTGACCTCCTTAACTCCTTTAAACATTGAAGAAGTATTACATAGCCTAAAAGGCTAAAAATCTAAAATACAATATTGCAAAACTTAATGTGGTCGAACAAAAATAAGAAAGGATACAGTACAAAATAGAAAATACAAAAAAAAAAAAAAAAAAAAAAAAGGCTATAGTTGGATTAAAATCATCAACGAGGTCCAGACAAAAGTGAATCTGTAGGACAGACTGAAAGGCCGTAATTTGCCTCCATTGGAGCTGCTTCATGGACCATGTTTAAGTAGGTGAGATCAGTTAGAGCTTCCATGTTCGGAAGATCCTGTAAAACTTTAGCTGCCATTGACATAGTTGGTCTGATGAAGTGAGGTTACAAACACCATATTGCAATCTTCATTATCTTCACAATGTCTCGATTGTGTTGTTGCATACCTTCACCATGCTCGTCAATTAGATCAGAGAGTTGATCCTCATCAGCCTTCACCTTCACCAAGTTAGTGAGACAATCACCTTCTGATGAACCAAAATTCCTACGGCCACACACAATCTCTAGGACAAGAACTCCAAAGCTGTAGACATCGACCTTGACAGAGATGGCACTACCAGTAACCAACTCTGGAGCCATATATCCTGGTGTCCCCCTTACCATGGTCATAACATGGCTTTGATCTCGGTCTACCATTTTTGCTAAGCCAAAATCAGAAATCTTGATGTTGAAGTCTTTGTCCAGGAGTATATTCTGAGGTTTGATATCAAAATGGATCACATTTTGCTTACAATGCTCATGTAAATACTCAAGCCCCACAGCCACACCATTAATAATCTTTCGACGTAGGTTCCAGCCTAGTGTCTGTGATGTGTCTTGATTGAAGATCCACTTCTCAAGTGACCCATTACACATGTATTCATAGACAAGAAGTCTATTCAGTCCATCATCACAAAACCCAATTAACCTCACTAGATTGAAGTGGTGAATGCTACCTATTGTGTTGACCTCGGCCAGGAATTCCTTCCTCCCTTGGCCTACTGATTCCAACTGTTTTACGGCAACTTTTGTTCCATTACCTAATGTACCTTCAAATACAGACCCAAACCCTCCTCGACCAAGCTTTGTTTGGAAGTTTTGGGTTGCCAATTTCAGGTCTTCAAAAGAGAACCGACTTATGTTATCAACAAAAACATCAAGGGAACAATCAAAATCCTTGGCATTATTACTTTTTCGCCTCCATATCATATACACAATAACCACAAATAAGACTATCAACCCAGAAGATACAAGAAGTACTGATTTTTTCTTCAATGAAGCTTTTTTTGATGCCTTGTTTTGCACTTTGATGAATGCAACAGCCTGATAGGCCAAATATTGATCAGAAACATCCATCAAAGAGAGTATCTCAGAAGTTAGTGTACAATTACCAAAAGAGGTATCCATATGGTAACGAAAGAAGACGGCTTTACACGAACAATTATCAAACACACTCTTTTACAGCTCTCAACATCTATTTCTGTGAGAGAGGGAGTAAGGAAGAAGTAGGTTACATTAACAAACTCTAGAAAAGTGTGGAGATTGTGCTTGTCAGGACAAGATAGAGGTGTAACAAGGCTACATCCTGAACGGGAATCAAATGAATTAACTGGCTTGAAGTAATCCCAGCTACCAGCAATGCCACCCATTGGACAACTACAAAAACCACCGTCCTTACAAATTCCATACTTTCCACAATTTGTAGGGTATGAACAATTATCATTGTCAAAGACATCACTGGTGTAAATCTCACCTTCTTTCCAAACATATGTACGTAGGTGTCCATCTTGATCAAGACGCATATAACTATTCTTATAATTGTACTCATCAGAATACAAGGGCGAAGAACTGGAAATTAGGTAAATATCATTCCACCTATCTTCTTCAATGTCCCGGAAACTATAGTACTGAAGGATTCGAATCAACAAAAGCATGAAGACCAGAATAATCTCGAATAACATAGAAGAGCTCTGAGGAATTACTTGAAATTGATGTTGTGGACATTAATCTATGTTCCAGGGGAAGACGCTGGTCATGGATTAACGTATTAGTAGGGTAATTATATGACTCCCAGATGATTTCCCCATTTCCATTTAAAAGGACCAAGTTCCCATCACTTCCCAACTGAATTGACCTCACTGAAAGGCCAGGGGTGTTGGTAGACCACACAAAACTTCCATCAGCATCCCTTAATACCAAACCTTCTTCAGATGTAAGAGCAAGTGTGGCAAGCCCTTGAACAGGATGACCTTGATTGGCACACCAAACAACCACAGGGGAAAAATTCGCCTTCCCAATATATATCACAAGTATATATGAATCAGGTGCAGTTTCATGGGCGAAAAGGCCAAATCCAAATGGAGGATAATAATCAGTACTTGTCTCAACTCCATACTTATTATAATTACGGTGGATGTACTCTGGAGAGTACAAGGCTGTTCTTATAATATAATTATCATCAGAATAATAGCTCCCTTCATTCATAAGCCAGTTATTGTTGTTTTCCAATGAATTCGAGACATTAGCATATGATGAAAGGCTTTTAACAAAGATGATGTTGTAGCTAGAAAGAAAGTAACACCAAATGCATAAGAGAATTTTGAATGTACCTGATACCCAAGTTACTCCATAATCTTTCCACATGACCTGAAAATTACATCAGAATTTAGTTAGTACTCTATCTTTGCTAATATCGCAAACTGCTGCCCCTTCCCCCCCCCCCCCCCAAAAAAAAAAAAATAATAATAATAATAATATTAAACTCATATGCTTTTCAAGTAGACTTACTGCTTGATAGTAAAGACTTGATAAATTTCCACTGGAATTTAGAATTTCTAGAGTATGAACTATATATGGATGCTTGAATTATGAAGAATGAAGACTATGACCAGAAGTTTCCTTCTAATTTATTTGTTCTTCAGCAAATTTATTTCTCAAAAACAAAGAAAAAATAGTGCATTAAAAATGTAAAATTAACTTCACAATTCAAATCTAAATATCATGTAAACTTTCCTATTCAGGATTCAATTACACTTGGAAGTAAATTAAAAAATGTAAATTTATTCACTTGTGAACATTGTTTATAATAAATAAAACTTCCAAAAAAAAGAAAAAAAAAAAAAAAAAAAAAAAAAAAAAAAAAAAAAAAAAAACCATCAAGGTGAGTCAACCACAAAAACCCATCCATATCACTAACATGCATCAACTTGGATGAAGACTTTTATTTTCTGTAGTCCCCACATCAGCCCCACATGTTCCAATGAACAAGTGGTCAACAATTCTACACTGAGCTCGCTCAAAAGCCTAGAATTCAATTAAGAATAAAACTCATTCCCATTGTTGACGGTTATACATTCCCTTGAAGGACTACCATATGCATTGAGCCATGGAAATTTTTTTAAATTCCTCTAATCACCATTAGCCCTCGTGGCGTATAGAACGAGTAAAGTGTTGACTATAAACTGTTTAAACCAAAACAACACAAAGAAATGTCTATTAAGATTTAAATTTTCTCCAGGGTTCACTTATTCATATTAAGCAAATAGTCTATCCAATGAAATTAACTCAAGATTTCTACACTTTTCTAGAGTTTAGAAAGAATGGCACAAGCAGGTTTCAACCTTTGACCTCTTATAATCATAATGCAGCTAATTTTTATCGATATGCCAAACTTGTTATCTTATGTCGTTAAGAAGAAGAATTTTTCAAACATATTCTCAGGCCGTGTTTGGTTTCACATTACAATATCAGCATGCCTATTATTTATAGAGGGGAGTATATAATTAAAAGAAAGTTCAGAATGCTGGACTGAAAAATTTCAAAAGAGATTTGTATACTTATAAAGTCCTCGCAACTCTTATATACACTAATACACCACATGCTAGACTGAAAAACCTATACATAAAATCCTAAGATTAAACATTTAACAATTCTAGGAAGAGTTTTGTACATACTCCTCGTAGTCGGGCTAGGGTTACATACTATAATTATCTTAAACATAACCCTATGATCAGAGAAAACCTCAATTATATTCTGCGTGCAGGGAACAAGCCTAATACCACCAGTAGTAAAATCATGTCCTTGGCATTTTTTAAAAAGATTTGGTATATTGAAGCCTAGGATAAATTCACAAGTGCTTAAGCTGTTGTCTGAGAAAGGAAAAGGGAATACGTTTTTTTTTTTTTTAATTTGTTCCTTGACAGTGGAAGGTGAAAGTGGAAAACAAGAATCAGAAACAAACCAAGAAAATGGGCCGGGTGTAATTAGTCAAAGGAACTTGAGAGGAAACAAAAAAAAGGGAGATAACAGAAGGAAAAAGCACTTGTGAAGATGGATAACGCATCTGAGACTACTTCACAAAGACAATAAAAAGTGTGGAAGGATTACAAAAATTATCTGTGAATTTTATTCGAATTAAAAAAATCAAAATTTGTTCAAGATTACTATTAGTTGTATCAAGTTTTCTGGAAAAAAAAAAAGGACTCAATACAGTTATCCAGCAAGACACACGACTCTGGTTATTTTGAGGTAATTACAGACGTACGGGCATTTCAATGACACAAACCAAGCAAGAAATTGAAAAATAAATGTCGGTTGAAAAAAAAGTAAGTAATAACAGTATTTACCCTTAGACTCCAAATTCTGAATCAATAGTACTTGTATATTGATTTCTGACAAAAGACACTAAAGTGAATAGCTTGCTATGAATGCTATCACTTGACCTCAGTTGTGTCCAACATGATGTTTGTGCTTTTCTGGCATAACTGACCATTGAGATACAGTGCAAAAGTGCAATCAGCTTCATCTGAATGCACTTAGCAGTTAGAAGTAAACATCAAAGATATTTAGAGAACTTCATTTGGATTGTTTAAAGGGTTTAGTATAATCAGCTCAAAGAAACATTGATTGCCTGAGCCAACAGCATATTGAAAGGAATAAAACTACAGATGTATACATAAATAACAACCCTTGCCTGGCTTCCATACTTTAATTATCTAGAGGTAGATAGGGCACAAATCTTGTCAAATTTATGTATGTCTAATCTAATTCAGATAGAAGAATATCAAATCAACTAATTTTACAAAACAATGAGAGAAGGCTAACTCACTCTTCATCGTAGTTTTCATCCTCTGACCTCTCCTATTTGCTGATTGATGCTCGCTTGCCAATTGAGCAGCATCGATTGCAACAGTTCCCATCTCAATGAGGAACCACTCAGGATATTCATCATGTGCCATTTCTATAACAGGCTCTGCTGCTGTATTATCGAGTCCCAGGTCTGAAGTTGTGGCAGCAGTACCATCTGCATCAAAGTCCATATTTGGGTCAAATTTCTGGACTGATGCCTCGTCACCTATGAATTCCATCCCCCGCACAAATATTATCATTTCCTGCATGTCATGCATGTCTGGATCATCTTCAAACATATCACCTGCAGTTTCTTGACTGCCTCATCCACGGCCTCTTCCTCTACCTCTTCATCGTCCTCTTCTTCACTCATAGTATGCCTTGTGCCAAGCTGGAAAAGCAACCACTCCTTTATCATTAAAAAACACTATCACATACGGAATATTTTGTTTTTTGCAGTCTCTCCCTCGCAATGTCTTTTCACAAACCAAAAAGATTAGAGCCTAAGGTTAGAGAATAAGTTAACTTATCAACAAAGAAAATGTTCTCATTCACAACCCTAAGGTTAGAGCCTCCACCGCCATTAAGAAAAATTATAAATTTTTTTTAAAAAACAAGACAAAACAAAAAACTGATCATATCCATGGACATTCCCAGAAGAATCCCAGGACATACCAAACTGAAGCAGGGGGATTCATTCTGTCAAAATCGAGATCTCAAAAGAAAGAAGAACGCCAATCTGGATTGGCTGCTCATTTTTTTACATATAATACCGGGTAAAACTGCAGAATTTTGTGTAACTGGATATGACCATATAGGATAACATCATCAAATACATTTCTAGTTGGATTATAAGATTTATTTTTTCCTTTTATATTTTTCAGTTTTCTGGTTTTATACAGTAGTGCAACAGTGCATCAAGTATAATTAGTATTTACATGAGCTGTAGATCATAAAATTATAATATAGACATTGAGATTTCCCTTTTAGTGTTTTTGAACAAACTTTCTTTGATATAGCTTAGCATAAGTACATTACTAAATTTATAGCTACCAACATAGCCTATTCAAATTAACAACCTAAAGTCTTTTACTTCTGTAAGGAAAAAAAAAAAAACACTGGAATTTAAAAGAACAAATCTTTTTGAAATAATAATAACAATAGATTAACATTTAAAAAAGCTATACCGATTTGATTCTTTTATATTCTTCATTACCCTCATCATCTTCAAAATCAGCAAGTTTCCTAGTCACAATACCAACATAGACGTCAGCAACACAAATTTATACCTCAAGAATGAGAACATAATGGATACTCCAAATAAAATTGTGCAGACCTTCTTGCAACTAGCTGAAATCAGAAAATTTACTAACAATATCTTTCAGACAATCAACTACATTGGTGTTCTGCACACTGTTGTTATTTCCTAGGCAATAAGAGAATTGTTAGACTAACTCGAGAGATCTTATGCAATATATTATTTTTAAAAAAAAATTAAGACAATAAGCAAATGTTCTTCATTACTCTGTAATGCTGAATCCAAGTTGCACCAGACAAGACAATAAAATAGTGACCTTAATCTTTAGGACTCATTGTCATTTTCAACTTATTAACGGAAACTGGGAAGGGACTAATGATTCATTATAAGATGACAAACAAAGACATATTATATGATCTGTTCCTAATAAATGTGACCAAATGGTGCTAACAGCCTAACATGCATAGACAACCTAACTAATGCAAAACTAAAGCAAATCAGAATCCAACTTTTGTAAATATTTCTTGAAGAAATTGTGTAATAATAGCAGACTTCAATTTTCTTTCGTTTAGGCAACAATAATAGGTGTAACTGAATTCTAGAACATAAATTAAGTAGTTCTATAATATCTTCACTTTTCTAAAAATTATTATTAAGGGCCTTAAGGCATATTCCAGCAGCAAATATACTAACAGGTGTGATGAGCTGATAATCTGTTCCCTTTGTGTCAGTGTTATTTCATACTTCCAACCACAGAGATCTTGTAGAATCGTTCCAAATCTGAGCTGTGTAGAATAAAAAGGCACGCCTCAATCATTACATATGTAATATGTTTGGCACAAGACAAACACTGAAACTGCGAAAACCAACATAAAAATTTCTCAAAGTAATTTAATACATGTTAGTATTTATATACTAGGTACTTTAGACTTATATAGACTCAGATAGTAGAAGATGAACAGCCATGTCCATCCTTTTCACATCCTCGTCTGCATACTCTTTCAGAATTCAAGGCTATTTCAAGAAAAGACAAGGCACAACAACACCCAGTAAATAGGATCTAGATAAATGCATCATATGTGATGATTAGCCAGTAAGATGTTATATGAAACAGATCATTGATCGTTGATGAAGAAAAAAGATCAACAACTTTCACGGAGGTCAAAGGCCAAAGAAGCAATTTAAAAGCATTCAGCACGTAACACTTATAGAGGGAATGAATTCACTTCAAGTTTTCAGTACCCCCATACCCTCAACATTGCCTCCCACTATTTTTTAATAAAAGTGTAATTGCAGCCCCTGCAGGGAAAAGTTGATCGAAAGAATCCAGTCCTACTTAAAAGTTAAACATATTACAAGACATGGTATAAGTGAGATGACTAGTTAGTTTGAACATGTGACCAAGTCCGACAACCATATTTCTCATCTACTAGTAAGCTCAGGTATTCCATAAGTCAGAAGACTAACATTCTGGTATTTGCAGCTAAATTGAAGCCTCGGACACCTCCTCCCTTTCCCAACCCACAAACACGCAATACAGCCTAGTGGGATAAGCTACTTCGGCCTGTAAGATATTGCAGCCAGCAAGAGAGCTCCAACAAGTGGCGAATATCAAAAATTCAATTAACCAAGTACATTTCACTTAACACAATTGCAAAAATCACTTTTGACAGAGGATACACCTGACTAGCTAGTAGCTAAATCCACTACAATGCCAACATAACAACATTCCAGTATTCCACTTTCTTAACCTATCTTCATCACCCTCCCCCCACCAAAGATATTGTTACACAGCAGTATATATCAATATCAATCGACGAATTCACACGGCTTCACTAGGCACAAAGTTGATACATTAATATACCCCCAAAAAATCTAAAATTTTCACTAACTGTTCATTCCTTAATCTAGTTTTCTTCAACAACAACCCAATGTCAATTTCGTAGGAAGTCGGGGACAAATGTACGCACCTTTACCCTAACTAATAATAAAATTGCAGTCGAATATCACATTAAATCAAACATAATGCCACGTCCTAATCTTGAAAATTATCCTAAAGCAAAAATCACAACAAAGATATAATTGAAGCTGTATAGAAGATTCAATCTACAAAAAACACAAAACAAAAATCCGCCAAAAATGTAGAAGATAACATAAATATAGATGATTGCAATTTTAAGTACTAATTTCTAGGTAATAATTCGTCCAAATTAAAGAAGATTAAAGTAGAAAGACATACAGCAGAAAATCAAGAATCCAATTTCCAATTGCAATAATCAACAACGCCAAAAACCCTAATTTATTCTAACAACTGCAAACTCAATTGTAATTGAGGATAGTATGAAATTGCGGGAAGTTCAACTGGGCAAACCTTGTACAAAGCGCCAACCGCCGAAATTGGTTCGGTTTTTTTTTTTTTTTTTTTTTTTTTTTTTTAAAGTTTGGAGGTAAATAGAGGGAGCTTTTTTTTTTTTTTTTTCTACGTAAAGACGGGTTGGGCCTCCACCCTATTACAGGAAGTTAGGAATGGGTGGCTGGGTGAGAAATTGAACCCAACCACTTGAGGAGGAGATCCTAATTTGAAGTTGTATAGCAAAAGGTAAAAGAAGAACAAAAGGAAATAAAAGAAAAGTCAACGCCAAAAAATAGTCAAATTCTCGGTATTTTTTTTTATTATACGTAGTACTCTGTAACATTTTATGTTTTATTAGGTAGTTTATTATACGGGTAACATTTTACTAAATGTCGCACACATAAGCTAGTGGTTGCAGGTCAAGATTTGTTTTTGTTAGACCTTAGGAAAAGTTGTTCTAGCATTTCAAGGCAATAAAATCACTAACTTTTTTAGGCTTGTTGGTCTTCATAGAATTGCTAATGCAATTTTCAATTGTCATGTGATTTATTCTCATCAACTGATTTGCTTTGTTGCATTTCATTGCAAAGATAATTCCTTAAGGGATAAAAATCACTAAGTTTATTAACTTTACAAGTTCCCATAAAAACGCTAATGCAATTTTACAATTTTCATGTGATTTATTCTCAGCTTATTTACTTTATTGCATTTCCTTATTGCTAGGATAATTCGTTACAAGGGAAAAACTCACTTACTTTGTTCGTTGTACCGGTTTCCATAAAACCACTAACGTAATTTACAATTTTCATGTGATTTATTTTCAGTTCGTTGCATCGGAGAAAAAGACTACACTAACTTTATTTGTTGTACTAGTCTCCATGAAACTGCTAACATAATTTACAATTGTCATGTGATTTTTTTCTCAACTAATTAATTTGCTTTGTCGCACTCCCTTGCTAGGGTACTTCGTTTTTCAGGAAAACTAGCTAACTTTATCAGTTGTACTGGTTTTCATAAAATCAGTGATGCAATTTAATCTTCATGTGATCTATGCTCAACTGATTTGCTTTATTGCACTTCATTCCTGGGATAATTCCTTTTAAGGCAAAAACACAACTGACTTTATTAGCTATATACTAAACTTCGTACAATTGCCACGCGGTTTAGAAAATTCATGTGATTCATTCTCTACTAATTTTCTTTTGTTGCATTTCCTTGATAGGATAATTCATTTAATGAAAAAAAGGGATTTGTTAAACATCGCCCGCAAATCTCCACATAAAGCCCACAAATTAGACATGGTTTGACAATTTTGCCCATTTCTAAAATCGTACCCAAAGTGAACAAATCTCGATCTAACAAATGTGGAGTCGTACTGGGTTGCCCAGGGAGGCCGGAGAGGCGAGGGTCGCCGGAAATACGTTGTCTTCGACGGAAAACGAGGTGGCGCCTAGTTTGGACGCCGCAACCATGGTAAGGACGTCCAGGCAAGGCGCCACAACCAGTGCACTGGCGTCCAGGCCAGACGCCACAACCAGTGCACTGGCGTCTAGCCCAGGCGCCTCAACCAGTGCACTAGCGTCGCGCCACCACCAGTGCACTGGCGTCTGGTTTGGACGCCACCCTTACTTTTTAATTATTTTTTTTTTGCCTTTTTTTTTAAATTATGTTTATTAAATTTATGTTTTGATTTAGGATGTGGAAATTTATGTTTTTTATTTGATTTTATAAAAAATATATGTACTAGACTTATAAAAAATAACACATAAAATTAATAAATATTAAAAAAAAAAAAATCAAACACATTAAAAAAAAATTAGAAATTTTTTCTGATTTTCCAAAAAAAAAAAAAAAAATTAAAAAAAAAAATTTAAGGCAGCTGGGGCGCCTGGCCAGGACGGCCCGTGGCTGGTGGTGGCGCCAGGTCCGGCAGCCACGTCCACCGGCCTGGCGTCTGGGCAGGACGCCTAGCCACAGTGACTGGCGCCTGTCCCAAACGCCACTCACCGTGGCTGGGCGTCCTGCCCAGACGCCACGCCGGTGGACGTGGCTGTCGGACCTGTCGCCACCACCACCTTGCCGCCACGAGCCACCACTACCTTGCCGCCACGAGCCAACCACCTTGCCGCCACGAGCCTCGACATCCCCGTACTTTGATTTTTATTGAGGTTGTGTTTTTTTTTTAAGGTCAAGGGCAATATTGTAACTTCAATATAAGTTTGTGGGCTTTATGTGGAGATTTGCAGGCGATGTTTAGCAATCCACAAAAAATAACCCAATAGCTTTATTAACTGTATCAGCCTCCATAAAACTGCCAATGCAACACAATTTACAATTGCCATTTGATTTGTGCTTAATTGATTGCTTTGTTGCATATATATATATATATATATATATATATATATATATATATATATATATATAGTTCATGAAAAAAGGAAAAAGAAACTGTTTGTATTTGGTTTTAAAATTTTGGGAAAAAATTACTTTTGTAAAGGTAACAATTAGCCAATAACTACTTTACCAAACATTTATAATTTGATTATTACCATTTAATTACTACCCGTCTTCTTGATAAAAATAAAATAAAATAAAATTATTTGCGGAACTAACATTTACAACTACCTCTATAGCTATGTATATTTTACCGAACATGACTAATGTGTAATTATTATGTGTATGTAGGGGTGAGTGTGAGCGTAATGGTTCATGAAGAAATCAATCCAGTCTTCGTTTGTTCATAATCTAAGCTAAAACTTAACATAATTGTTTAATTTGGATTTAAAATGATTTGAATATCCAATGTTTCTTAAACTCAAAAGCTTATTCACTTAAGATATGTTATACAAATTGCATATTTGATGTGATATTTCGTTAGATTTTTGTCATACCAAGTGTTAAATTATCTATTCATAACAAAGATAAGTAAATTTCAAACACAACTTGGATGTTCAAGTGAAATAATGTTATTATCAAGTCAATCAACAAAAAACACATTACAAAATATGGAGTAATACTTATCGTGCTTTTTGTTAGAACAATCTTACGAAGTTGATGACTCAAACTCAAATTATTCTTATTAAACCAAGCTTGAGCAAGATTTTTAAGCTCAAGGCGAATTCAAACTCATTAAAATTAAATCAAATAAAGCTTAACCAAGGTTTAACGATAATTGTCCTTACTAAAAAAATCAGACAATATTATTTAAAATGTATTGATTTCTATACATCTTAAATTTTTTATTTATTATTTTCTCTCAAAATAGTGGTGAGACAGAAACACATGCACGACATGCAAAGAAATTAAAGCTGTAAAAATTACCGAATTTTTACAGTTACATTTTTTGCTGGGCCCCAACTGTTTCTTAACACAGTAACTCCTTTTGGCCCAAAAAAAAAGTCCTTAAAAAGCCACGTCGCCCGTAGAATAATAATAAAATAATAAAAAGAATTTCCCTTTTCCTTTATTTATTTCCGAAAATAATTTTAATAGTTTCCCCAATTTAATTTTCTTTTTACCCTTCTTTTTCCTCATCATTATCGTCGTCGTGTCAATCAAAAACCCTAATTCGTTTCGATTCAGTTTCAGCCTCGCAATTTCTCTCTCCTCCCATCTCCAATTTCCCCAATTTTCTCTCTCCTAATTCCGACTATCATCATCTCAACCTTCTGATCTATTAATCGATCCGTTCATTTCTTGATTTTATATAAATTTCTAACCAGGTTCGTGATTCTTCTTTCTCTCTCTTCGAATTTTCCAGAAAATGTTAATTTTTTTGGTTGGAGCTGTAATTTATGCCCTAATTTCATGATTGAATTGCATTTTGAGCGTCAATTGGGGATTCGTTTGTTGTCGGAAGTTGCCGGTGTTGAATTATTGGATTTTGGATTTTCGATCATTTTGGGGGTTAGGGTTGCGATGTTGTCGGAATTTCAACATATTAGATTCGGAAAGTTCTGGGGAATTAGAAATTAAACGTGGTTTTACACTTATATGATCAACTTGTTGGTATTGAAATATTGTTCTCAAATTTTTCGTTTGAATGAACAAATTAGTTTGATATAATCTTGACTCATTTCATATGTCGGTTTTTGAATGAACAAATTTTTCTTTTGAAATATTACCTTTTAATTTTTGCAACCGAAATGCTGTTTTTAATTGTATAAGTTTGATAATTTGAACACATTCCATTTCTTCTAATTATGTATTTGTTCATATGTTGTATTTGTTGCTAATTTGCTATGGCTTGTTCTTGGAAAAGAACAGGGTGTTAAGTTTTGTTGCTGTAATTTGAATTGAAAACTCGAGTGCGTGTAGTGGAAGTATTCAGAGAGATGACAATCTTATTTCAGAGAGTGTTTAAAAATCTACTATTAAGGGTGTTATGGGGGACTGGGGGAGTTCTTTTGACTAATTAGTTGGAAGTTCGGGTATTTTACTATTACGGTGACATATTTTACTATTAGTTGGAGCATAATAGTGGATGAAAATGGATTAGCCTTTTTTTGTTCGTGTGATAAACCTTGGGTTTATGTTTGGTAATCTCTTCTTTGCCTGCATAGTCGTGTTGAGCTATAGATGATTGACAGAAATGGCTAGCTAATTAGGTCTTGTAACGAGTGAAGGAGCGAAGGAGGAGAATCTTTAGAGACTAGTGCTTTGTGTTTGTTTTTGGGGAAATGCTTTTGTAGAGCACAATTGCATTTAGGATATATGTTTTGTTTCAAGGTGCATAGAGCAGGAGAGACCAAGATGGGTGAAAACTTGAGAATTAAGGCCTTTGATGTAGATGTCCAATTGATTGGTTTATCTTTCTTTTTACCGTTTATCCTTCTCTATGTCCTGTTTCCTTAGTTTTGTTCTTCGACTAATAACGTTTGCCTGTGTGGAACCTATGGATGTGTCCGCTTAAGGTTATGATGTTCTGGATTTTTTTTAAATTTTTTGGTCTTCTAATTAGCACCAATAAATTGAAAATAAAATAAAATCAAACAGTGGATATATTGTTCTTTGTGTTATGCTCATTCTACAGTAGTAGGTTTTTTTAATCTTTGTTTAGTGTCTTGTCTCTTCGGAGACATCTGATAAAAATATTTGTTTAGTGTCTTACAATACAAAGAGATATTTGGATGCCACTTTTTAAGAACTGTGATAGTATAGGATTCTGAATCTGTGTTTCATAGGCAAAGTAGTTTTTTGTATTTGCATTTTTGAAGTTAAAGTTTGGCAGGAATGTTAAGTTAGTCTTATCCTTGATGATATACTAGTATCTTTTATATCATAGTTTGTATATAAGTCGGAAAACATATTGAGTTTTGGCAGTTTAGAAATTTATAAGAATTTGATTTTGTGGTTGAGAATAAATTGCTTTGTAAGAGAATGTAACTGTTATGGACAATCATTAGGGGTTTGTGTTACACAAATTTATATTCTTACTGTCTAAAGAATATGCTTTATGCTAATTTCTAAAGTTGAAGAACTTTAAGAATCGGTTTGGTTGTGGCATAATTTTAGTTTTATATGGTTTGATGAAAAAAAAAATATAAAAAATCTCTTAATTGTATGTGTGCTAATGTTGGAAATTTAAGGTGCCACCTTTAAGAAATTGAACGATAGATGTGTGGCTGTGCCTAATAGGCTACCATTAGTGCCAACTTGATGAATATCTTCTCCTCCTCCTTTACTTTTCAGCCTTGTTCTCAAGTTTTCTGTTGCATCCAATGAAGCCATAATTAATTATTTAAATGGCACCTATCATTGTTGCATAGTTATTGCTCCATGTGATTCAAACTATGTCTTTGCATATATACTTTGGGTTATCTTAGTTGGCTTTGCATTAAAATTGTCTCTGCTTTTAATATTACCCCCTCCAACTTCTATATTCCTCTATTAGTTTAATAATGAGCATCCCAAGTTTTGCTGTGTTTTGTTATGCTTGCCTTTTCATAGTGCCACATAGCTCACATCTATTGGAATGTTCATTGTGGAATGTCTCTGTATGAGTTGTGAATTTTGATTTTTGACTTTTTGTTCGTGTATAAGAAGCCAAGTCTCTGGTACTTGTGTTTATAATGATACAGAGTACTCTTTTTCTTGACCTCTAATTCTCTTCTTTTAACCTTTTCAATCCCACTTGCCTGTTCACTGTTTTTTTCTATGCATTTTAGCCTTTGGTCTCGATTGTGCACATGTTAAGGCATTAAAATTTCCATCAAAGTGCTTTTGCTCCTTTTGAATTCATTATTTTCATGTTTTCAGGATCATAAATCCACCTTTCATTTCTTTGCAAGATGTCATCGGCTTCCAAATCTAAGTCCAAGGACAAAAAGGCAGGAAAGGAACAAAAGACTCCTTCGAAGTCTTCTGCAGCTGTAAATGGAGGTACTGGAATTCCAGCAAGTGCATATAATCCATTGCTGGGGACATTTCATACTCTTGAGGCATCATCTACATATTTGGCTCCAACACTTCATGCAAATGGTCGTTTCCGTGACATAGATGATTCCGATGATCATAGTGGGAGCACTCATGGAAGTGGAGGTGATTATGATTCTGCTTCCAATAATGACAGCCGGTCTGTGGAGTCAGAAGAACATAACAAAGATAAGACATCAAATGCTGCAATCAAACAAGAGGTAATCCCAGGCGCTGATAATGACAAGCGTGAGAAGATACGACAGAAAAATGAGAGGAAACATCAGCGTCAGAAGGAAAGGCGTGCCCAAGAATTGCATGAACGCTGCAGTGGTTATCTTATGTCCCGAAAACTGGAAGCTCTTGCTCAGCAACTTGTGGCTATGGGATTTTCTCATGAACGGGCAACTATGGCTCTTATTTTTAATGAAGGTCGAGTGGAAGAGGCTGTAGCATGGCTCTTTGAAGGAGGTGAAGATGCTGATAAGCATAAAGATCAAAATATTGATACAGGGAGCAATCTGAAGATTGATATATCTGAAGAGCTTGCTCGGATTGCAGAATTGGAAATAAAGTTTAAATGCTCAAAGCAAGATGTAGAAAGAGCCATAGTGACCTGTGAAGGTGATTTAGAGAAGGCTGAAGAGAATTTGAGATCACTAAAACCGGATCAACCAACTGTCTTGCCTAAACCTGAAGAAATTGGGGATCCTCCTACTTTTAGTAATGGTAAGATATCTGTAGCAACAAGTCAGAGCAATGTGAGACTGCTGCAACCAAAACCCAATTCGGCAACTTTGATACCCCAGAGAAGGGATGAAAAAGATTTTAATTACACTAAAGCTGCAGTTGCAGGAGTACCGGCTCCCAAATCGATGCCTAAAGTTGTTCAACCAGTTACTAGAGTTCAGCCCAAATTAGATTGGCCTAGACCTCAGCAAATCGCTACACCGGCTGAGAAAAGGTGGCCTGTAGGAGCAGGGTCAAATCCTTCAGTATCGTATTCTTTGGCACCACCGCTACAGGTTTCACCTCCACCGGCCAAGGCAGAGGCACGGTATACAACTGTTGGTAACGAATATAGGAATCTTCAGCCAGGGTCAATTAGAGAGCCTGTAGTAATGATGCAGCGGCCTCAGTCTGTAAATGTCAAACCCGCCCCTGCAACAAGCATTAGCTCTTCTCCTCCAGGTACAGCGGCTAGTTGGTATCCCACAAATTCGGAGATTTTGAAGCCGAATGGGTTACTGCCTCATATCCCTAGTACTAGAAGCCTTAGTCCAAACAACTTGACTTCGAATCAATTTTATCATCCTGCTCAATTTCAGCAGCAACAGCAACAGCAGCAGCATCAAATTCAACATCAGCATCAACATCAACATCAACATCAACATCAACATCAACATCAGCCGTTTATGCCAGGTAGTAGTCCAATGGATAATCCAGGTTCTACACGTAGCAATGCATCGTGGACCAGGATCGGTGGGTCTCCAACCCTTGCTGCTGCTTCTTCCCTGGGGCTTTTTTCCGGGGTGGGTTCAACCTGCTCATCTGGGTCAAATTCTCCGGTGGATTGGAATGCTAGTGGCACAATGCCATCATGTGACTACACTAATATAGATTGGAGCTTGGATCGAAGTTTCGCTCCCTCAAAGCAAAATGGTTTGTGGAATGGGTTGGGATCTTTCTCTAGGAGTGGAGCTCACATGTACGATTCAGGAGCCTCTGCCATGAGTATGACCATGAGACCGTCTTCTTCCAATGGGAATGGTGTACCTATTGTTGGGTTGCAGGATGGTGGAGCGGGTATGGCTGATTCATCAACTGCCAGTTCTCGGGAGTGGACATCCCCTTTTGAGGGGAAAGATCTCTTTAGTTTACCTAGACAGTTTGTATCTTCTCCCTCACTGTAGGGTTGTGCTGGGGGAGAAGTATTCTATCGTGAATAAAAGTAAACAAAAAGGAAAAAAGAAGACCCCCAGAAAATTGTGCTTGAATTTCATATGTTGGTGTTCGTTCTGATGTTGCTCTTTGGTGGTTAATTCTTAGTAAAAGAAAAAATGGCTTCTATATTTTCATTTTAGCATATTTGCGTATTGCCCTTGATTTTTTTCCTTGACGTAGGTAGGTACGAATTGAAGGAAATTGGAGCTTATAAAGGACCAAAAATATGAAATGAAGCAAGTGTAGCTACGTTATGACTTATGAGCTATTGGTCATCGAAATGGTAGGTTAGTAGACTAGTAGTTAATATGGGGTTACCTAAAAAACCATATCTCTTAACAACTTCTAATCTCATCCCTAAGACTCCCAACTGTCACAAAAAATAATTGTCATCTCCCTCCATATCGACACATTCTCTCCTGTTAATGTGATAGAAACTGCTGTGATAATCACTTTGCTAACCTGGTCTTCCTTCCGTCACTACGACTGTTGCATCACCTTGTTCCCGGGTACCAATCAACCACATTCGCTGATTTTCCCGCTCTCAAAAGCAGGTAAGTTGTAACTTTCCTCGCCGCCTTCCCTCTCCAGTGCTTTCTCATCCGCCATTTCTTCCGTCTCAGTCTCAAATGAAGATTTTGTGGCACACTGGAAAGTGACGATAACTGTGAATGTTCTACCCTAGGCTTCCAAATCTAAGCCAAAAATCAAATATCAATTAAAATTATACGAGTAATTCTGAATCCATATGTGCGTGGTCCGACTTTAGACCAATTTCACTGTGGAGATAATTTGGAAAACTAAAAGGTTTACTAGCAACAGATATAGCTAAACCACGCAAAGGAATACTGAAATAGAAATCTAATACGAGTCGCATAACATGTATGTGTGCAGTACGAATGCAATCAATGGACCTTCAACTTATTATATAATAGAACAAATTCTTGTTTCACTATTGCAAAGTAGGGAAACATATTTTGGCACACCAAGCACACCTTGTGAGAATAGCACAAAAAACTATGTTCTCACAATGGGTGGGAGAGTGAGAGATAGCTCCAGTAGTTAGAGCTTCCTTCCCGATTCTAAGAGATCATGGGATCGATTCTCACCCCCGCCTTTTGTGGCTCTCTAAACATAAAAAAAATAAAACAATGGGTGTGCCAAAATCGTTTCCCGCAAAGAAACCAAGGTTTGAATAAACACTAGAATAAAATCCAGGAAAAACGCTGCTGTATTCTAACAAGCAATTTCTAATTCAAAGATCACTATCAACATCCATTACATGACCACCAAAATAAAGATCTCAAGTTTCATTACGAGAGTGGCTGCTTATTCTGTAAGCATTGAGGCAAAATTCACTTAAATTGAAGGCGATGATCAGTCAAAGGGTTTGATAAACAATAACCATCTGAGTATCGTCAAGGCCTGACATTTACAGAAGTTCCTCAATAACTAAAACTTCTTTGACTTTCCATTAAATCCTTCCAAACCCAGCTGCTGCACAATTCCACCGCAGACCAGGTGTTTACTTCTTAGGTGCCTCTGGTGTCATATCCCCAAGATTGAGCAGAAGATCATCTGAACTCAACATCACCTTGTTTGATGAATTAGAGATTATATGAGCAATTTCCCTGGCAGCTTCGATTCTCCTCAAAGTGATGAAAGCTGGGTTGTTGGCAATAGCTTGACCAATAAGTTGAGCACTCTTGGCTTCTCCCTGTCAACCAAATACAAGAGATGTAGACAAATTAACACCAACCAAAAAAATCAGAAGAACCTAATTTATGAAATACACCATTCAACAAGAAAATAAGTTAAATGCTACTCCTATGCATCTACTGCACTAGGCCAGCTGAGATCAACTCGGAAGAGTCCCAAGTTGCTGTTGGACAAAAAGGAACTACAAAATTAAACCAAGGAAAGCACACTCATTTGACATGTTATTTCAGAATTTTCAAATGAAACTTCAGAGTCCAGACACAAAAACAGTGAACACCGTCAGATTAATGCTTCAAGCAGATTACCAGTCAACTAGTGGCTAGTAAGGATTAAAACACACAATGGAACACTTTAATATTTGGACAAACAGAGTTTTTGCAATTTTCAAACATATATAGCTCTTACCTGTGCTCTGATAATAGCACTTTTCTTGTCTTGCTCAGCCTTCTCCACAATGAACTTGGCTCTTTCAGCTTCTTGTGCAGCTACCTGCTTTGCTTCAATTGCAGCAGTGAACTCTCTACCGAAGTTAAGAGTGGTGATAGACACATCATCCAATGCAATGTTGAAGTTTGCAGCTCTTTCTGTCAATATTTTTCGAATTTCCCTACTAACAGCCTGAAAGATGATTTTAAAAAAAACACTCTTAAATCTACATAACTTGTTGCTCATCTTTCTTACAATTTAGTTGAGAACTTATGTGATAATTTTGAAGCCATTTATTAATCAATGATTACATTCACATAATATAGCAAAATCCTTGAAGATACTGAAAATAGTTTTATAAAAATGTATATTTATCAACTAGAGCAAATAGGAAATAACGAATTACCTCACGTTGAGTAAGTAACTGACTTGCGTTGTATTGGGCAACCACGGATTTCAGGGTCTCATGGACTATGGATGGCAAGACTCTTTCACTGTAATTTTCACCAAGTGTACGGTAAATTGTTGGCAAAGTATCTGGTACAGGGCGAGTAAGAACTCGAAGACCGATCTTGACCTGAAACCCACAATTATGTAGTTCAGCTAACACATGATTGATTATGAAGTGCTAAATACAACTACATGGTACAGGACTACAGGAGAAGTAAGAACTCTGAAACCATGCAGAGCTCGATGTACGAAAACCAATAGAATTAGCAGATGCGTACAAACTACGCAAAATGATAGCTATTTCTGGCACCAAATATCATGTGAAAACTATAACTCGAAAGCACAATTCACGTTTCTTTTCTATCTGCTTATACGTTTCTACTAGAACAGTGTAGGAGGCCCAAAAGATGATCAGAAAAGTAGAAGAATGTTTGCTACAGCTATAAAAGGGTTCCTTGGGGCAAAAAAGATAATTCTCTGGCAAGATAGAAATTCTCTTTCTAGCTCATGAAAAATTGAAAATGTGACAGAAGTAGACTACTGACATTGATAAACATGAGTGTGAGAAGCAACTTGGTTTACTCTTGCAACGCAAGCAATTAGGAAGATCATTATCCTTTAAATCAAACGACTAGTCACTGAATCCAATACCCCTCAAATTTTTATGTGAGTCAAGGCAGGCCCTACTTAGAGGAGAGACCATATATTAAAGATAAATCACATAGTATAGCAATTACACAATTAACATGGATGGAAAGTGGACATCTATAGCCAAGAAATGCACACATCATGTCCATACAGAAAAATGGACTATAATAAGATATTATCAAGCAATAGTCCATGCATGCACATTACAGGCATACCATAGGTAGTTACACACACACACACACTGACACACACACACACACACACAAACACACACTGACATACACACACACGGGCACGCAAGCACACGCACGCACACACACACACACCAGTAAATAAAGCATCAACTTACCATTTGGAGATCGCGACTTCCAGATGTACTTTCTACTAGGTGAGGTCGTGCACGAACATCATAAATGATTGGTCTTTCGAGCCATGGAATCATGAGATGTGTTCCTTCAGGGTAAACCTATGGGGAAAAAATATATATATATCAAATATTCAACAAATAGACAAATCTGGAAAAAACAGTTTTGTAAGAAAGACCCTAAAGTATATTAGCAATATTTTTTACCATTGCACACTATTAATCATGTGCATGAAATGGAATTGCTTCCCATGTCACTCACAAAGATATTACCTTATACAAATGTGTATCAAAAAATCAAGTCATAACCCATTTTTTTCTCAAGCAGACATAAATTTCTCACTACAGGTGTCATGCAAGATTGCAAGACATAACAAAATAAATAGTACGAGTATAATATGTAATTTTTGAAATCTATCAAGAAAAATCTTAGGCCCACAATTCACATAATTAAGAACTGTGCCGTGATACAATTAACTGCAAATAATAAGATACCATGTTTTATGTGTATAGAAAGGACACGGTACAATTAGTATAGAATAGCAACTGAATTTGGAATATAAGAAAATACAATTTAAGCAATGGTATATTCAATATTAACCTTGTTCTTGATACCAGAGATGCGGTTGAAGACAATAGCACGATGACCACCTTCAACATTGTACATACTATGAGTGATTCCATAGAGTCCAAGGCCAACAGCACCGACAACTCCGACCTTAATTAGAGCAGACGCTGCACCACCACCGCCAGGCATCTTGGGAACCTTAACATTTTGGAAATTCATTTTTCAACCTGAAAATATTAACAACCCATGCCCCGAACAATGATTAGTGATAATCATTTACAAAAGCTTCAAACTATCTCAAATAATGATTCTTTGTTGCATCAATAACACTCTGTCTAAGCAGTAAAGTAGCTGGCCCCACAAAACCCGAGCACCAAATTACACAGAAGAGGGCCATTTCACACCCTGACATAACAAGCACAAACCCATCTAACGACTAACGTACACAAAACCCGAGCACCAAATTACACAGAATAGGGCCATTTCATACCCTGGCAGAACAAGCACAAAGCCATCTATCGTATCGTATGAATCAAACCAATAGGATCAAAGTTACCATCTTTCAAATACAATAATAGCTCAGGCTGAAAATACCCAGTAACCTCAAACCTAAAGAACATCAGATTCCTTTGTTGCATCGATAACGATTAGTCTAAGCAATTCTCCTATGTAGTCAATTCCAAACACTATACAATACTATCAAAGTACACAAATGAGGGTCAATCTCCATTTCGCACCTCACTTTGAAAACACAAATCCAACAAAGTTATACTTAAATGAATAAAAACTCCATTTTTATAGCTCAGTCCTAACAGTAAAGGGTTGTATAAACAAAAGCCTGCAACACATTAGCTACAAAAACCCCAGAAAAAATTAGCTACAACCCAAAAAAAATTAGCAACAAAAACCCCAGAAAAATTAGCTACAACCCCAGAAAAATCAGCTACAAAAACCCCAGAAAGCCTAAACCTTTCAGACCTAAATCGATTAATCAAGCAAAAATGTAAGCACAATTTGATAATTGAAATCAATAATTGACAAATTGAGGGTTAAAATCGGAACAAAATGATATGAGAGAGAAAGGGGAAGAGAGAATTACTTGGATGGCGCCTGCGATTGAGTGAGAGAGAAAAGAGAGATGTGGGCGAGTGGGAAGCCTGTAATCGAGGTTTAGGGTTTTACAAGGTTGGATCGTAATGTTAATGTACCTACTCGCTTCTATTTTTTCATTTTCCTTTTTTACTTTTCTTTTCCAACAAGATAGACTCGACAATGCAATATTTGTATGATTGTTATCTAATAAATTTCTTTTCAATTAAACAATGATGTTAATGAATAATAATAATAATAATAATAATAATAATAATAATAATAATAATAATAATAATAATAATAATAATAATAATATGGATGTCAACTAAATTACTAAACAATTTTGTTACAATATTTAATTATTAATAGGGTGATGATCAAATCTTGTTTATAAATTAAAAGAATATGATAATAATAACCACAATAATAATATCGTAAAAATGTTGGAGCTTTTAAGTAGTGTAAAGGATGATAAATGGATGTTGCGGGTCTCATCTGTACTCATATCCACTTAGAATTTCTATAACTACTACTCATGGTAGGTATACATCCAATATTCACGCCCGTTCAAGTGGGTATAAATATAAATCCATGCTTACATATATCCATATATCATCTATCTACTACCAACTTACACCCAATTGAAACTATTTAGTTTTCTTTTAAAAAAAGAAACACGTAAATGATTGAGAATATAAAGTAAGGATTAGACAAATGGATGGATATGAAGAGTATCAGTGGATGGATGCAGGGTGTATTAGACGGGCATGATTTCAAATCCATCACCTACCCACCACCTAGGGCAAGCATGATTTTTTATACCTATATCCGTCCACTAACCATCAAAGTCATGCTCATACCCAGCTGCAATCTCTAAGAAGTACACATATTGTTGGTATTTAATGGGTACTCATAATGTTGAAGATATTCTAAAATGCCTAATTAGAGAGGGTACAATAACAATTGATATGTAATTTGAGCTTGTATAATCCATACTTCATATACGGAGTACCACTTATAAACTCTTTGAACTCACCAACAAGAGTTGGCTCAAGTGATAAATAGCTTGATGCCGCTTAAGAAAGAGGTCTCGAGTTCGAACCTCACCGAATGCTAAAAAAATTCTTGTTAGGAGACTCAGCTACCATAAGCCAGGTGTGCAACTCGGGTCGGATCCGAATATAGTCGGAATTAAGCTCTGATGAACCGGGTGGGACAAACTCCAAAAAAAAAAAAAAAAAAAAAAAAAAAAAAAAAAAAAAAAAAACCTCTTTGAATTCATATTAGTATATTACACATAATACTCACAATTCGTACAACATGAACATCTACTTATCTACTTGCTGATAACGTGGACCCTTCCAATGCTCACAACTCGTACAACATGAACCAACTGAATTTTATTGCAAAAAATTCATGTCTGGACTTGATGAAAGAGAAATGGCGTTGCTGAACACTTCCTTCTTCAACACCAAAACCCGCCAAATTCTTTTTCACCATCATCTTCATCATATTAAACCCTTAAATTCTGTACAATTTCCTCAATTTCCCAATACCCATTTGTCTAATCACCTCAGAAATCCCAGCTTAAGATGTTTTTCTCAAAAACAAAGCCAATCCACCCAAAAATCACTCATAAAGGAAGAAGAAGAATTGGGAAAAGGAGTTGAAAAGTATGAATTTGAGAGGTTGTTCTCAAATCTTAATCAAGCCACTTTGAAGCATGAACCTGGTTAGAATTCTAGCTTAACTTTTGCTCATTTTGATTGAAATTATAATTAAATTCTTATTTTGAAGTTTTGATTGTTTTCTTGATCAATGATCATTGCCTTTTTTAAATTCTGTTGGCAGGTAGCCTTAGCAGTTCAATCTTCCTAGTGGCAGGAACTACGGTATGCCCACCTCCTAATTTAGCTTAGTGAATAAAATTTGAGTGATTTTAGTTTAAATTATTAATATCTGGATTGAATGTGCCCACCTCCTAGTTAGAGCCTTAGAGACTTAGAGGGATTAATGCAAGTGAAAGCGGCTATGTTAGGTGCCTAGAAGAAATATCCGGTGTTACGTGTTCTGAGTTATGACTGTGGTTAGGTGTGTTTGTGGTTGGGGGGAGGGGGTCTGATAGCTGATGCTCCTTTCAAACTAGAGTTGCCTAAAATTATGGTGATGAACTGATGATAATACAGAAGCATTTGACTGCATTGTGCTTACATACATTGAAAGTGGCACTTTAATTGCTGCATACTATATTGCTTTTATATGTTCAATTGTTCCTTTTTATGGTGTACATATATGTATATATATGTGTATATATGTAATATATATATATATATATATATATATATATATATATATATATATATATATATATATATATATATATATATATATATATATATATATATGTGTGTTATATAACGTGAAATTGATATGATTTGTTGATTTCTCATTTTCACCAAGTTTGCCTTACTGTTTTGTTTAACTCATTTTTTTTTTTTCCTGAGAACTTTACAGATTGGTGCAGGGATTTTAGCAATTCCAGCTGTGACACAAGAATCAGGGTTTCTTGCCTCTGCGGTGGCGTGCATTGGTTGTTGGGTGTATATGGTAGGGGTTTGCAGCGAACTCGTTAATTTGATTGTCATGGATAGTGATCATGTACTGATGAGTGATCTAAACAATATTTTTGTACATTTGCAGGTTGCAACTGGCTTGCTAATTGCTGAAGTTAATGTAAATACAATGTGCGAGTTGGATTCTGGGGGCGTCTCTTTGGTAATTCATGCCCTATCATTATCTTTAGGATTGTTAATATTTTGAATGGACAAGAAAATACAGCTCCCTTACTTCTTTGAGAAACCTGAATTAGACCATGAATTAGTTCAACCATTTAATTTGCAAGTTTCATTTCACTCCCTCTTGTGATTATGCAACACTATCGTAACATCATAGTGATCAAATCAGATATCGTGTCTTATTCTTTTTGGAGCTCGAGCTTGGATTTGGTTTAGAACATATGCAAATGCAAAAAGGAATGTTCAATTTTGTGGTTTTAAGGAGTGTCATGCATCATTTGCTCGTTACAACAACTATCAAGTATCAACTACCACACTTTGGACATCTTTAATCAGTATATGACTTATATGTTGCTTTATCCTTCCCTCAAAATGTGACCAATACCTCTTTGCTCGTATGAAATGCTTAATGGTGTAATTATTAAAACTGCTGGCTTTCAGCAACTTTTTTTTGAAGGAAAGAATGTTGCCTGTCTCTTTCTTATGCAGACATGTTAATTAATTGGAAATTGTTTTCAGGTGTCAATGGCAAAGAGAACAGTGGGTTCAGTGGGAGTCCAAGTTGCTTGGTAAGACAATTTGTTTTGAATCTTTCATTATGATTATGTACATAAGAAACTTCTATTGTCTCCTATTTCTGAAGATATTAAAAGAGAATAAGAACTTCTTCTTGCTTTGTTCTAGGATCTTAACTTTTGACTTGTTAGAACTCACTTTACAAGGACTATTGCCCCTTGTTAATCCTTGAACCTTAAAGTTAAGACTGATTTCTGTTACTTCAATTTCAGAATGCACATCTCATTTATCTTAAAAATTTGGATGGGTAGTATAAGCAGAGCCTTCACAAAGATAGTGTTTTAGCTTAGCTCTAGAAAATAAGGGTAGGTCATAGGAGTCTATCCTCATTACATTGCTATGCAGTGATCTCTAGACAATTAGGTCTAAGTGAAAGAGTGACTGTTAAACAACCCATAACCCTCATACTACAAGAGTTTGTTTGTTGGTGTCTCTGGCATAGAACCAAACATTCAGGTTTATTGGAGAAGATGTATATGAAAAAAGGAACACAATAGAGTGAGATAGACTTCCTTGTGCTCGAGCAATTGATTTCGGTTGTATGTCCAGCAATCCAGCATGACATTGTTAATTGTGTTGTTAGCTTGTCTTGAAAATTCTCAAAATATGCTGACTGAATCTTGCAGCAAACATCTCTTCTTTTACTTTTTGAGCATTGTGGAACAATAATTTCAATTTTTATTACCTGACGCTATTCTGCTTGATGAATCTATTGAGGATTGTTGTTTATATTAACTAACGACTGTGTTTTCCTTGTACTGCAGCTGGTCATACATTTTTATACATTACGCTCTCCTTGTTGCCTACATAGCACGGTCATCAGATATATTGACAAATTACCTTGGTATTCCACTGTATGAGCTATGCTTCTAGCAATCTCCTTTCCTTTGCATTTGGTAAAGCATAGTGCATTTATTGTTGGTATTAGTTATTTTCTGAGTGCTCATCGGCAATTAAAATAATAGTGATCTTGTCATCCGTGCATGTGTGAATATTTATAGCTTCTAGTTTGCGTTGCGTTTATCCAAAGTATACATAAATGAAGTGTCAGGTAAGCTTGGGTGGGTGTGTTTTACCCGTGGCCCTGTGGGCATATCCTAGATAAGAAACGTCACTCATGGGTAGAGTTGAGTCAGTTGACAGCTTGACTTTAAGGCATCTATATGCAATTTTCTCTGCTTGTAGTTGATGATGTATTTGAGCCTTCTGTAATTCTTGATATGGTATGGACTTATTGTGTATCATTGTATCTATGTTTTACAAATACCTTTTGAACTGAATTAGCCACTGTAGCTTTGCTCATGGTTAATGGTTGCAGGCTTGGCCAGTCTGCCAGAGTTTCAGCATAGCCTAGCATCAGGCAGACATTTTGAATACTTATGGCAAACCTTCAGTTTTTTCTGGTTGCATTACACATGTGTTCTTGATAGGAACATTGCTTGCTGATTGCTACCACCTTCATTTCAATTTTTTCCTCTGCCGGTAACATTTTTAGTTTACAACTTGCAAGTGTCAATTGTCATTCACTAATTTGGGTGAAGATACATTGTCAATGAGCAATACAGCGGGTCCTGTTATGAATTGTTGCAAGTTGTAACACAATCAAAATGCATGTATTTAATGCAGAGGATCTAGTATACAGATTTTGATGAATAAAATTGTTATGACAGATGGGAAAGTGCGGGATTGTTTTCACTGGCTTTTGGAGGATTATGTTACTTTGGAAGGTATGTGTAAGCCTTTGCTCAATTTTACTGCATCCCGCTCAATATTATTGTGATAGAGCTATTTGGGCACACTCTTTTTTTACTCCCTCTGTCCTGTAACATATCCTTTTTGCATGGAATTTAATGATAGTGAAAATCAGAAACTGGAATAGAAAAAAATGTGAGTGGGGTATGTGGGCCCAACTTAGGTTTTTTGCGGGACATCCCAAAACAGAATATGAACTTTACTCAGGAATGGAAGGAACATAATTTCCTTTATCAACCAGTTCTGGTTTTTTCATTTCCGTTTTGCCATGTGCTTACTTTTTTAGTTCACTGAAGATGCTCCTTCATGTTTTGTGAGATGATAGTTATTTATTTCTTGTATCATTTATTCCTTCTGTCTTTCTTTAATGCTGCATCATAAGAGTTGAGATATTGATTTTGAAACATAGTGACAAAAACAGTGGTACTCGTAACTCTATTTCTCTGTTACTCGTATTTGATAAGCTTAGTACTATTACAGTGTGAGATTATTCTGCCAAGATGAAATTTGTTTTTACTTTTATCTCGCAGCCAACGTATCATTGGTGCTGTTAATGGACTGTTAGTGTTGGGGATCATTACTGCATTTACAGCTTTAGTGGTGAGACTTCCTATGTATGTGCCGAGTGACCCTTCTCCCATTCCCCCTCTTCCTTCTTTATCTATTTAAGTTTATTCTTTTTAATATGAAGTGTGCTAGAGCTGCTTCATATTGGCCACATTTGTACTAGGTGGAACCATAAATTTTTGTGCGACCAGCTTTTCACTTTAATAGAATATGATTTCGTTATCTCCAGGTTGTCGCTAGTGCAGACCTACATCTTGATGCTCTTTTGAAGGCCAATTTTGAAGCTGTGCCTTCAAGTATACCTGTCATAGCACTTGCGTATGTCTATCATGTAAGTAAGCTAATCCCTATGCCCCTTAAAGTGTGTGTGTGTCTCCTGTCTCGTTCTTTTTTTCTTGTCTAACTTTACTAATCAATCATTAATTATTTTCAATATATAATTTAAATAATATTTATTGAAGGTAAATCTGATACAAATCTCACAATTTGTTTTAGCTCATTAATTTTGTTTATGAAGCACGTCTTTTCTTTGGTTTGTTCAGAACGTGGTTCCTGTCCTTTGCACAAACTTGGAGGGTGACCTGTCAAAAGTAAGGTGAATCTTTGATTAGCATTCTTATCATTGCTGCACTAGTGTTTTGCCCGGACGATGCCCCGGGTCACACGTTATATATTATTGTACAACAACTTTTTGGTGCTACAGGCCACACCTTATAGCAGGGGTTATCCGAGTTATTTTGTTAGGGGTTACCCGAGTTTACTCGAGTTACTCGGTCAGGGGTTACTTGAGAGGTTTGGACAGAGGTTACTTGAGGGGTTCACTCGGTCAAGGGTTACTTGAGGGGTTACTCGAGTTACTCGGTCAAAGGTTACTCGAGTTACTCGGTTAGGGGTTACTTGAGAGGTTACTCGGTCTAGGTTACTCGAGTTACTCAGTCGAGTAGGAGTTATTTAAGGAGTTGGGTCAGGGGTTACTCGAGTAATTCGGTCAGGGGTTACTTAAGGAGTTCGGTCAGGGGTTACTTTAGGGTTCAGTCAGGGGTTACTTGAGTGGTTACTCAGTCAGGGTTTACTTAGTCAGGTGTTACTCGGTCAGGGTACTCGAGGGGTTCGGTCATGGGTTACTCGAGGGGTTACTTGAGTGGTTACTCGGTGAGGAATAACTCAAGTCACCCCTGACCGAGTAACTCGAGTAACCCCGACAACTCGAGTAACCCGTGATTGAGAACTTGAGTAACCCCTGCCGCACGGTACAGCAGGCCGCATACAAAAATTGTGTTTATTGTATTATAATTTTCATGTATTATACTTATGTAGATGAATTTGACAGTCCTTTTGTCCCCATGAAGTATGAGGTAATAGTTGCATTGAATACTCATTGAGTTTATTCTTTGAGTATCTTTTTACTTATGCTTTTCACTTATATATAGTAAGTTTTTTTTACATATTGATAATGTGGTTGATAATTGGCTTACATCATTAAAATAGTCATCTTTGTTATAAGAGGTTGGGTGTTCGAATCTTCTTAACCTTATGTTTTTATATGGAGCAATAATGGTTTCTTCGGTGACATGTGACGTGGCGTAATGGTTAAGATTGTTAAAGGTGATGTGGCGTCATGTTGGGAAGCTGACGTGGCGTAATTAAAAAGGGCCTATGTGGCACATCAACGTTCTTAGGAACGCCTTTTAATATATTAGTATAGATTTCCTTATCTTAGGACAATTAACGCCTTTTAATATATTAGTATAGATTTCATTATCTTAGGACAATTAGTGAAGTACAATTATTTGCATTGTGGTGTTATCTAGACCAAATGCTAGAGTCAATATAGACAAAGAAATGGCTAAACTCTGTAGTATTTCTGCCATACAAAATTAGCTGTGTTATGTTGTTCCAACCATTCATAATCCCGGAAATGACTTTCTTTTTACAGAAGACCCTTTATAATAGATGGACCATTCCTATCCTCTCTTCATCATTGGCACATTAAGAAATGTTTTCATAAAGGTTATTGCACCAATTGATAGTATGCTTTAACATATTGTTGATCAAAGACAGGTAATGATCATGAATATGACTGTTTAATCCTCTTGCATGGTACTGAAGTGAACATACTTTGTCAAGCTTTACATATAAGCAGCATAATCTGATACTCCAGCTTGCCATATGATTTTATGACAACTTAAGCTCTTGTTTCTGGTATATTCTGAGAATAAACTAAATCTGTTCTCTTGCAGGACAGCAGTTGTCGTAGGAACCGCTATTCCCCTGCTTCTATTTCTTGTTTGGAATGGAGTAATTCTTGGTACATTCACTAATCTAGATTCAGATGTTGGGAAGATTCTTGATCCATTACAAGAACTGAGATCAAGCAATGGAGTTGTTGGGGTAATTGTATTTTGAGTTTTCTTTATAGTTTTGGTGTTGTTGACTCTGTGGAAGCAGATTGACCAACTACACATTGCTTCTGTTTTTTGGAATTTCTGGAATGCAGCCAATAGTCGATACCTTTTCAATTTTTGCTATTGGAACATCATACATTGGATTTGTTCTGGGACTTGCCGACTTTTTAGCTGATTGTAAGCACTTCTCCTTTTCCTGCTATAGAATCGTTTATGATACTTGCATTGTTGTTATGGCTGTATTATATAATTCGCATTGGCTGAAGATTTTTATTTTGCAAATTAAGATTTTTGTGAAAATGGTACGACAGTTTCAAGAAACTTGTAGTAATTATATTGGTTTTGTCTTCATTTTCTCTGGCACACATACAATACTGAGGTTTGTTTTCTTCTGTTCTTGTGGAAGAAAGAGCAAATTTTAGAAATTTATGTTCCAATTTGTTGAAATATGAAAAGTTGATATCTATGCATCTTTTGATTGGTACCTAATTGAAGACTGAGGTTTCCCAATCGTTCTTGCAGTGCTGAAACTCCCAGCTGGACAAAGCAAACCACTTCCATATTTGATTACTTTGCTCCCACCATTGGTGCTTGCACTGTTAGACCCCGAAATTTTTTTCAAGGCTTTGGATTTTGCTGGAACATATGGTGGTAAGCATATGTCTTGCGTCTTTCAGATGTCCGATTACGTAAATTCTAGTATGATTACTCCTGCCATCTCTAGACTATAAGCCACATTTGTTTCGGGGAGCATTTTTAACAAACGGATTACTGATACCATATATATCCACTATCCAAAGTTTTATGTCTCCTTCCCATTGTTGCCTTTGGAATTATAGTCAGGGGTGTCATTGAAGGTAATATGGGAAAAGTCTAATAGAAGTACACGTTTCTATTATACTACAATGTATATTTGAAATTTTTGCTTATATTTTTTGGATGGTCTTAAATAGAATAGTGGCCTATTATCTAGGGATGAAGAGTATATATGTCTAGTTGTTAACAATTTCTGTAATCTTGCAGTATTGATGCTTTTCGGAATTCTTCCCGCAGCAATGTCTTGGTCAGACCGATACTTGACTTCGCCAGAGCTCCCAAAAGTGCCCCAGCAGGTTCCCGGAGGAAAAGTTACACTTTTCCTAGTGATGGGTGGCGCTGCATGGGTCATTTCATCAGAATTATTGAACACTTTCAATCACTCGAGAAGTTTGTGATATGCTCCAATAAAAGAAGGCGCGGACGGAAATTGAAACAAAAGGCTTTGAGACTTAGGCTAGAATAACAAGAAGCTGTTTGAAGTAGAGGATGTTTAGAACTCAGATTGTCCGTCAGTAAAAACTGCACATACTAAACCTTCATCAGTATCGACATATAATTAACGAACATTTTACCATTATACTCCGTAATAATCATGTTAATTAAGGTTAATATTTCTGCAATAATGTTTAGCTCTTTGAGCCTGTTGGTATGCACAATTTTCATTTCAATGAAATGGTGGATATATTTGATGTAAATTAAAGGAAAATTGAGGTTTATAATATCATCAATTTAACTTGTTTGTTATACTTATTTTCTAATGTTTTAATTAGGAACTTTTACACTAAACTTTTATAAAAATGAAGATGAAAAACAAAAAATTACATCAGCACAGTACCAACAAAATTTGTTACAACGATCAAAACAATATTCTTTGACATTATTTTACTCCGTATATTCCTCATTATACAACGGTGAGTGAAATTTGTTACAATTATTAATCTAGAGGAATTTATGTTACATTGTTAAATTTAAAAGGCATAGCCTTCATAAATCTTTTTCTTAGTGAAGATATATCCAGGTTTATGTCAAGAAAAGTAACGAATTGAGATTTTTTTTCTAAAAGGTAAATTAAGATAATTTGCAATCAATGTAGTTCCTAATCCAACAAATTATCAAAATCTCATCTTATCTCATGTTATCAACCTACAGCTGGCAAACAATCAAAGAATTTCACAATCATGATTCATGATTTCACCAGCTATTCAATAATTGCATGATGAAAAAAAAAATAATAATAATAATGTCGAAAGAAAATCAACTAAGAAATTTTTCTTTTTTTTTTTTTTGGAAAGAAATACATTGATAAGTCTTCTCTCAACACTGAACCCTACATATTACAATCATCTTGGATGCACATTTCCCTGCGCTAAGGATATGACAGAAGAGAAGCATAGGGAATGCCAAGGGGACTCAAAGAGTACTAACAGTCCATAAAAAACACTGCTCGGTCGCTTTGTAGCCAGTTGCATGCAACACTAACAATAACTAGAAGCACATGAAAGCATGCCCTACTTCAGGGTAGATTTTGTACATGGACATCTCTTTAAGTTTGTAGCCAAACATACACAGCCGTCTCAGTCACCAAAATAAAGTCCCTATCAATGATGAACTGGAGTAAAGCTGAACGTAAACTTTAGGGTAGATTTTGTACATGGCCGTCTCACTCACCAAAATACTTCCTCTGCCAAAAAGCCAACTTATGGCTTTCAATGGTTCCCAATGCTAACTTGACATACTCCATACGGAAAGTTTTGATCCTATGCCCTTCCCTCCAATGTGCGTCAACTCAATAATCATGTTCTAGAATTGATTCTCAGACTGATCCTAAAAGGGATGGGATTCATATGCTGATACATTACTAGGATAGAATATTCCTACCAGCTTAAGGTGGCTGTCAAACCACCAAAATAACGCATACAACAGTGTATGATCAAGATGAGCTTTCATGAAACTCTCATAATGAAACAACCATAAAGAGGCTTCGGTAATGGAGACCTCAGCTAAGTTCTCATTGGAAAACATAGGGACAAGGGAAACTGAGAGAAAATACTCTGCTACAGAAACAGATGGCACCAGCAAAAGTAACTTGATAATACATATGAACTTATCTACATGAGGAATTACCCCCAGAAATAGAAAATATTTGTAGGAAAAAAAAAAGGCAGAAACCTGTGAAATTCTTGGAACCAAGACCAAAACATTGTCATTGTCTGAGGCAGCTTTGTTCCGTTTCAACATATTTACGAAATTTCAGTTAAAATAGCCAAATTGATCCCCAAGGCATGCAAGCAAAGACAGCAAGTAATTCAAGCAATGCTGATTACACACATACATAACCTAGTAGTCAAAAGGCCAGCCGCTGTAATTCATCTCATGATTCTCATGAGTTGTTGGAGGTGGGGGCGGTGGGGGAGGGGAGGGGTTGCTTGCGCTAGTTGGAACATACTCACGGGTGCTGCTACTGTTTGATGAACGAAAAGGCCACAGGAAAGAGAATGGATTCCTCCTGCTTGTATTCTGGTCACTGCTTCCTCTCTCTCTTGAGTTGTTACTAGAACTTCTTCTGCTCACACTACCAGAGCTTTGTCTGCCACTTGAAGTACTTGAGCCTAACTCATGGCGACAAACAGGGCATGAGTTGTGCTGGACCAGCCATGGGACAATGCAATCAGAATGGTACATGTGATTGCAAGGCATTTGCCTAGCTTCAGTGCCCAACTCAAATTGATCTTTACAAACAGGGCAATGTGAATCAGTCTGGATATGTGCCCGAGTGATCTTGACTATGGGCATTGCATCAATTGCCGTTCGAGGGGCTGGTGGTGGCCCCTGCCTGTCAACCATTAGCTGCTCGATCAATTCTTGAAGGCCAGGCCCCACAAACAGATCACCATTATTTCCCCGGCTTAATCCAATTCCCGGGTTTCCATTGAAGAACATCTCAAACCCACCACTTCTAGGCATTGGCATCCTTCCGGGCATTTGCCCTTGAAAAATCAACCAAGGGCTACGATCAGCATCTAAACCATATCTCCTCCTTTGCCCCATAAATGCATCCAAAGCTTCAATTAACCCTAACCTATGCTCGGGATTATTCCGGATCATCAAAGAGTCTAAAGCTTCCATAATTCCATGTAATTGATCAGGACCATCTCTCATTCCATATGGATTAGTAGTAGCGGTAGTAGTATATCCACCAGGACCAGGACCACCACCTAACTCCTCTAACTCTTGCACAAACCCTCCATCACAATAAGGGCAAATCGTGCCTCGGCTTCGAGGGCGAATTGGCTGCCTGCATTGATAACACCAGTGTGTATTTCCACCACTCGACATCTTAAAAACAATCCCTCTCCTTTCACTTCTTTCCCCTTGATCAATATCTCTCCTCTCAAATATCCCCAAAATCTATTAACTTCAACAACCAAGAATCACCCTGCATCAGAATTTGTAACTCTAAGGTTCAATCATAATTTTCAAACAAATTCATTAAAACAAATTGCAAATTTTATCAGGAAGATGAAATTCACACTTCAGTTACAAATGTTACACCAAGGTCACCAAACAAAATCCCAAATTCCCAATTCAATTTACAAACAATCACTTCATTTTAAAACCAAATTCAACAATTCAATCATCCATAAAATGACCAAAATCAAGAGTAAGATCTGAAATTGACCAAAATCATAAAATGAAAAGCAGATTCAAAGAACAAAATCAATCTAATCATGCAAATTAATAAATGCTCAAAACACAAAACCCACATCAAATTAACCCAATTAAACAACAAGATGCTGACAAAAATATCAAGTTTAAAATTAAAAAACATAACTTTACATAAAACCCATTAATAATAACCAAAAATAAATCACTCCCAGATTAAAAAAATCCAAACCCATCAAAGAAAAATAAATAATAATGATGAGAGAGGAAGAGTGATTTACCAGAGACAACCATGGAAACTGAAGTGACGAGAGGAGAGAAAGAGTGTTTTTTGCAAAATGTGTTTTTTAAGAGAGAGAAAATAAAGTTTTAGAGAGAGAAAGAGGAGAACAAGAAATTCTAGAATCTGATAAGAGCCATTGGAAATTAATTTTGATAGATGATTGATGGGGTTGGTTGGGTGAAAACGCTATAATGCGCTAGGGTGCGCACTACGCCTACTTTTAGAAAACGCTAATAATGAGGTCAGCGATTTTGGACTGTGGAAATTATCGTGCCTTTGCCTTGTCTCGTGGGTTATCTTTGTTTTTTCCACGCACTTTTATTTTTGTTGATAAATATTGACTTATAATGACTTTGTATAATTATTACAGAAAACTGTACTTTACACCAGAAAAACTAGGTTAAACCCGACGATTTTTAACTCTATATGTTACTGGGTATCAATTTTAAATTATAGTTAAATATAAAAAATAATTTGGTCCAAAATTTATTTCTTATTTCATCCCACATCAAGCAACTTAAAATATTTTTTTTTTATCTTTGATGACTACTACATACTATATTTGTTTATTACATATAATTTTTATTCAAACTTTCTTCTATCTTGAACCCTGATGGCATATTTATTTCTATTTTTCTTATTTCACATTTGATAATTTTTCATTCCAATTATGTTAAGTTGAAAGATATATATTCATAATATTTTTACTATAAATAATTATTATACATTAAAAATTAATTATATAAAGATATCCAAAATTTTAAAAGAAAATATTTTGTTAATATTTTCTATCAATTTTTTTAAAAGTTTTATTTTTAAAAAAAAATATACTAAGGACACACCAGAATATGTGTCATTGCGGGTGTGTCTTTTAGTATATAGTTATTATGAATTTATGATTGATTGATGATTACTGTAAAAGATTTTTTTTTAATGAATTTTTTTGGATGATTTTCTCAATTTTTTTTTTACAAGTTTGTCATATGTTATGTTTTTTGTTTTTTTAGGATAATTTTTTCCCATAAAAAATAAGAAAAAGTTTTCGCCTACACCTTTTGAATTTAAAATAAGAAAAGTTAAGTCAAAGTATTTTAAATTTGACTATTTTTTAAGATGAAACAATTAAGAGATAAGAGAGTATTAAATTATACGATTTATGAGCATATAATATTGACAAAATTATGTAGACCTCGAATCATAATGTAAGTAATCGTTATGACTCACTTACAATCAATACCGTGTAATCAATAATCTTCCACCTAAACTAAGTTTAGCTAGATTAAACAAGATGTTGGTCATTTTTTATCATACATTTATAATTTCATACACATGTACACATCGAATCTTAATCTATCAATCGTCATGACATGCTTATAGTCAATACCGTGCATAGCACTTATTTTTTAATGATAAAATATTATTATAACACGTAACAACAATCAACTTGTACTTCTGATATTCTACAACGCATTATTAATAAGAAAATCAATTTAAACTTGTCATTGATATTTACAAGAAAATGAACCTCGTATATTGTTAGTTATTGGCTTATTAAATTACATTTGAAAAGGTCAAAAGTAAAGGTCTTTTTCGTTACATAGTCCGCATTATTTTAAAGAATGCCGTAGTCATGTTACTTTCATAAATGATAGCTTGGAAAAAACAAGAAAAACACCGAATTTAGGTTCACCAAACCCCCAAACGTAGGAGAAGAACAAAATACTCCGTACATACTTGCACCGGACTCAGAACAAGCTTAATGACTGATATAATCTCCAGATTGGCAGCACATCGGTAGCCAGAATACTAACAAAGAATCCGATTTGATAAAAACTGTTATCGTTAAAATAAATCTCAGAGTTTTACAGCCCCACTCATCCCTCGAACCATACACACCACCTATAAGACAATGCAACGAAAACAAAATCTTTAGAGACAAACTAAAGCATCCCAGATTAAGAACTACTTAAACCCGGAATTGAGCTATACTATGTAGTCCTCTTAAATCTTGTTGAAGGCAACAATATCACAGCTCTGGATGTATTCGTTTCTTGGCTCGGCTGTGAGGTAGTCTTCGATGAGGTTGTCGACGGAAACAAGGTCGTCAACAATGGTCATCATGATTGTCATCTTCTTAATACCGTAACCAACTGGGACCAATTTGGCTGCAGGAAAATCATGGGACATTTAGCTCATCATATAAAAATGCAAAGTCGAAATTTGTAAAAGGTGAGAATGGAGATAGATAGGATCATACATGCTCCCCATGTGAGACCTTCCATCTGGACACTGCGAACAGCCTCTTCAAGCTTCTGCATGTCGGTTTCATCATCCCATGGCTTCACATCAAGAAGAATGGAAGATTTTCCACCTAATTACAAAGGTAGAATAGTCAGAGACAAAAAAGTTTCAAGGGCTGCAAATGAGTGCACATCCATATGAAGAATTATTATCTCAGATTACACAAAGCACATATAACAATGAAATAAAAATTTCCCCATCTCCAAAGGAAAGAAGACTATAGTTCTTCGATAAAAATCTCAAGAAGGGTATTACTTTGGCGATGGTTCGTGCATAAGACCCATTATCCAGGTGTAACGCTCGAAATTCAACGCTTGACGGAAAATGATAGAATGCACATAATGCCTCTCTTACACAATAAACTTCAATTGAAATTGAGATCACAGTGCTTTCAGATTAAAAGTATGATCAACCATCCTCCAAATTGTGAATTATAATCTAAGATAACACACAAAGCACATACAACAGTTAAAATAAACAATTTCCCCATCTCCAAAGTAAAAGAGGACTATAGTTCTTCCGCTATAGCTATAAATCTCTGGAGAAGGGTATTTCTTTGGCGCTGGTTCATGCATAAGACCCATTATCCAGGTGTAACGCTCGAAATTCAACGCTTGACAGACAATGCTATAAAACAGTATTTCTCTTCCGCAACTAGATTCAATTGATATCCGATCACAGTATTTCCAAATAAAAAGTTTGATGAACCAACCTCTGTGTTATGAAGCATTATCTACAGATTATTTCCACGTATATATGACATTAAAACAAACAATTTTCCCATCTCCAAAGGGAAAGACTATAGTACTTACGCTATAGGATAAAAAGTCTCTGGAGAAGGATATTACTTTAGCGTTAGTTCATGCATAACACCCATTATCCAGGTGTAATGCTCGAAAATTTAACGCAGACAGAATGCACATAAGTTGTCTCTTCAGCAATTTCACTCAACCGACATTGAGATCACATAAATTTCAGAATAATATCTTTGACTAGCTCAGCCCACCCAAAGCAAAGAAAACTAAGAAAATTTAGGCATAATTAAAAACACAAATCTTACTTTCTTTCTTCTTTCCAGATGCCTTCTTAGCTGCCTCTCTCTCTTCTGCAGCCTTCTTCTCTTCCTCGGTCTCATCACCAAAGAGATCCATATCATCGTCATCATCTTCAGCAGTTGCTTCCTGCAAATTTACAAAAAAAAATTGCATAAGAGAACCATAATACTATCAAACAGTGACAGAAGGAGAAGAAAAGTCATAGGCCATATTAAAAAACAAATGTTTTAAAAAATAAATTGACATTGAGATCGTAGCACTTTCAGATCATCTTATAAACAATATTAATTCAAGCCATTTTTTTACTTTCTTCTATTACATACAGAATTACTACAAAATCATATGTTCAATCTCATTCGTATTGCTCATTTGTTATTATTTGAGTTCTGTAAATCATAAAGGACCTTTAATTAGTGACTAATTGAATATCACTGGATTTTGATCAGTAAACAGTAAATTATACAAAGTTATTTGTTTTGTCAACAGCCTTAGCAAGTGTAATCAGTACCATTTCTAACCTTAGTTCATCACAAGTTACAACCATCTTTGTATCAGAAGACAACTAAAGAAGCGCAATTAAATATAAGAACAAACCTTCTTTTCCTCAGCAGGAGCAGATGCAGCTGGAGCTCCCTGGGAAGAAAATCTCACACCGGCAGCTTGGCCAGGGAAACTGTCATCATAATGAAAAAATAATAACTGATCAGATGTTGAACCACTCTTAAGAGCTCCAAAAGAACAAAAAAAATATTGGAGAATTTCTATTCTAGACGAAACAAACTGACAAAATAAAATTATCTCTACCGCAAAAGGATGGGCAAGCAGGGTAAAATTTCAGATTTACACCTCCCAACATAACAAGCCACTGACTACTTAAAACTCGTTAAATTTTGGATCTACCCATACAACCATACTACCTCCATGATTGAAATGTAAAACTCAAATTAGTGATGGATACTTGTGGGATAATAACCCAGTTCAATTTAAGTGATCTCAAATCATATGTGTCCTATAAATCAAGGACAAAGAGAGTATAGATGCTTTAATATCGTGATGCATTTTCGTAACGGGTTGCTGACAGGAAAAATCATTATAACAACTTGACATGGAAAAATGCGGGGGAAAATCTATAAAAAAAAAATCCTCATTTGACAATTTTGTTGTCAGATGAAACTCCAAAAGGCACATATATGTAATAAACCTCTCAAGGATCTCTAGCTGCGGCAAATGAAATACGACTTCTAATGATCTTGACAATAAATCCCAACAAAAGACAACAAAATAAGCTCTAATTGTTGGTTAAATAACTCAAGGACCATCTCCTATTTTCTGTACATGGATAAAAATTGAATATTTAAATCATCATTCAAGAGCAGCAATTCTTAGTTATCTTAATTACCACACAACCTAATGCAGGAACCTTATAGGCACTTGTAAATCTTAGGCCTAAACCGAACTTAGATTGCTGCTGTTAAACAGCTTCCACACATCCAGGTATTATCATCACCGATAAGTGGTTGACAAATCCTAAAGCTAAAAGTGAATTAGGAAAGATTGGGAAGTGGTGAAAATCAGTCACAAACCTTGCGGCGAGCTGTTGGGAAACGCTTTCGTACCACTTGCTTGCATTTGGGAAAGAATCACTTGGCTTCTCCAATACTGCAGAGTACACCTTGATGTCATCCTTGGTCAGCTCATCCCTTTACAATAGTAATGAAGTTTACAAACATAAGTCCAATGAATAGAAATTTAGAAAAAATAAATAGGGGCAGTACTCTTCCAATCCAAAATATAATCGGGGTTTCAGTAAATTTTGACACATATTAAGGATCTAATTAAATTATATAATCAATCAACAATGTTATATTGCTTACACACAATGATATTATGTTGCATTAACTTATACAATAAAATATTATGGATCCAATTGAAATAGCAAAAATCCACAAAAATCAAAACGGTTTCAAAAGTTTACACCTTTTAATCAACAGAATGTCAATAAATCAACGATGTAAACGCATGGAAATCTCTCAATGGAACCCATCGCAGTTTCTAAATCACTTTAAATTTTCGAAAATCGTCACACAAAAAATCACATTGTATAACATCAATTCAACATTACCATATGATTTTACACAGTTCAATCATCAAAAGTTACATACAACTAAGTTCAAATCCAAGCGGCAAATAAATTAATTGAAATCTATACACATGCATATCAATCAGATTGTTACTAATTCGATAAAATTCAGCTACAAAATCAACAAAATTAAACAATAATAAAATTGCATCAAAATTTGAGGAAATTAAAATCTGGAAAAAATTACCCAGAAACGTAGGATTTGCCAGAAAGGTGATCATCGAGGGATTTGAGACCAGTCTCAGTGTGCAAATCCTTGAAAACTGCCATTTTTAAGGAAGAAAATTGAGGAGAGAGAAGAACAGAGATGAGTGCGAGAGAGTTAAGGAAGAGAGTGAGGCGGAGAGAAAAGGACGAAGAATTGGTGGCTGAATTTCTTTTTATATGCCAAAACCCTAGAGATTTTGGTAAACTCCGAATATTCCAAGTTCGCATAAACCTCTTTCCTTTGTTAAACTTCCCCCACCCTTTTATTTATTTATTTATTTATTTTACAAGTAAATATCTTACACAAGTACTTATACTTTAGTAGTTTGGTTATGTTCAGTTCAACTTGCTCTATGTCTTCATTCGCTTTTTCTAAGTCCATCGGTTTGACCACTTATGATTAGGGATGTCAGTGGGGCACCCGTCCCACCCCCACCCTGCGTTGGGGCGGAGATGGGTCTTGATTTGGCGGGTGATGGGGCGGGGATGGGGATAAAAACCATACTCGATATGGGTGATGGGGCGAGGGTGGATTTTAGGTTGTACCTGCCCCATCCCCACCCCGCCCCACCCGCCCCACCCGCCCCACTTCGTACCCGCCCCATCCCCACCTACCCCACTTTGTACCCGCCACACGCCACATCCATATATTTTTAAAAACAAATTATGTAAAATAAAATCGTAAATATAATACTTTGTAATACACTTATATTATAAACAAAAAAATGTGTAATATTAACAATAATTTTTTTCTTTTTGCAATCTTTATTAATTATGAAGGATTGTGTATTTGGGAGGCGGAGATTAGGTGGGTCTTAGGTGGGGGTGGATATCCAAGTGGGGGTTGGGGCGAGGATGGTTTTGGAATTGCACCCGCCGGGGCGGGGATGGGGATGAATTTTAGACCCGCCGCGGGGTTAGGGATGGGGATGAAAATTTTAGATGGGGATGGGGATGGGAAGGCCAACATCCGCCCCGCCCCACCCCATTGACATCCTTACTTATGATTATAGGGAGGCAAGCTAAATGAAATATATATATAATGTATACCTCTAATATTTGTCAATAAAATATTGTAATAATTATTATTTTATGATTGTTCACATATTTTCTTGCTATTTCTCTTCTCATGCCATGGGTTTATGGACTTTGTAAGTCAATTTTTTGGAAAATTAAAAATAAAATGGAAGGAGATTGTGGGTTAATAATTTGTTATAAAGGAAGTGATACACTTAAAAAAAAACGAAAGGGGCAAGTAGAATATTTAGTTCCCTTCAACTATTACTAAATTCGTCACTGTATTGAACTCAAAACTCTCTCTCAATCCGACCTTTTTCAACCAAGCATACTCATTATAGGTTTGGGTTCATCTAACTTCAATTTTGCCTCAAGCCTCTCTCTTTAGGCTCGATTAAGGCACGCGACAAATAAATGATGTCTATACTTGTAGTCTCGGGCTAAAAGGCTCTGTAATGCTCATGTTATTTTAAAATGTATAGGAGATTAGGAATGTTGGAATGACATGCAATGGAAGTATGAAACTCATTATCTAGGAAGAGAGTCAAGAGACCTTGTGGTAAATTAGTAGATTAATTGACTTGACTCACTAACTTCATTGGAATTTGGCGCTTGATACTGTGATTTGTTTGTCATAGGTCAATTGGGCTTTACTTTCTGGATTATTTGGGCTTATTTATGTATAATAACCTCTTTTCTATTGGACCTATGACATCCATTACTTAGAAAACGGGCTTTGTATGTGCCTTTCGAGAGTTTTTTTTTCTCTATAAAAAAAAAAAATGCATATTTTAGACATATGAAGCACTAATGCATTATATTAGTAGTAAATGCTAATTGCTAAGCTTATTATTGTATTACGAAGTATCTCATATCGTAACAAATATTTTGTCTCAAATCATTTTGTTCTTGACAACGCTAGTAGTTTTTGGTTTAGTCAATGAAATAAAGAAGAAATTACAAGTTCCCTGTCCATGTTTGACACTTTTCAATGGATTAAATTCAATCCGAGTGAAAAATATAACTGCTACGTAGGGATGGCCGTAAATAGTAAATTAAATAGAGTACTCCATATATCACAAGTATATAATTACTGATCATCTTTACAATGCACCAAGTATTTGCTTAATGTTTGAACCATATTGCGATATATCATATCCGATCCCATCATTCCCATGTATAATCAGTATCTCACTATCTCGTCCTAGCTAATCAAGCAGTCTTTTAGTCCAATCCTATTATAACTTGTTAAGATGTACTTGTAGTATTTACAAATTAAGATGTTCCAATATTTTCCTTTACAGCTCCCAAGTATATATTTACATGATCCCAAAATCTTTAGAAGGTCTATATGATACATATAATCCTTGTTGCAATCCTTTCAAACAAATGTTGGAGATCTTAAAATTGTTACAATCAAAGTCAAAATATTTTCTCCAATCCATAAATCATACCTTGTATGCCCCTAAATAATAAGCCATGTACATTTTCTTTTAAATTAACCTAAATAATAGTACGTAGCTATTAAGTTTGATTTGGTAGGTCACATAGGTTGTTTAAATTACAATTTGTCCATTGCATGTTTGCATGCACACCAAGGACAATAGTTTTAGCCTCTGCGGCAATCTCGACCAACCACAAATGCATTGCCTACAAGCTAATTAAGCAGGCTGCGAGCCTTCTACCGCCCCTTCATGGTCTCGAACGACAACACCCAACCCACTCCTTAGCTTACCGAACACAGCTTCATCAGAGCTCTCACGGTCTGTACTAGCACCATGATGTAGGAGCAGCTTCTTCTTCGCTTCTCGATGTGCCCCAACATTCATAACTAGCTAGCCTAGTACCTTATACACCCTCTTAGATTAAATTTTTCGTACACAATGCTAATCACTTTTTAGGAATACTTAAGTGACAAAATATAACTATAATTGTTCATTTTTTGCCTAATTCTATGATTTTTCATTATAAATTTATAATTATACCAAACATTGCTAAACATACATATGGAAAGATCGGATTTATAGAATCGGAGGGAATATCAACATATATCTCAATCTCATGTTGAAATTTAATTTTTCGTTGGGTGTTATGAGATTTTAAATTACTCATCCATCCTCTACTTCCTTGCAATCCTAAAAAAAACAAATTTTTTCAAATTTTATAATTAATTCACGATTTTTAAATTTAAACTAGTATTTGGACTCACGTGATGCCCCGGATCATTATATTTTTCTTGTTAGTAAATTTGTCATACATTTTAATATTTTGTATCATATGATAACATAAAATACCACATACTTTGGTGGTAAGATGTTCACTTCTAGAATTAGGCGTAATGAAGAACCTTTTGGCGTAATGAAGGAGTCTACGTGATTAACAATATTGACCAAAAGTGTTTTTTTTAGCGTATAAGATATATGATAAATGAAGGTTACTACGTATAATTTATAAACCACATGTTGGATTAAAGTTAATCTATATTGTGAAAACATTAAAATTTTGTAATTTTAATAAATTTTTAATGATATTATTAAAAGAAATACACAACAAAAATCACGCATCACCCTAAATCCAAACCCGAATTATGAGCTACTTGATCAGATTGCAATTTTTCTCCAGCTCCATGCCAAGATGTCATGCACAACCACATAAAAGCTTTTAAGTATATGATACCAAATCTTAAAATGTATATGGCATATAATCTTCTAATAATTGCTATATAATCATTTCAAAAGATAAGTGATCTGAACCTCGTTTTTTGCTTCCTTGCTTTTAAATCATATAGTATCACTTCTAGATGGTAAATTCAGATTTACAACCAGAATTTTTCATAGAGTACATAATTAATCTCACTCTAAAGTCTATTTTTCATCTCTATTAACAATACCATCAGCATAATCTTCATCATCCATCAAGGTGCGTGACATTTAAATCAATCATATAATTAAGGACGACGAACACAGGCCGTAATGGCTCGAAAGAAGATGAAGCATAATGAAAGCTCATATGACCACGTAAATCTCGTTTTGAATGAATACACATGATACAAATGTTACAAGTGGTAACGACAAGATTCACCCACCTCAAACACACTTTTAACCCCATCAAACGCAACACCATTGACCTCACCACTTCCACTTTAGTAAATGAAATAGAGTACAAATTAGAAGTTCCTACGTCCAGGGATAAAACACCTCAAAATGTCTTATAAATTCTGTTTTTTATTTACATATTTATAACGTGAATGTTGACCAGTCCAAGTTTGACATTTTTCAATAGACAATATTCAATAATGTAAAGGGAGTATTGCGTAAAAAGACCGTGAAAAGTCAAATAGGAAAACCAAAGATTTAATTGCTTACTTATGTATAATCATCACAATCTAGCTAATCAAGTACTCATTTAGTTAATTATTATCAAATATTGCTAAACACCATGCTTAATTATATACAGGTGTATAGATTTCTAAAATACAGAGTACATTGTTTATTTGCAATATAATTGTTAGGGTTGGTGAGTGCACAGTAGAAACAAATTAATTAAAGATGTAGAGATTACGTAGTAAATAAATGGACACACAATATTTAACTTGGGAAAATTATCAAAAACCCACAACGACGAGTACCCCCACTATATTAAAATAGGATATTACAATACCCCTTGAAAGAATGAGTAGTACAAGAAATAGAGTGTTAACTATTAAGTATTGGAGTATTGAAGATATGTAGGTTAATACATGCTCCCAAATGATGCCCAACACCACTATTCCAAATGATGCCCAACACCATGCCACTATTTATAAGTGATGTATAGAGGTGGAAGAAGTACGTGGAAAATTCTACATACATGCTCTTTAAATTGCCACATAAATCTAAAATCTTCATGAGCATGCATTAACCAATTCTAGAGTTTTCTACAATACTCCATCAATTTCTCAATATACGAGAATTTTCTAGAAATTTTTGGATACCTTGAGACATAATTAATTTGGCTTATGGATTTTAGGCCACACTAACCCAACACAATATATAAACAAGATTAGTGAATAATGAAGGGTTATACCTTGACTTATGAAAGTATCTAAAGTTGCACGCCTGCCAAAACCCTAATTAACTCTTGTCAAAAAAAAAAAAAAAAAAAAAAAAAACCTAATTAACAACATCTTCGTGTGCTTGTGTTTGCATCACTTTTGGTCAAGGGCTTGAATCAATGATTCATGCGCTTAGTGATTATATATTGTGAGTTTGTGACAATTGCGTGCTAGTCTCACTCTTAGGTGTAGCCGTGTAGGTTTACGTATATTTATGTCGAAATACTGCACATGGTCACAATTTGCTTGGGTTAGTTGGGCACACCAAAATATAACTTTTGATTTAATACTTGAATTGTTTTGTTTAGAGGTTTTTGAATTAGAATGAATTGATCTGGTCTAGTTCTATTAACACGTGACTAAATTTGTTGCAATGTGTATTTTTCATACATTAATTTATTTTTAATATATAAAAATAAAGATTTTTTTTATATACAACTATAAAAAAAAACTAAAGATTGATGAACCATAGCTAGAAATTTTGATATACAAGTGTGAACATTCATACAGAAAGATCGAATTTATGGAATTGAAGTGAATATCTCATTTCGAAATTTGTCGTTGGCGTATATGATTTTAAACTGAGAAAGTAGTTTAAAAAACAACGGAATCATCAGTCAAGTAGCTTAGCAATCTCTATTCTCTATTAAAAAGTTAGACCATCTATTTTTATTTGGAAAAATTGGTAAAAATAATCCCAATTTTTGCTCGTTCGCTCAAAATAATCCCAACTTTGAATTATTTTTAAATAATCCAAACTTTGGTTGTCATTCACTTTAAATAGTCTCAAGTGATTGGTAACCTGTTAAAGAGGTAATTTTTTTTTTTAGGATTAAGTAACACGGACACAACGAAATTAGTTGAAAAAAAAGGAAAACTTTTTTTTTAAAAAAAAAAAAACAGCTCACCCACGCAACTCCAATTATATTCCGACAGCCCTCCCGGCCACCCAGCCAGCCAGGTTCCCCCGCCCCCACCCTACGTCGCACCCTTTCCCCCGCGCCGCCAGAGACGCCCCCTCCCCCTACCCCCGATCTTCCCTAAACCACCACCGCAGAACCCCCATCCACTAGTCAAAATCTCATTAAAAACCCCCTCCCTACTATATAAACCCCCAGTTGGAGAGGGCCCTAGGGGTTTATATGGTGGGGGAAGTGGGTTTTTTTTTTTTTAGATTTCGGGGTGTTTGGCGGTGGTGGTTTGATGGTTTAGGGGGAAGGACCGGCGAACGGTTGTAGGGGAAGGGTGTCGCCGACGTAGGAAGGGGGTTTGGGTGCGGCGGGGGTGGTGGGATGAAGAGAGGGTCGTGGGTGGTGGTAGGGAGGGTGGTCAGTGTGGCTGGGGTTGTTTTTAATTTTTGTAAGTTTTTTTTGTTTTTTTTTTTAAAAAAATTTTCAGTTTTTTTTACCAATCACATGGTGACACGTGTCATCTTAATTTGCTATAACAGTTGGGTGACCGGTTGGGATTTTTTTGAGCGGATGACCCATAAAGTTCGGATTATTTAAATAATTTCGAGCGATAAAATTTGGGATTATTTTTACCAATTTTTCCTTTTTATTTTTATTTATGTATTTTTTTACAATTACACTATTTATGTACTAATTTATATTGACCCCAAGTTTTTGTTTCTCTTTTAAATAAAGGTTACTCCATATAATTAATAAACCATGTTGTTGGATTAAAGTTAATCTATATTGTGAAAACATTAAAATTTTGTATTTTTAATAAAAAATTTAATGGCATTATTAAAAGAAATACACAACAAAAAAACACGGGCCAACTAGTATTATTAAAAATAATACGGAGTAATTGTTCATGAGTGAACTTCCTGAGCTATTTTGTTTCCTTTCTTTTCCATTTTTCGCCAGCTCCATGCCAAGTTGTCATTCACAACCACATAAAAGCTTTTAAATATATTCATGATACCAAATCTTAAAATATATATGGCATATAATCTTCTATTAAATACAATATAGTAGTAATCATTTCAAAAGATAAGTGAACCTCATTTTCCGCTCCCTTGGTAAATTATACGAGTAAAATTATAATTCTAAGTTGCACCAAGATCCCTCAAAAAAAAAAGTTGCACCAAGGTAGCTGCCAAAAACTCAAAAATCATAGAGCTGAGTGTCAATTTGAGATAGTAAATCGAGATTTATAACCAAAATTTACCACTTTTATAATTATCATTAATTATATTTACCATATAAGATGCAATATATGATTATTCATCAAAATACATTTTTTTTTTTTTTTTTTTTTTTTGAAAACATTCATCAAAATACTTGGTCAAACGTAAGAGTGAACGGTAGAAATTGCAACTAAGCTAAAACAAAATTAGTGCAAAAGTGTTTATTTAATTAATTTAGTCACATTTTGATTAACCCAATACTATCCAAGCTCATTGCAAATAGTCTAATTTCATCTCTATCGAGGTTAATTAAGAAGTTCATATACACCTATTCCGCAATTCTTATCCTATTTTTTTTTTTTTTTTTTTTGATAATACTAAGTGTATATTTATCTTCACATAAATAGACGAATCATATTTAAGCACAATGTGTAGAGAATATTTTCTTACGTGTGAGTAAACTCTATCAGTAAGAGTTAACATAAATCATCATACAGAATATGTATTTTTTTCAATCTATGTGAAAAAAAAAGCTAGCTAGAGTTTATTGACTTAAGAAAATAAAATTTGAATTTATAATACATACTTCCCATTCCAGAGTAAGAAAAATAAATTTTTGGTGATCAAAACTAATAGTGTAACAAGTTAAATAACAGATACCTTTTAAAAAAATAAAAATAAAATAACATATAAACATACTTTCCTGCATTGATTCATAAAAGTCCAAACATATGCACACGTCCAAAAGTTAGTTTTATATTTTGAATCCACGCATCCTAAGAATAAGGCGCTTAATTTGATTACTTTTCCGCGTGCAAGAGTTCTAACTTCTTACGCCTAAACAAATTTTCCCGCTTATTATTTTTTTTAAGGAAAAATAATACTTGCTCAAATTCAAATTATTTTTATAAGGCCAAAGCAACTAATTTGTAGTAAGTCCAAAAGAAACCAAAATTGAGGTCTCACCAAAAGTAAAGGGAAACAATAAAGATTACCAGAGATACAATAATATTTTTTTTTTCTTTTTTTCTTTTTGACAAGTGACATACAAAAACTGAAAGTGAGGGAGTGATAATTAAATTCTTTAATTTGGCTTATGTAGTCATTATGAATCCCATAATTACTGTTATATGTATAATTCTGAGTTTCTAAGAGTGTCTACCAATGTATTTTCCCTCGTTACTTTAATTAATTCATGCCATTTGATATATATGAAAGAAGCGAAAGATTACAACTGACTAAGAACTTTGATATATATGAAACAAGCGAAAGATTACAACTGACTAAGAACTTTGAGATATATATGAAACAAGCGAAAGATTACAACTGACTGAGAGCTTAAAGTAAAGTGCTAATTAGCATGAAAAAGCTTTCAAAATCCCGAATCAATAACACCTTCCACCTCATCCATTAAAGAGACATTTAAGTCGATCATGTAAGGAAGGCGATCACTCTGACCCAGTGGTGGCGAGCTGGTTTGAGCAGACGGTGAGCTGGTTTGAGCAGACGGTGTATGGATGGTTTGAGCCGGTACGGGTGGTGACGACGAAGAAGATTCACCCACTTCAATGACACTTTTAACCTCACCACTTCCACTTCTACTCCCCGGACCCACATCAGTTAACCCGGACCGTTGATCGATCTGAATTGGATCATGGGCTAGGGTTAGGGCATCTTGGGCTAGGGTTAGGGCTAATGACGATTTTGAATAATTCTTTTTGTTGTGACTTGATCTGTGACCTCCTAAAGCTTGGTGACTGTTGAATATCTTCCCACAAGTACAACACGACCAATCAAGTGGCGTCTGCGTCTGCGGCGAATAACCGCTATTATCATTATCACCACCATCACCATCATCGTCATCTTTCTTATGATGCTTCTTATTAGGTCGTTCAAACCCGGGTTCCAAACCCGAAACCCTCTTCCTCTTCTTCTTCTCCTTCTTCTTCTTCTTCTTATCAGATTTAGTACTAACAACAACAATCTCCTCATCATTCCAACTAGCTAAACTCGAATCCGAATTATAATAATCATCAGCAAAAACACTCGAAATCCCCAAATCATCTTGCAAAAAATACAACTCATCTTCATCAAATTCCTCAATTTTTAACCCTTTTTCCTTCAAAATCCCTTCAATTTCTTCCAATTTCTCTTTTTTAATCCCACTTTTTTTCTCCTCCATCTTTTTCTTACCCAATTTCTCCCTAACTAACCTCTTCACCTTCTTCGTAAATTCACCCTCATTCTCATTCTCATTCTCATCCTCATCCTCGGCTTCGTCTTTACTAACTCCGACAGAATTAGCCATATACAACATCAGCTCAGTAGCAGCCGCCTCGAAACTCGACGATCCGACCTCCATCGTAGTCGAATCCATTATCTTCTGTCCTCTCTTCCCAGTAACCTTCCACCGCAACTCTCTAACACCGCCATCATTATCATCCTCGTCCTCATCCTCATTAACGAACCCGTTAGGCGGTTCCATACCGCGGTATTTACGATCAGGGTTAGACCTCATATGACCATAAAGAGCCTTCTCAGAATGATACCTTCGATGACAAATATTACACCAGAATTCCTGGTTACCCGAACTCGATCCGACTACGAACTTTTGCTTCTTCGCCGACTTATAATCAGCGTGTATTCTTAAATGACCTCCGAGTGCTTTTCCGTTACTGAACTCTTTTGAGCAATGTGGACAAACCCTTTTGTTAGTGTTTACAACTTCTTCGGGTTCGGGTTCAGTTTCGAGTTCGAGTTCGGCTTCCTTCAACTCATCATCATCAACAGGAGGAGTAGATTTTTTTGTTTGGAATTTGAGCTTGATTTTGAGCTTATTTTTGTCAGGATTTTTTGGTTCCATTGAATTGGAATTGAAGAGAGAAAAAAACAAAGAAAGATTGCGGGAAAAAAACGAGAAAGAAATTGAGTTGAATGAAGAATTGAAGCTAAGTTAGGGCTTTTTAAACACGGGAGAAAGCAAAGAGGGGTAGCTCAATTTAAAGAGAGATAGGAAAATAGAAAAAAGATAAAAAAAAAAAAAAAAAAAAAAAAAAGATAGATTAAAATAAGACTTTTCGGTTTTTTTTTAATTTTTTGATTTTTATTTTTGGAAAATTTTGACACAAAATAGAGATTTTTAAGGGTAGTAAAATATTATTAAAAAAATGGAATTTGGGGGTGCGGGTCAAACATAGGATTATGATTGGGTGAGTATTATATAGAAGTTGGGAATGAATTGAATAAAATTTCCTTATTGTTGTTTCAATTATTTGTAGGTATTTAATTTTCAACCCTTTTTCTTTATAATTTTTAATTGTATGATTGTTTGTTAATTGATGACTAGGTCATGACATCACTTGTCAATGGGAGATCTTCGACTTATGGGGTTTGGTTTTTACTTGTTGTGAAGTTTGATACGGAGTAATATGCTTAAGAATAAAGCTTTACAAAAAATAAATAAAAATTTACACGAGTGATAGCAATTAAAAGAGTAGATATTTGATTAGTACAATTGAATTTTGGATATTTTTATATTTCTAAAATGATTTATATGCAAGATATGTTTGTATGAAAGTTCCATCTTTTTGGAATAATATACTCCTATTATCATATGATATGAAGTATGTCGTCACTAGCTCAGTTACTCTTACTAATTAGGGTTTGATGCTAGCCTTTAAAATCGGTTAAATTTTTATATTTGAGAGCCAATGCATGATGAAAAATGAGATTAGATTAGTATTATATCAAATCTACTAAACGACAAGCGCATTATTTTTCACATTAATTATGTTATTATACTATAGAGTTGATTATGGTTTACCAAACTCGATTCATGCATTTTCAACATTGTTAGCTCATTCTAGCTAGTCTTATTAACCTACAACATTTTGTTTGACAAGCTAATTAAATGGCACTCTTGACTATCAACCGATAAGAGAGTACTCGTTTCAAGGTGATGATGGCGGTGGTGATGGTTGTGATTGTGACAGTGTTTGTGGGCGAGGATTGAGGAGGTGATGAAGGTGAAAGAATTCGCGCATAAAGGAGGGAAAATGATTTTTATGGTAGGAAAATACTAAATATTGTTTTCCTATTTTGTTGAAGTTTCACCTCGTATTTTTACATTTTATTTTTATTACCTAATTTTCACTCATCTAACCTAAACTTGTAAAATTATTAAATCTTGAAATGTTAAAACTTGTTTCTATTGTATTTAATTTATTTGCACTTATTTTTTCCTAAATGAACTTTTTAAAATTATTTTTTAACAAATCGAGTTAATCTGACAATTGAGAAATTGACTTTATGTATCTCTTATTTTTCCAAACTTAAATTAGCTCAACGTTATGTCAAATACCTAGAAATTAGAGGAAGGAAGCTTAATGTAACATAATTTTTAGAGGAAGGAAACTCCAATTCATCAACTTTTGGCAAAATTTAAGTCAAGATTGCAGTTCTAAGGTGTGTTTTAATCACTTGATTTTCACTATACATTTGACTTTGTATTAACACATTTCAACTTAGTAGCTTTTAAATGAACTAATCTGAGCTTATTGTACATGCTAATCAAATTGTATAAAACTTAATTTTCTAAAATTCATTTTATTTAAACTTTCTTTTTTTTAAGCTAAACTTATTTGGACTTAAGTCATATTATGTTCATCTTACCTTCACATGATATCTGTAGATTATTTATAAAGGCTCATAAGTTTAAATAAAACGCTATAATCTTCACCTTAAATAGATAATGATATTGTAAAAAAAAAAAAAAAAAAAAAAAAAAAAAAGATTTAATTCTAGCAAAAAATAATTTCTATTCGATAATATTAGTTAAGTTTAGTAAAAATAATTTAAGCCCTATAAATTAAGTTTGATAATTAAAATTCAAAATTTTTAAATAACAAATAGTATAACATATAATCGGTAATAATAAGTTTAGTTTTAAAAAATGTATGAAACCTACTTATGTTGTAATTAATCTAGTTTGAAATAAAGTGTCTAACAAAAAAAAATAGTATAACAAGTTTTGATCCTTAGTAATAATTCAAATGTAGTAAAAATCATTTAAATTTGGTAAAAATTATCTAAATTTAGTAAAAATTTATTTAACTTTAGTAAAAATAATGTAAGTTAAGTAATTATTATCAGATGAAGAAACAATAAGTTTGAGAAAAATAAAGATTATTAAGTCAATTTAATTTAATAAGTTCAGTTAAATTCAAAGAAGTTTATGAACAAGTGAAAATAAGCAGAGGATAGCAAAACCAACTTTTAATTAAAATAAACATCCAAATGAACTTAATAATGATCTGTTACAACCGCAAGCCGGCCTTTTCGGTTTCTTGCGATTTGACCTTCTTTAGTCCTTAGTCCTTAGGACTCCTTACTCCAAGCTTTCCATGTTCTTGAAAACGTTTATCAGCAGTTTACACAATGCTATTTGTTGATCGAAGTACTTACCTTTTTTTATTTTTAGGTGCCACTCGCAAGATTTTACACCTGTATTATTTTATTTTCCTTATTTTAAGGTTCAATTATTATTAAGAGCTGTTTTACACTTTCCTTAATGGAGATTGTGATTTTATTTCATATCAAAGATAAGATTTTGATTGGAGATTTTTTATTTATTTCCTAAAAATTTAGATAATAGATAATAATTTTTTTGATTTAATTCCTAAAATACAAATTTCTTGTGACTTTGCATTAAATTGAGAGTAATTAACAAAATTAATGGAAAAAGAAGACAGCTCTTGTGTTTGAATTACTCAATTACTATATGAACTATGTCCCTATCCAGCATTCCCTATCTCACGGAATGCATGGTTAGTCGAAAGTTGAAATTGCGCCCTTTAGTCACTTTCAAATTTATTTTGTTACTCACTATGTTTCATAATAACATTCAAACTCAAAATTTATTGGGATATTATGGCACATAAGTATTTTTTTTTTTTTTTTTTTTAATGGTGTTTAGAGAGCCACAAGGACGAATGATGAGAATCGATCCCAAAATCTCTTGGAACTGGAGGGTAGCTCTAACCACTTGAGTTATCCCTCACTCTCATAAGTACTTAGTATAATAAGTTAATAGTTACTTCTCTATCTGTCCCTATTTTTTTTTGTCCATTTGACTGTGCATGGTCTCCAAGATGCGTCTTAAAATGTCTATATTTTTATTTTCAGACACATAAAAATTAATAAAACGTGATATTAATAAAATATATAATGAGATGAATCTAACAAAATCACTCCTGACACTATATTTTTTTTTTTATAGATTAACGGTAATTTATGGTCAAAGTTTTCAAATTTAAAGTTTGACCCAAAAAATGACAAAGGGGCAAAAATAAAGAAACAAAGGGATTATAAATTTAAAAGTCTACAAAAAAAATAAGGATTGATGACATTCTTTGACAGATAAATATTTATTTTGCATGGTGCAAACCAACTAAAGTAGTTAACATATAACAATGACAACAATAAATTTCAATAATAAGACACAAGTCACATTTATTTTTTTTTATTTTTTTTTTATCATGTTGTAGACTCGTAGTTATGCAACTAACATACGAAGTATAAGTTGTATCTTACTAACTTCCTCCCTAAAAAAAAAAAAAAAAATAACTTCCTCCGTTATTTATTAATTGTAGTAACAATGAGAGTTTTACATTTGCTATAATTGCTAATGCACATTTTATATCATTAATATCTCTAATATTCTTCGGTAAAAAATAAAATACTACGTATAACTATGTACAACAAGATTAAATTAGGCCCTACTCCGTCACTTATTTCATGAAAAATATTCAACTTGAAATTTAGAATACACCACTAATCAGTTCTCACATTATACCGTGTGAATGTGTGATCGCTCTCTTACTCTTTTTTAATTTTGTGTGTTTATTCTTCTCATTAAAAATGAAATTACTTATTTATATATTTTGTAATTTTTGGTGAACTTGATGAAAATTAAAAAAAAATAAAGATACTTTTGGTAGTCACATTCTTGAGGATAACGTAAGCTAGGCGATTTGAGAATTGAGATGACAATGTATAATATACAGATTATTTTCTTAGGATAATTATATGTACAGTGATAGGATAAAATTCATTAATAACTTAACAATATTTATTCCCCACTCTAACCTTTTTATACGATATAGTCCAATTTTATTAACGAATTAAATCTTTAAAATTTACTAAGAAAGAATTATCAAGATATTAGTAGAAAATCACTTGCACATTTTTTATTTTATTTTTTAATGAGGAGCTCTTAGTTAATTGACTTAATTTTATATCGTAACAAATAGTCCAATCTTTAGTGTAAGGGGTTAAAATGCAACTCAAGTAAGATTGCGAGTTTTGGATTTACGTGGTCCACTAGCAAGACATTAGCTACTTCTACTTTTAGTTTAACATGGAAATGTGTCATCGGATGATAATGACAGATTGACAGTCACTCAAAGCATGATCCAAATATGATCTCATAAAGTGAAAATTTGAACTAGGGCAGTAGAAAAAATTCAAGGCAATATTGATAACTTGATTTTGGAGGCGCAATCAATCGTACTTTGAGAAAGGGTAAATAGACATCAAAAGGCAGATCACCTGCTAATTTCTTATACACATTTTACAACTACTAGGAAGCTAATTTCTTATACACATTTTACAACTACTAGAAAGTCTAGGATCGATCATCATCCTGGTTTGTGCCTTGGCTTGGTCGATATCAACTGCTCGTACTTGGTACGTTGCACACAAAACAATCTTCTTTCAATAAATGGCGTGAAGGTAAGTAACTTCACATTTATATCTCAAACCACCGACCTTTAAATTCATAAAATTAATTTTTACCCTGAAATAAAAGACACGTTTATAGGTCTTTCACTAGCTCTTTCCTCACATATTATATTTTGTTTCCTATACATAGTCCATGAGAATGCTCTAGTAGTCAATGTTACCAATAGCATACCAATAGATCTTTTAAGAGCAACAAACAATGAAACAAGCCAGTGAAGCAACTCGCAGAAGGGGTATCTCACGCCCATGATCATTGTGCACAACAATGAATTTAGTGTGCACCGTGTACGCATGAAATTTGTCGTCATTTGATCTAATATTTTGACTTATAGTGTGCACCGTGTACACATAAAATTTGCCGTTTTACCTATTGTTTTAATATATAGTGTGCACCCGTGTACACATGAGATTTGCCGTTTCATCTATTGTTTTGACTTAATCCTTCCTTATTATAGCGAGATCGTAACTTTAGTTTTTTCGCTAGGACTGGGAGGTGGGTATTTTTAGCAGCAACATCATATTCTCCAATTTTTGTTCTTCTCTGTTAGTAGTAATTGTAACTTGTTTTGACCCAAATGCCTGATTGCTAAATTCACCATAATAAGCATGATCAAAAAAGAAGATTATCTAGCGCAGAAAGATAAAATCCTTACATAACAATTAGCACACTAGCACAATAAAGTTTACAAGAAATTTACAAAAGATTGAATGCCATTTGACATAAACCTCAAGACTAATGACAATGCTTGCATGCAACTCTTAATGTCTCTCACACTAAAGAGTTTTATCAAGAGATGATCGGAGACTACGATATTGAAACCAAAAAAACAAACGGTACTCGTCATCTATACGGTACTGCAAGTTTTTAAATTTTTTTTCTTTTCACAACAAAAACTGGTCTTCCAAAAACCAAGATTCTTACATCAACAACATACAAAGCATGAGCTAAGTATTATCACAGTGAACTTGTTTTCCAACGAAATACAGCCAATCAAATCCAAATATTAACACAAGAAATTCAAGGTCTGAAATGAATGCGTCAAAGCACGCACAATCAATCGTTCTTTGAGAACGGGTAGACTCCACAGATGGTATCCCATGTAGAAGTACCCAGCCCAGAACTTTGATTTGATTCATCACAAGGCAGAGCACTGCCTTGTTTGTGTTCATAGCTGAAATCATCACCCAGAAGTGCCCCAAAATCTCCTGTGATTGATTCGTCCTTGCTGCGCCCAATGCGATGGCTAAACCAATATGAGTCCAGCAAAGCATCAGGCCTTAAATACTCTAACGGACATGAAACGTCCTTCTTCCCATCTGATTCTGCTGATATCCAGTCAAATTTGCCTGCATGAACGGTAAGAATTAGATTATTTTTTTAGAGGTAAGAAATCAACGATATAGACTACCCTATATTAAGGATAGACTACTAGAATTACATAGCACTAGAAAGAACAGAATTAAACGGCTAAAAGTAACAACAAAGAACAGTAGAGATTAGATTAATTTGTCTTGAGGGTTAATCTACTCTAATTCAAGCAGTTTTTTTTATTCAAAATAAAAATTGTCAATAAAATATTGATAATCTTGGTTGGGATCAAAATGAAAGAACTAGCTTCCCTACACCCCTCTTCGGAAGTAAATAGTCCTGTGTCCAATTATTAAGCAGAAAACTATCCATCTTTATTTCTCAACTAATAACAATTTCCCTATGTCCCTCGCGTCAAGCTTTGTCCTGTGAGACCACAAAGGCAAATTTACTCGAATGGCTATAACAGGTATTTGGAAGATTGAAGACTATTGATAAAATTGCATATCTAAAATAATAAAAGTTTTACAACTGAGGTTAATGCAAGAAACAAATTACTAACCTGGTATAGTCTCAGCTGACTGGGGTTCATCTGATGAGCTTCCACCACTAACAGGAGTGAACTCGACAAAAACAGAAGCAGCAGAATGACTAAGTGGTGATATTGGATCACCACAAGCATCCCATTTTGGTTCACATACATTTCGTGATGAAGATTCAACAACATCACCAGCCATGACAGAAGTGTCTAAACCCTGCTGGTGTGAATTATAATTTGAGCACTTCAAAGACTGTGATTCATACACAATTGCCTCCAACAGGCCACTGCTGCGTGGCGAAGGGCAATTTGATTGAGTGTGCTCACTCAAGGGGGATTGGATTAAAGTATCAACAGACTCAAGTGAAGGCAGCGGGGAAGATGGTGTAGCCCAGCTACCTACTTGAGATGCTGAGTATTGGAGTGAAGGGAGCTCCAGCTTCATGGCCTCGGAAACAGGCTCAGAAGAAGAGGAATTGCCATTAATAGGGGCATGGCTGCCAAGAACATCAATCGCAGAGGTTCCATTGATATTCAAATCCGGATCATATATAGGAGGTGACCAAAGAGGCTGCACAGGGACAAGCCTTCCAAAAGGATCATCTTCATGCCGTTCAAATTTAGGAAAAGTATTGCTGGTACTTGGGACATTAACATGGAACTGGCTATCCACCTCTCGAAGGCGTTTGTGAGGATTCAATGATGAAAACATGAAACCATAACTATTAGATGAACTCACAGCTTTTGGGAGGAGATTTGTAGGAGCAATATCAAGTAAAGCAGGAGAACAGTTTATATATCCCTGATCGAGCCCTAAATTCTTGAACTCTACATCAGGAATCTGAAAACTATTTGTATCTGAGGATTCGGAATGGTGTATGTCTCCACTCTGGCATGTCATCATCTCCTCACTTTGTTGACTATCATTCCTTGCTTGCCTACTGACACTAGGAGGATAAATGGGTAAGCCAGCACGTAGCAGCCTCTTAATTCTTGTATTCCAGTAGTTCTTTATCTCATTATCTGTACGCCCAGGCAACTGGAAGGAAGTAAAAGAGATAAGCATTAACATATTGGAAGCTAGGACAAATATAGGGCAACTAGGATATGGGGAAATAGAGGAATCAGAGAATAAGGTAAAAAGAAACGGAAAATATAAAAAAGAAGAATTGCTGAATATATGTGATGAAAGTCTAGCAGAAGATATAACATGATATGCATGAACAGCTAGAAATGAGCTACAGACAGGATACAATTAAAGTATTATTCAAAAATAAATAAATATTGCAAGCAAGATAAACAGGAAGTTGAAAGTGCACAGAAAAATAAACTGAATCAACGTTCGACTCTGTGAAAAGTGAGATATTATTCCCACTAGAGAATTGAATCCAATAGATGACATAGCAACATCAGAGCAATTTTGCCAGACATTAAATTTTACCTATAGCATACAAAAGGCCTAACAAGCAACTATCATACTTTTCCTTTGATGCAACCAGCTACTTACATACCAGGATAATAATAAACAAGTTAAGACTCTGAGTTCTGTTTTCAAAGGTAATTGCCTAATGCAACCCCTCTCCGGCAGTGGCGGAGCTAGAATTTTTTGTTAGGGGGGCCAAACCTTATATATGTACTCATATCCCATACACGAAAAATATTCGATATATACTTCGTTATAATATAAAATACAATAATTTCCCATTTTAAAACAATATAAATTAAATGAGTGAAACTATTTTTTTCTCATTGAGTAAAAAATTGAGTCCACTATATTTTGGAAATTGAGAGACATGCTCAAAGACCCCAAAGGCCCAAACTGTACTACTCTTATTTATTAGAGGTGGTTAGTTCACTAAAGCAAAAGCTTGAACGAAAAAAAATTCAATTTAAATCGAACTCAAGATGAAGAAGACTAAATGCAGGCATATTGTAACCAACCAAACCAACTCTACTACAACTTGGCAAATGTAGATTGTTGCTACTTTTTATAAATATATACAGTCAAGGGGAGGCCATGGCATACGCCAGCCCCCCCTTGGGTCCGCCACTCCCCCCCCCCCCCCCCCAAGATTGAATAATCAACCAGTGTCATGACATGAGAAGCAACCTAAACAAATAATAAATGCCTTCAGCTTAATCTGGAGAAGAAAAAAAAAAAAATAACATCGGGTACAGAAAACCTCTACCAAGTGTCTATTCCAGACTGATAATACCTATATCAAACAAATGGTTCACTTCCAAAAGGAAGTAAAAACAAACATTGATTTTTGACTTTCAGATGCAGGAAAATATTCAGCGCAATGTGAGAACTGTTGAAATATGACACAATTTCAATGTTTAAATGTGATTAAAACATGTATTCAATGAATTAATATTAAGACAGCTAATAAGAAAGCTTCAAGGGAACACATAAGCTCCAAAGCAACAAGCATGACAAATTTTTAAACAGAGATGCTAAAAATGTACCTCTGCAGCCATACGAGCCCACTTATTACCCATCTTAGCATGGAGTTCTATGATACGATTTTCTTCTTCAGGGGTAAATGATCCTTTTTTCAAATCAGGTCTCAAGTGATTTGCCCATCTCAAACGACAGCTTTTACCACATCGTGAAAGGCCTGAATGTTTTTGGACTGCATTCCAGTTTCCCTCTCCATGCTTTGTGACATATTCCACCAATATTGCGTCCTCAGCTGATGTCCACGGACCTTTCTTTAGACAGCTTCCCCCAGAAGAGTTCCCACCACTCGAAACCTCTTCAGCATCAGGGGAATTTTTACGACATCTTGCAGCCTTCCTTTTGTCACTGTCGCTTGTCATTTCAATCATTTCAACAGATTGCCTAAAGTTGTCAGCAATCCATCAGAATGTTGAAAGAATAAATGTTGCTTAGCAACTAGATCATCCTAAAGACAAAAACAAGCAATAAAAAAAACTATGCAAATAGATTTAGCAACATTGTTGTCATGGTAAAGCAACAAAATAAGGTACATTTGCGTTTCGCAAGCAGGAAAAAATATGAGTGCATATGCCAAAAAATCGCAAGATGCAAACAAGTTTCACAAAGGGAGAAAAAAACCAGAACATAATCCACTTGACAGATGCCGAATAAGGCTTAATTTTTTGCAATTGACAGTAAACTCTAGCATTCGTTCTATGAACAGCACCTCATCAATATACCTCTTTGAGTCCACATTTAACAAGACAGACAAGGCACAACAATCAAATAATCACAGATGACATCTCTATAGAGTAATTAAATGTCATTCTACAATGCAAACTCAACCAAAGCAGCAAACCATGGATAAGAGCCATCTTAACTCACATTTACGCGCTCTTAAGGATCATTTCTAGCAGCTAGAAAAGGTCAATTGGAAACTTAAAACAGCATCAACAGACACCAATAACAATGAAACAGATGAGATACCAATACGACGATAACTCATCATAACAATGTCATGAAATAGATTGAATTTCATCATTTTCAATTTCATAAATCATACTTAAGTGGATATAGAATATATGCTACTTTCTGCTCTAAATTCCATAGTTTCATGGTAATTCAATCACAACTAACATCAATTGAAATAAATCACAGTAAAATCTGAATCATTTCTGCATTTTCATTAAAAAATTAGTTCTCAACAACAAAATAATTGAACTAATTTAATAAGCAGAGGAAAAAAAAAAACACTTGACCTGAAACAGTTGAACTGCAATGGTGATAAATCTTCAACAACAACCCAGGTAATTCCCACAATCTGATGCCCTAATTCAGACCAATTGGAGCCTAATTAAGCTAATCAACTGAATTTTTCTAAAAAAAAAAAATGAAAATTTGGTACCAAAAATATTCAGGAATTACAATGCTTTTGATCGGATAGAAGAAAAAATCAGCCTTGACTGAAACTTAATTCACAGAATTTAGATCAAAAACAAATTCCCAAAATTCCCAAAAAAAAAAATCAAGGGAAAAATACACTTAAAAATTCACGATTATTCAGATCAAATCAGAGTACAATTTTTTTTTTAAAAATCTGAAGAAAAAAAAAACCCCAAAAAAAAAATTTAACTCAAATTCGAAAAATCAGCGCAAACCCATTTCGACCCTCATCAATTTCAGAAAACCCAGAACACCAGAAACCCAATCAGATCCAGAAAAAAAAAATAAAAAAAATTTGAAAAACAGGAGAAATGAGGAGAAAACCAAAATTAAAAAAAAGGGGAAAATCTGGAATTCAAACTAGCCGTAATCGAAGAAAGAAGAAGACATAAAGAGCGATCAAAAGGAAATGGGTTTGATTGAGTATAGAAGAAGAGAAAATAAGGAGAGAAAGTAGAGTGAGAAACGTAAGTATATTTTTTTAGAGAGAGAAAGATGTAAAGTTTTAGAGAGAGTAAAAATGGCGAAATTGGAGTGAAAGTAGGGGAGAAAGCTTAGGGCGAGAGTACACACAGCTTTGCTACTTCTCCCAAGTGTTGTTGCTTTTCTTCTTCTTCCTCATTCCCTCTCTTTCTCTCTCTTCTTTCTCTCTCTTCAATTTATTTTTCTGCGTTTTTTATAGAAAAAAAAATATATTAGACCTACATTTTATTTTTTTAATATTGGGTCAAAATATTAAAATATGTTTGACATATAGTAGGCCCAATATTATAAGTACTTGTGTTACTTTTATTAATTAATTAATTAATTAATAATCACATGAAATTAAGAGAATAATTAAAGCATAATTAATGAATATGATATTATTGTATAATCTATAGTTTTGACTTAATTATTTCCTTTTTGACATAATGATTTTCCTATTATTAGAAGGAGAAGTTTGCCTTTATTAGAAGGGATCTTTTTTTATTGTTTAATAATAGTAGTGAGTAGTACTATTCCTCAAATGTATGATGAGTAAGTTTTTGTACTCTGTTAGACTCGTGTGCTCTTTTTTTAATAAAAAAAAAATTAAAAGAATTTTGAAAATTGATGTAGATATTTGTGGGATTGAACTGAGAATGAGTCAAATAGATTTAGATCTCATTTTTGTATTTTATATTTTGAAAATTACTCGTATCACATTTGTTTTAAAAATGATTTGAAGACTTTGTGCAAATTTAAATCGGATGTCTTATTATTGTGTGTATTTATGTTTGTTATGTTTTCTAAGTACAACATAAATGTAATTGTACTTAAATCTCTAAACCAAAGATGCTCAAAAAAGATTGTTATTGTTTTGAATTCAAATTAATCTTCAAGAATAACCATGAATCATCAATACAGCTTGCAATCAAGAGATAAAGTCTATGAATTTCCCTAAAAAATGTCTATGAAAATATTTGGGAGAAAAAATAAAATAAGTAATTTACACAAGCACTAAATGTGTATACCAAAAAATAAATAAAATAAATATATAATCTCTATAACACTGACCGAGTAACCCATGTAATACTGACTGGGGTTGTTCTATTCACCTTATTTTCACTTATTTCAGATGTAATAAGTTCAAATGAGTTAAGTTCAGTTAAAAAAAAAAGTTTTAATAAGGGTTACTTAAGTACAAATTAAAACTAAAATAACTTTTGATAAGTTCAGATAGTTCAAATAAAATAAGATAAGTTCAGATAAGTGAAAATCGGGTGAATAGAATACACCCTGAGTAACCCTATAACACTGACCGAGTAACCCCTATAACACTAATTTAACAAAGTAACCCATGATAATTGGCCACACAATGTGACCAGCCACGTATCAAAGTTTGTGAAAAACAAAACCAAATATATTACTTCATATAAAACATCAAAATGATAGTTCATTGACACTTAAACATTCAAAACATAATATTATCAACTATGTTTAGTTTACCTTTTTTTTTTAATTTGATATGATGTGATTAGATTTTATATTTCTGAACTAATTAAATTGCTCTGATTTGACTAAAGTATGACTTTATACGTATGTCAATCTATTATAAAAAAAAAATATATAAATGGGATGTTATAAAATTTGTATTTTATAATACATAAATCTATGTATAAAAAAAATTACGTAATTTTCATAATTTTATTTATTGTTGAATTAAAGATACCGATAAGAAATAAAAAATGAAATGATAAATTCTAATATGAACTGATTTGATCTGAAATTAGTGATAAGATCATGAAGGTGAGCTAAACACAGCCTTAGTTTAGGATTTATTCACATCCAATATAGTTTTGAATCTATTCACATCGGATATTTGCTGAAATTAAAGTATTTTTTATGAATTAAAATTATCTTTACTGAATTATTTTTATATTAAAATTTATTACTCCATCTATTCCCAAGTTAAAAGCCTTGTTTGGCAAAACCAACGGTAGCAAATAGCTTACCAAGCATAGTCTGGGCTAGCGATAAGGTTTGCATTTCACAACCATGAGGTTGTGAGATCAAACCCCATTAGAGGCAGTTTGGAGTGGGGATTCTCTTATTCTTCCCCCCAACTCCTAAAGTGCCTAGCCCGCTAACCTAGGCCGGAAGGACCTCCTATGAGTGTTTCGCAAAAATAGTGGTTGAATTATTAAGACACAATCAAAGTCATACGCTCCTCACTACATTTTAACAACTAATATTTTTAACATTTAAGAAAAGCGACCAAAATGCTACTTTTACCACCAACCTTTACCTTACTAAACACTCTCATTTTTTCCTACTAGTGTTTTAACTATAGTTATTAAACAGGTCGTGTCATGTCAGGTTCATGTTAGTGTCGATAATAAACAAGTTGATAAATCCTTAACTCAAACCTTAACCCACTTATTAAACGTGTTGAAAAGGCTTGACCCAAACTTAACTCACTTATTAAACATTACCTTTTACCTACTAATCTTTACTAATTCATGCAAGGCATTATATTGTTTAGTACATAATACATTATACTCCCTCTGTCCCTAATTTTTTTGCCCCATTTGACTATGCATGGTCTCCAAGAAGCGTATTAAAATATCTATATCTTTATTTCCATACATGTAAAAATCATAAAAACGTGATATTAATAAAAAAAAAATACAATGAGACGAATCTAACAAGACTACTCATGACTAAATTTTCTTTTACAGATTAACGTTAATTTATGTCAAAGTTTTCAAAAATTTGACCCCATAAATGTCAATGGGGCAAAAATAAAGGGACAGAGGGAGTAGAAGGTTAGGATGAAGGAAGTGTTGCGTGAGAATTGAGAGCGGTCGAGTGGGTGATCAAGAGTAAGTCTAGATTCTAGAAGACTTTAAAGTGGAAGTGTATTAAAATTTGTTCGCCCAAACCAAAAATTTTGTTCGTTAAAATATTTGTAGCTTCAAATTATGCCATTAGGTTGGGTAGCAAGATTGACATAAAAAAATCAATTTTTTTTTTTATTACTTCAATAGACAAGATAATTGTGTTAAGTTCGGGTTAACGGGTTGAGGTTCAACCATTTATATGATTGGGTTACACATGTAGGATTTAAGTTTGAAAATTTCAATCTTAATCTAACCCGCTTAATTTTGTGTTTGGTTTATGTCGATCCAATTATTTAAAAGGTCAAGAATTTTTTACCCAAACCTGCTTATTTCGGATCGGATTTGTGTTAAGTTATCGTGTCGTATCAGTTTTTGACAGCCTTAGTTTTGACTTGGTCCAAGCGCTAACAACTACATAAAGTGCTACCGTCGAACAGGGCCAAAGTCTCATTTAACAAGACGGTAAATTTGGGTTGGTTTAAAGTAAATTATAAATATATATATATGGTGAGGTTTGGTCTTTGATTATTGAAATTTTTTTAGGAAAACATTTTCAGATGAAATGAGATTTTTATTTGAGGACTAGAGGAAAATGGTGTATTGTGATTTAACTTTTAAGCAATTACTATATACTCCCTCGGTTTTTTTAAGTCTTACACTCTGACGACCACATTATTTTAAGTAATTTAATTGACTATGATTCAAAATTTTACTGAATTGAAACTGCTGCAAATCAAACCAATTTCAAAGATTAATCATCCTGATACAACTGATAGCTGTAAGTCCATGCATATAATTACACTTGTATGAAGCATGAAGATAGATACAAATGATGGTTGAGAGGAAATGCAAAGGAAGCTAAATTTCAGGCTTTTGGCTCATTGATCTATATTTTACGTTGTCTACATTACATGATACAGCACAATTAAGTTACATTTTGACATGAAGAGTAAATGTTGGAACATCCCAGCATCAGCACACAACAGAAAGGTGAACCAGCAATCTCAATGGCCAGTTAATTTACTGAGACAGGTTAGATAATTACGAATTGCCAGGAGCTTCATTGAGCAAAAAAGTTCACGTGTTAAACAGTCATCTTATGTTCAACCAAACAACCACGTACATAATAATATCAACTCTAGCAAAAAAAATACTATGCATATTCACCTATGAGCAGAACATTCTAGAGAACAAGTAGCTATGGCAGCCCTGCACAACATCGATCAACGGTGCAGTTTGGCATGCATCCTCAACATCACAATTTTTCCATTTCATCAAAATCTTCTCGGCAGTACAAAATACCCTATGCTGCAGAACGGCACCACCCTGAGGCCCAATCAAATTCAGCCTTGTTGCAGCAGAGATTACGTCTCTTAGTGTGATGAACAAGTAAGCCTGTTGAGAAATATCAGGAGAAATTCCAAGAAGCCCACAAACAAGTCCAAATATGGGAGCATGGTGGAAAGAAATAGCCTTAGCACCCAATGACTGTTCTCTCATGGTTTTCAAAGAAGGTACTTCTGTAAACATGGCTGCAGCAATTCTCAGAAGAGCTGAACCTTGGGTAGTTGATGCTTTACGAGCTACCTCATTGGTTAGCATTGCATCCAACATTTTGTCAAGTTTATGCCAAGTTTCTATGTCATGTGATATAGTAGTAGCATGTACAAAAGGGAGTAGTAAGCTCCCAGTATTTTGCAAAACTTGGATCACAAAAGTCTGGAGATCCTCAGGGTTATTGACTAAACGAGATTGTATTGCAGCCTCGAGGCCAAATGAATGTGCAAAACCACCTGTTGGTAAAATGGAATCAAGAAGCTGCCATAGGCTCCATTCCAAGGAATTGCTAGATGGATAGATGTCACGTTCTATATTTTCTTCCATCACGCCCTCCATTTAAAAGGGCATAGCCGCATAGATGTAGACAATCTAGCATTACAATGAAAATTTGCATAAGCCACTTCAAGGGTAATATCTCAACGATTCTCAGAGTCAGAGTCCCAGGTCAATACAGGATAAGTATAAGCTGTTCAGTTCAGAGGAAAAATGCTATTGACTAGACCTCAAATAAACAGCAGAGTACAACATCACATTGCAAAATCAAGCAGAGAGATGCTGCTGAACTAAAATCTCTGCTATACGACCAATTGAAGAAGCATTACAGATTTACAGCTACCAAGCCTAACATCCATATCGTGAATTCAATCAGTGGCTCTATGGGCCTATTTACTTCTTAGAAGAACCAAAAATGAAAGGAACACTATGGCAGATTCCAAGGTTTAATGCTTATGCTAAGGTTCAAAGCTCAATACACAAAACACAAACACGATAATGCAATCCCGTTTAGATGTCAGGTATACTCCATGGTAGACCTCAATATGTTCGGTTTCCTGTGAGAAGTTTCACTTACCTAAGGTAAGCAACATCCTCGATTAAACATTTTAGTGAACATCCTCGGTTAAACATTTTTGTCAACATCCTCGAACTATAGGTATGCAACGATCCTCGATTAAACATTTTTGTCAACCTCAATCAAACGCCCTCGTTGTTTTCAGATGTTTACACTATTTTATTAAACAAATTTACAACCAGAATAGCGCGTATTACTTTAGCCATTAAAGTAACACGATCACACCAAATGTTTATTGAACATTTTAATCTCTAAATGATTATCAAAATTGTAAAATTCCTTGCGAACATCAATGTAAAATTATAGCTATGATTCAGATTGAAAACAAAATGGTATACAATGCTATCTCTCATACTGCGTACATAACATATCTAAATGGACTAAATCATTAACAGAACTAAATCATCATCAAAACATATCAATATATTCAGCTATTCAAACAACAAGTGAAAAGAATCAATGAAATTAACCACATTAATCCCAGTAATAAACAACAAATTTTCCAACTAATTATACAAAATTATTACACAAATCACAACAATGAACTGTAATATTAAAAAATTGAGATAGAGCAGAAATTACCTAAAAATTGTAGCTGAATTGATTTGCAGGGAAAATGTTGATGAATCGAAGTTTAAAGTTCTTAATTTCCTACATATCAAATGAATTGGAATTTGTAAGTAAAGCAAAATGGAATAGATTATCAGACTAAGTAAAATTGAAATTCTTCTTTTCTCCGAAAATAGGAAGAGTAAATAAATTGGGCGGATGTACTAAGAGCCGGAGGAGTAGTTTCTGTTCAGCTGATTTTTGGAACTATGATTTTATATTTATTGATGCGATCTAAATAGATTCCTAGCACGACTCGAATCCGATCCGAATGATCCAATTGCCACTTGCACTTTATATGGATAGAAGAAATTGGAAGGAAAACAAGAGAAGAGAAAGAGAGGGGCACAAACTCTCTTGTTTGGGTAAAAGATTGAGGGAAGGAATGGAGAGGAGAGGGAGGGATTCATTTTTCTTCTCTCTTTAATAAGCATAATCCCTCTAAAATTGAAGAGATTTGGAGGAAAAATGGAGTTTACCTCCCCTCCCTTTCTTTCCCCTTCCATTCCTTCCTTACTTGCTATTAGGGGTGAAACAAATTTGGGTTAAAACCGAACCAAACCGAAAACCGAACCGAATAAGAAATATGGTTCGGTTTTTTTTTCGAAAGTGGTTCGGTTTGGTTTTGAAAAAAAAAAATATTTCGGTTTTCGGTTTGGTTTCGGTTTTAGAAATTGAAAAACCGAAAAACCGAACAAAACCGAACAGAACCGAAATTTCAGGCCCAAAAGCCCCCTAGCCCAACACTTTTACCCTAAGTATATAAAGGAAAAAAAAAAACCCTAATCCCTCACTTCCTCTTCTTCTCCTGATCTCACCTCTCCGCCCTTTCTCTCCTCTCTTCTCTTCTCAGAATCTTAGTTCTTCCTCTCCCTCCTTTCCTCTTCTCAACTCCGTCCTTTCTTTCTCCTCTTTGATCTCTTCTCCATCACTCTGTTCTCCTCTTTTCCAACGTTATTAAGTTTATTTACAACGTTATTAAGCCATCAACTGAGTAGCTAAGGTTTTTCATGTCAAATTCATCCATGAAAACACTAGATCTAGTGTTTTCATGGTCGAACTTGACCTTTAAAACCCAAATTCGAGGTTTTTCGGTGGAATGTGAGGTATGTCCTCTTTTTCTTAATTTTAATTTGATTTGAATTTTTTTTCCTACTTTATTTTTATGGTGGCGTAGCCGTGTAGATTGAATTGCGGTGGTGATAGGTAGTTGTGGGTCGATCTAGGGTTAGTGTTTGGGTGGAAAGGATGAAGGGTGGTGAAATAAGGTGGGTTGTGGGTTGTGGTGGGTGCGGATCTGGGTTAGGGGTGGTGATAAGGTGGTTTTTGGTGGTTGTTGTGGGTGGTAGTGGTGATAGTTTCTATGGGTGGTTAGTGGTGGTTAGTGGGCATTGTTGTGGGTGGTTAGTGGTGGTAGTTTCGGTGTTTTTTGGTAGGTTAGGGTGGGTGGTAGGTGGGTTTTAGGTGGGATGTTTGTATGGTTTGGTTTGGTTCAATTTTAATTGGTGTGGTTTGGTTCGGTTTTTTTGCAAAATGTGATGTTTAGGATGCTTGAGAGGAAAATTCGGTGCGGTTTGGTTTTTTTTAGGAAAACCGAAATTTAGGTGGTTTGGTTTGGTTCGGTTTCAAAGCTAAAGTGGTGCGGTGTGGTTTGCAAAATCAAGAAACCGAAATTTGGTGGTTTGGTTTCGGTTTGGGCAAAAAACCAAACCGAAAACCGAACTTTCACCCCTACTTGCTATCCAAACAAAGCCTTGGTTTTTAATTTTTATGAAGGTTTTTTTAATCTTATTTATTTTCTCTGTTTTTATTTAGATGCATTATTGGTAAAAATATTAACACCTCGTTTGGTTAGAGAGATTTGGGGAGAAAGGAAGAAAAGGGAAAGGGAGTAATGCAATTTCCTTTGTTTGGAAAGCAAATGATGGAGGGGAAGGAAAGGAAATGGGGGGGGGGGGGAATATCTCAATAATTGCTTAAGAATAAAACCTTTGGAAAATACATTATAAAAACCGATTTAAAAGCAAAATAAATTATACATACTGATTTTTTTTATATAAAGACAACTTTACCCTTTTTTATTTTCAAAAAATAATCCCAAATTTTCTCTCTCCTCAAATTGCTGGAGTTCTACGCATAATTTCCCCATTTTCCTAACTCTAATTCCAATTTTCGACCACCACTAATTCACCATTGTTATTGTCACTGTAATCAATGGCTTCCAATTTTTGATCAATTTATATATCCGCCTCTTTAGCCGAGCTCTTGGATTCTTATTCAATTATCGTTCCGAAGTCAAAATTTTGCTAGAATTTAAGAACAGCACAATTCGCCATGATTGATCTGAAGATGAAGGAGTCATGCGTTATTCGAGGAAGATAATTACGAAGAAGAAGAAAATGAAGGGTTTTTGGTTTGATTGTGAATTGAAATAATTTGGTGGTTGGATGGAACAAAGGAGCACGATGTTTTTGTTGGTTGTTCTTTGCGACTTTGCCCTTTCTTCCTCCCTCTCATCCCTTTCTTTTCTCCTTTATCCAAACAAGGAAGCTGGACTTCTTCCTCCTTCCCCTCCCTACCCATTCCCTCCCCTTCCTCTAAGAGTGTGTTCTATTCACCTGTATTTTCACTTATCTGAACTTATCTTATCTTATCGAGTTATTTGAACTTATCACAACTTACTTGCATTTTTTAGAACTTATATGACTTATTATACCTTATAACAAAGTATAACTTATTTTAGTTGTAATTTGTACTTGGGTAACCCTTGCCCAAACTTATTTTTCCTAAATTTAACTTATTTGAACTTATCTAAACTTATTATATCTAAACTGAATTAAAACAATTTGAACATAACAAGCCCTAAGAAGCCTTCAAACTATCAATGTTCATTTCTCGACGTGTCACATTATCAATCACTCAAAAGAATTAACGCAATATGAAACAGAGGTAATAATTCAAATGGTGAATTTGTGTTATTGTGCACATGAAATACCTTAAATGCTCTTAAGTCTTAATTTTAAGTTAGATACTCTTCTCTCGATTGATGTATTATTTTTAAAATTTAAAGCATACATCGCGCGTATATAAATGTAGTGAATCCACGTTGCAACCATATAGTAGCACTCTTCTTCAACAACCTTACATATCTATAGAGCAAACAATCAATGATCCAATGATATTAGGAGTAGAAGGCGTCATGGTTCTAACATTAGTAAGAGAACTTTAAATTCCTCATTCAATTAAACACATAATGTCTACGAATTTGTATAAGTCATATACAAGGAGAAAGCCCAGGTTTATCAAATTGATAAACTTCAAATGTTTATTGATGAGTGACATTTATGTCACTCTTAGGGGTAGTATTTAGGTCTTTTTCCTCTTATTTTTCTTAGGTTTTTCCACCTCATTATCCTCTTATGGCTTCTTTTTGTGTTGATGAAAAGTAATGCTTATTTGCGCTTATTTTGATAATCTTTATGCATTATTTTATCATCCCATGCTCTCGTGAACTTTGGTATCTTCTGCAGGTTCCATGACGGTCCTATGCACGGTGGGAGGCCCCTTGGCCAAGTATGGAAGCCATGGACAAAGGCAAGAGGAGCAAAAGGGAAGGAGAGGAAGCAAGAAAAGGAAGTGCAAGAGGAGGTGTGGCCGAACCTCTGAAAGGTCCGGTCGAACCTTGGTGTGGTCAAACTTTTGAAAAGTTTGACCGAACCTCCAGGGTGCAGTGAAGGCAGTGTCAAACCAGTTTTCAGCAATTTTGCAGGAGAGGTCGAACCTCAAAAGTTCGACCAAACAAGGATCAGGGAGGTTCGACCGAACCTACCAGGGTTCGACCGAACCTACCCTGAGTCCGACCGAACCTACCCAGAGTTCGGTCGGACCTTTTCCCGATCTCAGCCAATTTTGTACGGACTATTTAAAGTCCTTTCGAGATCGTTTTTGAAAAAAAAAAGAAAAAGGACAGTAGCCTAGTTTTCAGAAACCTCTCTTAGTTTGAAACATTCCTTAGGATTAATTTAGCTTAGTTTTCATCAAATCAAATCAAATCATTGTATTAGTGAAATTCAAGAATTATTCTCAAAGTTTGGCAATTTGTATTCAACATTTGAAGCTTCAATTAGTAATTTCTCCAACCTTTTTCCTTTTAATTTCAGATTTTATTTGGTATTTGCATGTTATTTAAATCTTCTTAGTTCTTGGTAATTTGTTATTGGATGATAGTTATTTCAATTGTTAACCACTTTTCCCCAATTATTGAAGTATTTAGAACCCTAATTCTTGATTGCATGTTGATAAACATGAGTTGTGAGTAGTCTTCTTGCTAGGGGTTGGGTGAAGCTCGACCTTTTGGGTTAACTATGCAAATGTGGGAGAAGCATTGATGTTTGTATTGCAATTAAATTGATTATATGAGATTGCTTGTTAGTTCCTCATGATAGGTTTAGCTACCCTTGACTAAGGAGCTTGATAGTATGATATGCCTAATTTGACATGGAAGTGTAAATTGAGTACGTCATTACTTATTGTAATTTGATTATGTATCATCTATTTCTAAACTAATGAGGAATCTAAGTTTAGTAGTGTGAGTTGTTTTCTAATTGCATGAGGTTGATTTTACATATAGTCCTTGCTATATCTTGTCTATTTTACTCCCCGTTTGCCTATTTGCCTTGGTTGAGTGGATCTCATTCCCTAGTATCTTTAATTCATTGATTTAGAACCATAGTTTGTTTGTCTTCTTGACGAACCCCAATTCACCAATTGACTTCGAGTTAGCTTAAGTGTAAAGATCTTTGGCAATCATATCCCGTTCCTTGTGGGCCGAACTCTTACTTGTCATTATGCTTGGTTTGTAAGGTGTTTGTTAATAAATGTGTTTGATTGAGTGTGGAATGTACGACCGTTCTAACGTCCCATCATTTATCAAATGGAAAAGTAGTAAATAGTTCATGGTTTTCACAAAATCTGTATTAATATATTTTTTTTTCTCTTACTGGCTAGCTGGCACAAATAACATCAAATTGACGATGACGTTAACTTTGAAGCAACATATTCTTCTTCCTTCTTCCTCCTCCACTGCTCCTCCATTGTAATTGTTACTTTCACCATCACGTTTAACCGCCTTCTTCGTGAACACAAGGCCACTTTCTCCACCACCTTCCTCGTGAACACAAGGCCACTTTTGCCACTACAATTTCGGCGGTTTCGCTGCCGAACTAAACAAAAACCCTAATTAAAAAGGGTAAAAATAATGGTATGGTTAACCCTAAGTGGAAGGGTTGCGTCTTGCTTCGATCCAATTGTTAAGTGCTCCGATGCAATAAGCTCCCATGGTCGATTACTAAGGTTCGACTTCTCCAATCCAAGGTTCGACTTCTCTAGTAGTAATTGCACCACTCCAATGGTTCGAGTTCTCAAGTAATTGCCCACCTCCAATTGGATCCAATGGTGATGGTAGCTCAAGTCGTAAAGGAGGACGGAGGAAGATAGAGAAATTACAGAGGAGAGAGAAATTACAAGATGCAGAATAGCAGAAACAAGGAAGAAAACAGTTTTGCTAACGGCAAGGCTATTGCGTCGTTACTTTAATTTCCCTAACTAAAATATAAATTGACAAAGTTATCCCTACTATTGATTATTAAATAGTCCAATATATCCTTTGATAAACAGATCATGTTTATCATAATGATAAACTTGAATTTGCTCATATAAAGTCCATTATAATTTTATTTCTTACGATAAGAAATATACGAGTAACGAGTATAATAGTCCCGAATCCTATAAAGAATCAAACCTGAATGTACATTCCATAATAATAATAATAAATAAATAAATGGATTATTTTGGCACCTGCCCTTTTTTTTTTCTTCTCCAAATACATCAATTTTTCATTTCATCTATTAACTATTACTAAAACAAAACATGCTGATATCATCAATCCCCTAATGTGTCTTACGTGTCAAACTCTCATTAAAAATTTTCCCTCCAAATTTACATATGATGTCATCATTTATTTATTTATTTATTTTATTTTATTCCTTTTCTTTTATTTGCTAAAAATAAGGACTTAGTTAGGTATGAAACTTGACTTTCTCCTCCATTCTAATATTTAATAGATAATATATATAGATATTGATTGCTAATTATATGAGTACTTTTTTTTGAGGAAAATTATATGAGTACTTCATTCCTTTAGCTTCCATTCTAAACGTTTATGCTCAATAGATGATACAACATTAAATATATTTTGCCTAACCATTATTTTTGTATATCTTCAATAATATAGTAAATATTATGATGTAGTATTAAATAATAACAATTTAAAAATGACTATGCACATGTTTTTTTTAATATATAAATAAGTGAGTAAGTTATTTTAAAAAGTTATCAACAAAAGATATAAAAATATGGACATTTACTTATCACCACAGTGCAACACGTGGGTACTAATCTAGTTATCAACAAAAACTAATCTGAAAAGAGCAAATGGAGAGCGTAAAAGAGCGAAGAGAACTAGGGTTATCTAGCGAAGAAAACGATCTCCTTTAGAGATCGAATAAGAAATTCAAAAGAACTGATAATCATCCAATTCGTCCGAATGAGGATATGGAAATGAATGACTCTAGTGATGTAGTTCCAATCACCCCTGAGCCTGTGAAATCACTGTAGTATTTTCAAGCGGCGGGTGGGGTGCAGAGGACTAATCCTCTATTTGAAAAAGGAAACGATGATGATGATTCTATTTCGGAAGATGATATCCCTTTGGATTGTGATTCTGATGATGAAAGCTGCCCTACCATCCTGTTGACAAAGGAAGAGAAGAAACGATTGCGACAACTGTGGAAAGATGCCCTGATTATGAAATTATGATAGAAGGCTAAGCTATGACCTCTTGGTGAAAAAACTTCGTATGAAATGGTGCTTGAAGGGTGACATTGCCCTAACAGATGTAGGTCACGCATATTATATTGTGCGATTTAACAATATGACAGATTATGAGTTTGTCATGTCTTAGGGTCCATGGATTATTGGAGATAGCTATTTGACAATTAGGATGTGTTCCTAATTTTGTTCCAGATGGTGAACCGATCAAGAAATTGACTGCTTGGGTTAGAATCCCTCAATTATCAGTTGAGTATTTCGATTCTCAATTTTTGCATAAAATAGGCTCGAAAATTGGGAAGGTGAATCGAATTGACAAGAGAACTGAATCAAAGGATCGAGGCCAATTTGTGAGATTCAGTATTGAAGTAGACTTGACCAATCCCTTGTTGTCGAAATTTCGTATGAATGGAAGAATCTGAAAAATTCAATATGAAGGGTTAAGATTGATTTGCTTTAAGTTTATAAAGCTAGGCTACAAAGAAGGTGAATGTTCTGCCTTTGCATTGCAAAATTCTACAAGTACTCATGAGGGAGAGTCTAAGGATATACAGCATGGAGAAGTTGGGAAACCTGAAAAGTTACAGCAGGAAAGACCAGAGAAAACTGATAAGTATGGCTCTTGGATGTTGGTTCAACGTCCACCTAGGAGACAAAATGCCAAAATATATGGTCAAGGAAATAAACAACGGCCAAAGAGTGATAAATCTCAGAAAAGTGGTACACTAAATGCCAATAAAAAGAGTATAGACAATAATCCGATTGTGGAGAAGCTAAGAATGATGGTTCAAGATTCAATGTCTTGGAAGTGGAGGAGGATGATAATCAGGGCACGTTATCTTTTAGCAAGAATCAAACAATTAGGCAACTTGACAATGGAATAACTACTATAGAGGAGGCAGTGGACCTAGCTATGGACAGTACTCAAGCTGGAGCAGGACATCATGAGCTGGAATAGGGGTTCAATGCCTCAAGTCAGGGGGATATGGAAATAGAATCAACCGTTTATTTGGGTGAATCTTTGAGGGAGAAAGATAGCAAGTTGAGGGAGCATTCCTTGGAGAAGATGGATGGAAAAAATTCCCAGGAAAAGGAAAATTTATCTTTTGGAAATAATCGAAGAAAGATATGGCAAGAAATTCCTTTCACACCGTATAATAAAAATATTGAGGTGAGTGGGATAAAAAATTTTAAGAAAAAAAATAATAAGAAATCTAATTTTTCCTTATCTAAATCGTCACAATTAGGGAAGGAGAATTGGATTGAAATTGCGACCTCAACACCATCTGCACTTAGAAACCCTCCTAGCCATTCTAAGAGTAATAGTGCCCCTGTTGTGTTTGAAGACCATGGATCTGCTTCGAGTGCCAATAACTCTGGAGGTTCGGATTCCTCGAGAGTACGAGACGTTCATAGATCAAGTGATGGAGGGACCTTTGTTAGTGTCGACTCATCCCCTGACGAACAAAGTCTCACTCCAAGTGAGCACATATCTGCCACCCGAACACAATCCACCGGACATGATGGCTCTATTCCAGATTCCAATGGAGACTATGGGTCCGATGATCGCATTGAGGGACACATACCTCAGTCTATTGCCTAAAGTTCCTTTGAACTCGTATGACAGGTTCCCAAATTTTAATATGTTTAATATGTCAATTAAGATTCTTGTGTGGAATGTTCAAGGCGTTGGAAATAAGTTGAATATTATTCGAGATCTTATTCGAATTTAATAGACCTGTGGTGATGGCGCTTGTTGAAACTCATATGAGTGGTTAAGAAGCGGATCGTATTTGTGAAAAAATTGGTTTCTCTGGACAGCTAAGGCTAGAAGCTCAAGGTTTCAGTGGTGGAATATGGGTGTTTTGGCGAAAAGAAATTGTTAATGTGACTCCATATGATTCGCATACTCAGCATGTTACTATTTTGATTGAGAAGTTGGGAGAAGCCCCATGGCTTTTTTCTGCTATTTACGCAAGTCCAAATAGCACCTTGAGGAGAGACATTTGGGTTGAACTTGAGAAAATTAAAGGGAGTTTTCAGGGGCCATGCCTTATCGCTGGGGATTTTAATGAAACTTCAAAAGACTCTGAGCGTAATGGTTGTGGTAGAAGTGAAATGCAAAGAAGGTGTAATGAATTTGCCAACTGGATTGAAAATAACGAGTTTATAGATTTGGGATGCTCTAGACCTGAGCATACTTGGTTTAGCTTAGAGGGAACTCGGCTTCTACTTTTGAATCAGCTCATCTCGATCGTGGATTGGTAAATGAACAATGGAGAGTGCGTTTCGATGAGGGGGCTGTCCGTAACCTTCCTAAAACTATATCTGATCACTGTCCATTGTTAATTAGCACGACTGGATTTGCTCCAATTTCCTCTAGTGTCAAACCCTTCCGGTTTCAAGCAGCGTGGATTCATCATGAGAAATTTGGGGATTTTGTAGTGGCAAATTGGAATAATAATGTTCCTATAGTGAGTTTCTTGAAAGTCTTTGCGGAAAAGCTTAACTTATGGAATAGAGAAATTTTTCATAATATATTCCGTAAAAAAGAGGAACTCATGGCTCGAATGGCTGGCATCCAGCGTGAATTGTCAAAGAGGAGGAACTCATTCTTAATCAAGCTTGAGGCAAGCCTTAGAAGACAATTAATTAATGTGCTTGATCAAGAGGAAACCATATGGTTCCGGAAATCTCGATTAGATGCAATTTGTGACGGAGACCGGAATACAAGATTTTTTCATGTGTCAACTATTATTAGAAGACGCAATAATCGAATTGAAACTCTCCAAGATTCTAGTGGAGATTGGGTGACTGATCATGAGCAAGTGAAGAGTATGGTTTTGGAGTATTGGAGAAATTTTTTCCAAGACGAGACCTCACTCGCCAAAGCTACTGGATGATTATTTTTCGAGAATTGATGAGCATGGCTGGAAAGATATCACTCGCCCTTTTGCAGATTGTGAAATCAAGAAGGCTCTCGTGAGTATGAAGGCTTATAAGGCTCCGGGTCCGGGCGGTTTTCAACCCCTCTTTTACTAAAGATACTGGGAGATTGTGCAGCCAAGTGTGACTAATTTAGTTCGAGATATTCTTGCGGGGAAAGAGTTTCCTGAAAGCTTAAATGATGCATTCCTAGTGCTTATTCCGAAGATTGATACTCCCCAAAAAGCTAATCAATTTAGACCGTTTGGTTTGTGTAATATCGTCTACAAGTTGGTAACTAAAGTGATTGTGAACCGGCTTAAACCTTTATTACCAACTTTGATTTGTCCGACGCAATGTAGCTTGTGCCTAAGCGTCAAATCACGGACAACATTACTACTGTCCAAGAAATGATGCATACTATGAGGAAAAAGCAAAGTGGGAAGGGCTATATGGTAGTAAAGGTCGATTTTGATAAAGCATATGATCGTTTTAGCTGAAGCTTTATTAGGGAATCTCTTATGGAGCTTCGGCTACCACAATTAATGGTGGAAATTATAATGAGATGTATCACTTCGGCTAGATTACAAATCTCGTGGAATGGTGAGCCTATGGAGTCCTTTAGTCCTAGTCGTGGCATTCGGCAAGGAGATCCTTTATCTCCATACTTATATGTCATTTGTATGGATAAGCTTGCACATTTGATTGACTTTGAGAATAATTTGGGAAATTGGAAGCCGGTTCGTGCTAGTAGAAATGGTCCCCCAATTTCTAATATTGCTTTTGCCGATGATTTAATTTTATTTTGTGAAGTAAAAGTAGAGTAAGCGACTGTTATGAAGGAGTGTCTGGACAAATTTTGTGCCGCTTCCGGAAGTAAGGTCAGTGTGGATAAGTCTCGAGTGTACTTTTCTACAAATACCAACCCCGAAATTAGAGGAGCTATTTGTCGTGAGATGGGGATGGAGGAGACAGATGATTTTGGTAAGTACTTGGGTGTCCCAACTATTAATGGAAGGACATCGAAGCAAGATTACCAATAATTGATTGATCGTATCAACTCAAAGCATGCGGGGTGGAAAGCAAAAACCTGTCAATGGAAAATAGGGCCACACTTGTTCAAGCCTCTTTGTCTTCCGTGCCTTTTTATACAATGCAATCAACCAAACTCCCTCGATCGATTTGTGATGATGTGGATAGGAAGGCTCGCAAAATTTTGTGGGGTGAGGAAGAGGGTGAGAAAAAAGTCCATATGGTTGCGTGGGACAATATCTCTAAACCCAAGCTTGAAGGTGGGTTGGGCATTAGATCAATGTGTCAGGCTAATGTTGCTTTTCTCGCAAAAATGGGATGACGTTTATTGACCGAACCCGTAGCTCTATGGTCAAGGGTTATGCGTCACAAATACTGTGGGGGTAGATGTGATGTAGACATGTTTGAGAGAGACAAGGTGCTTCCAACGCTTAGTAAGGAATAATAAGTAGTGTTGATGTGTTGAAGAAAGGCATAAACATGGCTGTGGCTAATGGTGCGACAACTAAGTTTTGGCTGAACCGTTGGGCTACTAAAGAACCCCTCATCAATCTTGCTGATCCTTTACCTCCAGCATATATGCAAGAGATGAAAGTGAGGGATTTATGGGATTCGAGTGTAGGTTGGAAGTATAAGGAATTTGCTGCTTACTTACCTGCGAATATCTTAGCTGAAATCACATCCTTAGACTTAATAGAAGATGATGAGGTGGTAGACGAAGTTTACTGGAATGGTACGTCGTTTTAAGGCTTCTCTTTAAGCTCAACAATTCGTAGTATGCGCAATTCTATTGAGGTCCCAATCGAACAAGTGCAAGGCTGGAAGAGGATTTGGAGAGTGAAGGCTCCCCAAAGAGTTCGACTATTTTTGTGGTTGGCAATTCAAGATCGAATAATGACAAATAGCTACAGATTTGTACGAAAGATTGCTACGGACCCTAAATGCCAAGCTTGTGGTGCAGCCGAGGAAGATACTGAGCATATACTCCGTATTGCTTTAATTGTCTGGAGAAGTCTTCGTTGGACTAGTGACACCGATTTTCTTGGAAGACCATTCAAGGAATGGCTGCTTGATAATTTGGATGAGAATGCCCCACTTTGAAGTGAAGATTGGGCTACTATGTTCAGTGTTGCGTGTTGGTGGATTTGGAAGTGAAGATGTGCGCGTGCTTTTGACCAGGTGGTGAGAATTCCTTTTGATCAATGTAGCTTCATATTGGCTCGGGAAAGGGATATTAAGAGAGCCCGGGAGAGAAACGTGTTGCAGCTTCGACCAAGGAAACGAGAGGAAGTTTACCTCAAATGGAATTTTCCAAGGGAAGGATGGGTGAAATTGAATACGGATGGTGCAGCGAAAGGTAATCCTGGTGCGGCTGGTGCGGGAGGGATTATTCGTGGACATAGGGGTGAATTGTTTAAGTACTTTGCGGTTAATTGTGGGTCTTGCACCAATACAAAGGCTGAGCTACTTGGTGTGATGAGAGGACTTGCGATAGCCTGTAATGGAGGACATAGGAGGGTGCAGCTTGCCATGGATTATGAAGTGGTATTGTGGTTGCTAACGGAAGACAGCCCTGCTACTTCCCCTTATGCTCATATAATTCGAAAATGCAAGGCAATGATTAGTAAAGAGGGTTGGGAGGTTTCTTTGAGTAACTGCTATAGAGAAACAAATAGGGCAGCGGATTGGCTTGCTAATTACGGTGTTCGAATGTAGTCGAAGTTGGTTTTTTTTTGAGGTGGTCCCGAAGGATTTTCTAGCTGTTTTATTGGAGGATCTCAGTGGCGTTTCTCGAGCTCGTATGCTTCTAAGAATGCTGAGTTAAGGACTTCTTGTGTGGGTACGAGGGAGTAGTTTCGAGTGGTTTAGTTTTTTTTTGCTTTTTAGTTTCTGTTTTGTGTGTTTGTTTTGTTGTTTTAGTTTTCTCTTCTAGGGGCTTGCCCCTGAAAAAATAAAAAAAAAATAAAAATCTAGTTATCAACAAAATACCCATTTGAATAAATAAATTCCACCGCCAATGTAAATTTTTCCTTTTTTTTTGTTTTTCTTTTTGGGTGCAATAAAATGTCACACCATTGCGCATATTCTAAGACAAATTCACCACTGAAAAAGCACCGAAAAGACAAGTAAAATCCAGTGTAATAAAAAATGGAAAAATTGTGTGAGGAAGATGTTCTTCCCAAACTCAATGAAATTCCAGAAAATATATTGGGGTTTATCAATAATCTAGGGTTTAACCCTTCAAACTTTGAAGATCCAACAATTGAACTCAATATAAATTCTACCCACCTTCAAACCCATCTCCAAAATCTGCACAATACTCTTGGTAAATTGTTAATTTCATGGGGTTCTCGCTCAATTCGCGCCAAATCTTCTCTACAAGATTTCACCATTACTTTGGAAAATCTCAGCATTAAATCTTCCTACTGTAAGTTATAGATATTCAAATTCACAAATTCCCTTTTAATTAATATTTTGTTGTAATAAATTGAAATCATCAATTTTCAGATTTTACCCAGATTTTAATTTTGTTTGATAGGTGGAAATAGGGCTGAAAGTAGGAGGATTGAGAAGATTGTAGGCAAGGATTTGCAATACATTGCGAGAGAGTTGCGGCGGATTGATAGCATACGTGATTACGCAGGTGGGTTTTGGTAATTTCTTTGTCTTTTTGTTTTTTTATGGATATTTTGGATTTTGAAAGGTGGGATTTTCTTTTTTAGAATTGTGAACAAGATTTCTTAATTTCTCTGCTTTCCCATTTTTCTAAATTTGATGATATGGTTCCTTTAGATGATGTGAGTGCCTGTTTATTTGTGGTTAAGTTCTATCTTATAACATTGGCAATTGCTCAGAGATTATATTCCTTTCTATTTTGGTGTGTTTCGATTTGTCCCTTTTCGCAATATTGACATATTACTGGCTTAATCCTGCTTGTTATCATCTGTGAAACGTTATATACGACCGTAAACGTGTAATGGATTTGGCAATGCAGGCAATCGATTTGCTTTGTGAAGTTTTATAGTTCTTGGAATATATTTTTTTTGGGCTTTGCTAATACGTATTTTCTGCTCATTTTGTGATAGTAATTTGTCTTGTTGGACATTTCATGTGTATTGTTGACGTGTAGTGTATATTTGGCTTGTCTTTGGATGATAGTATGTTTGGTCATCGGGAGGTTATGTATCGGGTTAGGTAACCTGGACTTAGATTAACCCTCTTTTGTGGTGTTTCTTTTTCTTATAATGAAATTAGGAGCCTTGGCTGTTGAACAGTTTTGGAGAGTTTGCAGTCACATTTGACATCTCAATTTTTGAAATCAAGTGATCCATTGTGTCAGTGGTAGAGTCATTAGTGTACGATTCAGGTATATTTGGTGTTAGACAAGAATTCCTCATGTGGTCTGTCTAATGATTGTTAATATTGAATTTGACATGATGAAGCTTATCTTTTTACCTATTGTGAAAATGTAACATATTGGTGCAAGTATGCAATGTCATACTTTGCAATATATGGCCCACATGCTTTGTCAAGGACATTTCAGAAAAATCTAAGGTCAAAGTAATGGTTGAATCCTCTCTCTATTTTTGCTTTGTTATCTTTCCTATGTGTTTAACATTATGAGTTGCTCCTATAAGATGCACCCCAGCAAACGAGATTTTGTTACCTTCTCACTAAGGGATAATCAGACAATTTGTTAGTTGCATGCCTGCTGAAGTTGTTGCTAATTGTGACTAAATTTAGGGGTTGCGCTTAAGTTGGAAACACTGGTTGGTGATCTTGAGGATGCTGTATCTGCTTTGAATCGTTGCACTGGATATACTTTCTCAAAACTTGATCCAAGTCCATCAATCCCAGGAGTAATGATCGACTTTGTTCTGTACTCTCTCCTTTCATGTATGTGCATGTAGACTTGGAAAATGATAAGCATTATATTTTACAAAGTAAGATGGAAAAATGAAGAAAAGAGGCACTGGGACAGCTGCAAATTAATGTCCTTCTGTTTATGAAATTGCAGTATTTTCACACAAAGTTAGACAGTGTTCAGAGGGCCGTGAAGGCCATCAGCAATATTGAGGAACTTCTGTTGGGTTTACTGAAAGATCATCCTCAGTGGTGCAACCTTTTGAAGGCTGTTGATACCAGAGTTGATAAGACTCTGGGCGTGCTTAGGCCTCAGGTAATTGCTGATCATCGGAATCTTCTTGCTTCTCTAGGATGGCCTCCCAAATTTTTGGCATCAAACACACAATATGGGGAGGCTACAGGCATCCCAAATCCTTTAGTTCTCATGGAAGGAGAAAAGAAAAAGAGTTATTCTCAAAGTTTCCTAGCACTTTGTGCATTGCAGCATGTGCAGTTGCAGAGGGAAGAACGACACCTAATTTTGTTGGGACAAAAGAAAGAAGAAACTCTAGGGCTTTGGGCCATCGATGAATTGGTGTCTTCGATTGCATCAAGGATTGAGCATCATTTGCTCAAATGGATTAATCAGCCTGAGCTAATGTTTGCTCTTGTTTATAAAATTACACGTGATTTTATTGAAGGAGTGGATGATGTTTTGCAGCCTTTAATTGATGAGGCAAGGCTAGTCAGTTGTAGTGCTAAGGAAGCTTGGGTGTCGGCAATGGTGCAAGTTCTCTCTGGATTCTTGGGAAAAAATGTGTTCCCTCTTCTTGCTGAGAGATACAAAGAGAAAAACACTAAATCAGATGCTATTTCTTCTTGGCTTCACCTGATTGATGAAATTGTAAGATTTGATAAACGAATGCAATCATTTATCAGTTCAGAAACATATCTTTTTCCGGGTTCATTAAGAAATATGTCAGCTTTGCTTGCATTTTGTGATAGACCTGATTGGCTCCTTATATGGGCTAAGATAGAGCTAAAGGATGCATGGAAAAAACTAAAACCGGAACTGAAGGATGAGCGAGCTTGGTCTATTTATAATAAAGCAAAGACAGAAATTGATCAGTATTTTCTATCTACAAGAGAAGATCATAAAGCTCCTTTAGCTGCAGAATATGCTCTCAAGACAGCCTGGGAAATGATCCAGCGTTCTCAGACTCTGCCAGGTACTGCACGTCGAATACAGTTCATTCGATCAGCACCTGGCAAATTCCTTAGGCGCTTCTTTAAACTTTTGCTTTCGAGGCATAAGAGTGCTGACTTTTCTGCTTATGATGCTGAAGAGAGTATTGTTAAAGTCTGTCATTTGATCAATGCAGCCAGGTTTTCTGAATTCAAATTGCTAGAATGGAGTGATGATGTTGATCTTTTGGAATTGAGACTTGCTGAAAAGGGACTAAATGTTGATCATAAGTTTGATGCAGCAAATGGCAGTTGCTTCTTTGAAGAAGAGATCGATAGCTTAATTGAGATGGAGACCACTTGGCTCATGGAGTTGATCACTCATGTTCTTCGTCAGTTTGAAAATCACTCGTACTATTACTTCCATGATGTGGAACAATTTGAGCAAGTTACTGAAGGAGAGACAACTATATCTGATGATCTTGTGGGAGCGCTAGATTACTTAAGAAGCCGGCTTCTTCTGCTAAAAGAAAATCTTAATGTTAATGATTTTTTGGATACATGGAGAAGTATAGCTGATGGACTTGACCATTTCACATTTCGCAGTCTTCTCTCTCTCGATGTTCAATTCTCAGATAGGGGAGCTAAACAGTTGATAGTTGATATGCAAGGTTTGTTCTTTGCTTTCAAGACTTTATGTGCTCGACCAGAAGCATTTTTCCCATGCATCAGGGATTTGCTAAAGCTCTTGAAATTGGGTACAAAGGAGGCGGAAGATTTGAAATCTAATCTCATCAACCATGCAATAAGTTCTGATTGTTTGTTAACTTATAGTATAACCAGCTTATCTGTAGATCAGACATTACAGATATTGCATAGCAGAACATTTTTAGTATGAAAAATCTGAGTCAGAAATTCTGTTTACTCTTCTACTCTTCCTTTTCATCCGAATTTGGTCCGACTATATGAGCAGTAAGCATCATTATAGATTGTCGGCTGCTCAGCAGCAGGCAAGCAAGAACCTTGCCTTGTAATGCTGTTATATTTTCACGTGTTATGTACCATTAGTCCATAACTCACATAAGTATGCTAACTTTCATCTTAATTTTATCCCTCATTAGATTTCCAGAAGAAATTGTGCATAGTAAATGGGTGATCATTATGTACTTGTATTACATTCCTCTTTGCTGAATTGCTACAAAAAAGCGTGGGAGTATGATCATCAAACGATTTGTATAAGATTCCTCTTGGACCTACCATAGGATTTCACGAGTAACGCTAAACATGTAAGACTCAAAATTCTCGTGCTCGTGATAACGAGTTGTGGACATTTAGTCCTTTTCAAGACACTGTATTTAGTATGTACTTTCTTTGAATGTTTAAGTTGAAGATATCGGAAATTGATATTGATACAGTCTAAACTCAGCAAAATGGGATGAGTTCGATAGTAGATCACGGTGTTTTGATGATCCTCTCTAGCTAATGGAACAAACTAGTACTTCTAATCGTTACATGACATGTTGATCTGCTTATTTATTATGTAAAACATTTCACAACAACAACATTAATCCATCCATTATCCATAATTGCCACTTAATTTCAACTATGTTTGTTGAGGTAACTTTGAATATGTTTGATAATACATTTCAGACACCTTCGTTGATTAAATTTTTTGAAAAGTACCTTAGGCAAAATTTCAAGTAATTTAAAGCGAGATATGTTACTTTAAGTTTCATCTTAAAATAAGATACATCTAACAACTAACTTGTAACCTCGGCTATGAACTTATTAGTATCAATTAACTTATCAATTTCACCTCGTTTTCGGATATTGTCTCCGATATCGTTGCCAAACATAGCCTTCGTATGGATTACTACTTCATGGGATTTACCGACTTTAACAATGATCCATATCTGAAAGAGGCAAAAGGTATTTATAGCAAGGTCCATTTTTTTTTTTTGTTTTTTTTTTTTCCCCTTTTTATTTAGCATCTTCTTCACCACTTATGCTAGACTACTTCTTTCAGCATGCCATAGCAATTCCCCAATTCCATTCTCTCTCCTCTCTTCTTCTTCCACAAACCCTAATTTAATGGCGGTTGCAGCTATTGGTCAAATCAATTTGCAGGAGTTACCTTCCTATGGCTCCCGAAGTGTCGATTGTTTTCAGAAATTGGAACAAATTGGAGAAGGCACTTACGCGTAATCATCTTTCTTCTCCCTTTCTTTTTTTCAAATTTTGATTTTGGTTTTGAGTTTCGATCATGTTGTTGATTTCTGGGTTGGTTTGTTTATAGCTGTTTTGGTTGCCTAATTTTTGATCTGGTATACAGAAGTAGGGTTTCACAAGAGAATAATTTTAGTTTATTATGAAATTAAAATGTGTGATTTTGAATTTTTAGGGCGATTTTAGATAAAATTTGGGTTTAATTGGCGAATAGAGGTAGTAAAATTGTAGGACTGCAACAGTTTGATGCTGAAACCCTTTTTGTGGTGTTTTCATTTTGGACAGGAATTAAAGATTATATAGATTTGGACAGGAATTAAAGATTATAAAGATGGAATTTTTAGGCCTATATTGTATCGTTTGTAATATTTCTGGGTATTTCTTAGATTATTTGTTTGTTGAGGTTTATCAAATTAACTTAAAATTATAAAGGTGTGGAATTGTGGATTGTGAAAGAGGCATGAGTTTGCCTTGGCCAGAACTGGGGTTTGCGATGTGGTGTATGTTCAAAGAGAAACAGTGGTGGTGGTGTGTTGGGTATCGAATCAGCTAGAAAGAGGCAGGTGATCAGGAGATGGAATAGGTGGATGAGATCGGGCTGAGACGGGGTGAATTAAAAGGTGGAGGGACGGGGATTGGCGGCTTAGATGGCTAGAGAAAGGGGAAGCTTTTAGATGTTCATCTTATTCTATGATAATTGAATGTAGGGTGTTCAGGTATGTTCTACAGCACAAGAAGCAATTGTAATTAGGTTTAGATTCCAGGTATTACAGAGATTTCATTCTTAAACACATATCTAACACTGGAAGTGAAACAGTTGCTTCTTTACTTTTCTCAACTTAATTTGATTGAGATTTGTAACATTTCTATGTTGGCTAATTAATTTTGCACTAGTATATTTTCCTTAACAAATTTAAAGGAAACTAGTAAGATGTTATGTTAGTAACTTCTGAGTTCTGACTTGGCTGGTCAACTGATTTGCTGTGACTGGGGTAGTGGTAGAGTAGAGTACATCTCTTAGAGACTGACATAGCACCTGAAACCTATTACATTTGTCAGGCCTATTCGTGGGCTTTGTTCAGAATTTAGAGAGCTTATACATATCTATCCCAATCATTTTGTTGAAATATCCATTTTTGATTTGGTACCGACAAGTCAACAACCTATGTTACATGGACTCTTCATTTCACCTCAAGTACCCATGTCGGACCCTCTGACACTCGGACATGGGTATGACACTTGGACACTTCACTTTTGGTTCAAAACCATGGATTTTTATCACAAAATAGCCGAGTTGGATGCTTGGACAAATACCCGTGTCGGACATGGGTACCCGAGTCTATGTAACATAGTCGACAACCGTTAAAACCTCTACATGTACTGTACTCTAGGATCAGTTTTTTTTAGCAGTTTTTCTGTCTTGACAGGATGGAGATTATGATTATTGCAGGCTTTGTGGCAATTACTTTTTGGTCACACTAAAATAGTCAAATGTATTGGTAGAAATTGAGGTTGAAGAATTCCTTCATAATTGTAAATGTAAGACCGGACAAAAGAAGTTGCAATTGTATGTTGATATGGATGGCATCTGGGTTGATCAACTTGGTGGGACAGGCTTTTCAATTTTTGTTTGATGCTTTTCATATGTGTATGTATGGTAACTACCTGATATTAACCTACCTTTTCTCTAGCTTCTCCAGGAACCATAGATGACTGTTTGTCTTACATCATATTTTCTCCATTACTCTTACTCAACATCATGGTTCTAATTTGCATTGAAGCCAGTGTTAATTTCTTTGCTTTCTCCTTCCTGTATCAGTGTATAAATAATGTATGAATGAACTTCCTGTGTTTTTTCTTTTTCTTCTACTTGCAGGCAAGTGTACAAGGCTACAGAAATTCAAACTGGGGAAACTGTTGCTTTAAAGAAAATTAGAATGGAAAATGAAAAGGAAGGGGTATGCATTCCGGCAACAAACAATCTATGTTGACTGTCAAACTTAATAAATTTGAAATATCATTATGCACTAAGAACCAATTCTCAGTGCTTAATCTACAAGATGTGTAATTCATTTTATTGGTTTTTCAGTTTCCGATTACTGCCATACGTGAAATCAAAATTCTGCAGAAGCTGCAACATGAAAATGTAGTCAAATTAAAAGAGATTGTGGCTTCTCCAGGTGAGATACATTGGCTGTCAACAGTATTTCTGTCACCTTAATATATTTTGGATTATTATTATGCATACGTGGATCAATCATTTTCTGATGGCATATTTTTTCTCAGGTCAAGAGAAAGATGAGCAAGGGAGGCCAGGCAAGTATATGTGGCAGTGCCTTGTACTTTTCATATTTTGGCGCCCACGTTATAACATTATTCATTATCTTTGTCTAAATGAAATTTGTGTGCTTCTGTTAACTATCTATATAAAGGTGGCATTTACATGGTCTTTGAGTACATGGATCATGATTTAGCTGGCCTTGCCCGTTGTGCTTCGATATTTTCTGTTCCACAGATCAAGGTATAGGGATCCTTCTCAAAATATTAAGTATAAGAGTACGTGATTTTTTAAACAACTAACTAGTGAGGTTTTTTTTTGAACTTCAGTGCTATATGAGACAGCTTTTGATGGGACTTCACTATTGTCATGTGAACAAAGTACTGCATCGTGATATAAAAGGTCTCAATGAAGCAGATATTCTCTGTTTCCTGATTGGCACTGCACGTATACGTGGATTAATATTGATATCTATGCTGCTTTGTTTGTAATGCCAGGTGCAAATCTTCTTATAGATAACAAGGGAACTTTGAAGCTTGCAGATTTTGGCCTTGCTCGGTTTTTTGCAAATGAGCATAATGGAAATCTTACCAATCGTGTCATTACCCTGTGGTATAGGTATTTATTTGATTCATTGAATAATAATTGTATCTCTTAGTAAATTTTGTTTGAATACAGAATCAAATTCATACTTCCTCCGTTCCTAATTAGATGACACGCTTTGACTTTTGACACTATTCACAATGCAACTTTGACAAGCTTTTGTGATTTATAGATAAGAAATAACATAGTCACGTGGGATCTTGTTACAATCCTCTTAATGTATACTTTTAGTATATCAACTTTTTATAATCTTTACTTATCGAGAATTAAAGATATTTACGGTTGAATTTATGCATTGGCAAGCGTGATAAAAGAAACATGTCATCTAATTTGGAACGGAGGAAGTATGTGGTTTCTTTTAGAATCCTATTCTAGATCAATTGCTTATGTATGTTAACTGTTGCAGACCTCCTGAGCTGCTACTTGGCAGTACTAAGTATGGTCCTGCTGTTGATATGTGGTCAGTAGGCTGTATCTTTGCAGAGCTTCTGGATGGGAAACCTTTATTTTCTGGGAAAGATGAGGTAAAGCAGCCCTTATCACTCTTATAAATGAATATATATAATTTAAACCTATCACTTACCACTTACCAGAAAAGGGTCAGCCAGTTGGGCAGTTTCTGCCTTTTCTTTAATAAAAATGGATGAATATTACTTACTAGTTACTGCCCTTGTCTCTGAGGTTTTCATCATGTATTCACTAAATAATTTTAGATTTCCTTCATGACCTTTTTAGTATGTTCTTGGTGACTTTTGGTTCTCCCCAATAGCTGATAAATGCAGTTCGGGTTAACGTGTACTGATTTCAGACCAAGTTATTACAGTAATATTGCTAGAATGGCTAGTATGTCTTTTTCTCATTAAGTGGATGGTGTTTTTCTATTTCTCCTATACTGGTGAAAAATAAGATGATTTACCATTTTAGGAATTACTGGAAACAGAATTTTTTCCTGTCTAGGTAAGGAGAGTTGTATTCTGATTCTTTAAGGTTGGGCCGCCTTGTCCTGGAATGCAACATATAGGTGCCAAATGTGCTGTCACATGTGTTGTGGTAAATAATTTATTGAAAATCTACATGTTCAAAGGGCATATTCTATGTTAGCTGTCCTTGTAGCCAAATCTGCTGGTATCTTGTAGCTAGCTCTGCAAAATAGGGTTCATATATTTGTGGATCAATGTCTTTGGAGGTTTAACAGCTTTCTTGATTCTATCTTCTACCCTTATTTTTATTTGGGATTGGGTGGAGGGGGTTTTTCCCAAACTTTATTATGATTATTTGTAGGTTTTAGTCTAGTTTTGGAAACTTGTATCTTGCTGATGTATTGATTGATGGTATACCATGCCCTATAATTTATAACTCTTTAGGATTCAGATTCTGGTTCCATAATGGATTTTTTCTGTCTCACAATCTCACCATCATATATGGTAAAAAGAGAGGGAGTTTGAGAATTGAAATAGAGTGTCTATTCCTAGATATGTAGGTTAGTCTCTTGCTTTGTTCAGGAGCTATTCTTGACTGCAGGTACAAACTACTTGAGTGCACTACATCATTATGATGCGTGCACCATGCTTTTCCTACCATGTAATGTGGCACTTTTAGTCCTGAAATGCAAACCTATGATATTTGGGGGCCTGCTTCCTTGTAATATTTGCTAATCATTTAATTCTATGTTTTTGTTATTTTGCGCTTTGGGATATTTTAGCCAGAGCAAATAAGTAAGATCTTTGAGCTGTGTGGAGCGCCAGATGACTCCAACTGGCCTGGGGTCACAAAACTACCTTGGTATAACAATTTCAAACCAAACAGGCCATTGAAGAGGCGCCTTCGGGATCATTTTAGACTGTAAGTTTGGGTGTTGCAAATATTGTGAATAAACTTAACATGAATATAACACTAATTTTCTTTGTGGTAGCCTTGATCGCCATGCTTTGGAGTTGCTGGAGAAGATGCTGATTCTTGATCCTGCACAGGTATGAAAATGCGGGTTACTTTCATTAACAATTGGTTGGTTATTGCTTTTTATGATTTTTCCCTTGTAGAAGGAATTGAAACCTGATAGTAGCTGGTTACAATGACCTTGTATTATTTATTATCATTTGTTTATAATCTGTTAGTTGCTTCATTTCATCGTTTCGAGCTTGCTTTACAACAATTAACAAGACAATCATTTATTATTATTTTTTATTCCGCATTTTTAATTCTCTAGTTGATGTTGATACAGAGGATCTCTACCAGAGATGCACTTGATGCTGAGTATTTTTGGACTGATCCTTTGCCTTGTGATCCTAAGAGGTTCCTTTCCTCCTTCGTATGAAAATTTTCAGCATTTGCACGTAAAAGATACGCTAAAATGGGTTTTACTACCTGCTACTTTAGTTCCTCACTAACCACAACTCTTTGGTGAAACAGTTTACCAAAATATGAATCATCACATGAATACCAGACAAAGCAGAAACGTCAAAAGCAAAGACAGCACGAGGAAGCCGCAAAACGTCAGAAACTGCAGCATCCCCCTGTATATACTCGTGCTTTGCCCGTTCAGTCTGGTCAAGCCCATGGTCAGATGCAAGCTGGTCCTAATCAGCCCATGCATGGCTCTCAACATTCTGTTCCTTCTGGTCCCGGCCATCATGGGAAGCCACGAGGTCCCTCTAGATATGTGCAGGGTGGAAATCCTAGTGGGGGACGTAATCGTCCTAACCGTGGAAATCAAGGTGGTGATAGAGGCTATGGCAGTGGCCCGTACATGCAGCATGGACGAGGCCAAGGATATGGTTCAAGTGGCATGCCAGTTGCCGGCCCACGAGGTGGTACTTCAGGTGGTTATGATGGTGGTCGAAATTACCAGCAAGGTGGTCCTTATGATGGTTCCGGTGCTGGCCGAGGATCAAACATGATGGGCAGGAAACATAATCAGCCGCATGGTTGGCAGCAGTAATCTTACAGAGTCCCAACAGGAAACAGAATTTGATGCTTTGCAATGAGCATTGGGCTACAAGAGCTGCCGTGTTTTGCTTGCAAATACTCTGGTGACTGATGGTGATGACAACCCCTGCAATTTCAGTGAAGCTGAGATATAGTCTGGTTAAAAAAAATTGCAGGAGCTTTTGGTGATTGATGTACTGGTGTAGGTTATTTTGCACAATCAGGGAGTTCTGGAGTATATGTCGTCATGTTGATGTATTGATGATTCTCTTTTTGGTTAATGAGCTTTATGTGAGAAGATCCATGCCCTTCTGCATCCCTGCTGAGTTTCCTGAGTAGCTTCACCATTATTTTACTGTTTTAATAAAAAAAAAATCTTTTTTTTTTAGGTGTCAGAGAGCCACATGGGCGAGTGATGAGAAAGTAATGGTCATAGCTAAAATTCATACGAAGTATAACATAAAATATAGTGGCTGAAATGGTCTACGAAAGCAAAATAAGTTTAGTTTGTTCAAGGCATCAGACTATTTAGAGTGATATTTGCATTGCATAAGGTAACATATTGGTTCATACTTAAGTTTGGTTCCATATGATCCTACTTAGTTCCTACGCTAATCATTCTCGAATTTTTGCATTCTAGAGTTATATGATTAATTTTGAGTGTGAATTTTAAGATTCGGAGTAAAGTTTTAGTACATCTTTATTATATGTATTTAGGCTTCGAGTTAAGCTGTTAAAGAGAAGGTCTAATAGTAGTTTGATGAGCTACAACTGTTTGAGGGAAAATTTGTCGGGAATGTGAGCTTATAGTCGAATTCGAGTTGTGGCTTGAAGTAACGATCGGAGTGGTAGTTTTGATTGAATGTCCTATTATTAATTCAAGCCGTAGCAACTCGAGTTTTACTTGTTTGTGTATATGTTTTTGTGAAAATTAATTGAAAGTTCCAACACTAAACTTCGATCCTCTTATTAGAGTATTAAATCCAAACAAATAACGCATTTAGACTGTAGACAAACTTGAATGAGGAGTCTCAAATATATATAATCGAGCTAAAGATCGAAATTATTACATCTCTTAGTTACAAAAGGATAGTTACAAAATTAAGTTGCACAGTATTGAAATCAAGAGAAAGAATGAAAGATATGCAAAGTAAATATCTACTTTTAATTACGGAGTACATGCATTTTTTTTGGGAAGGAATGATACAAATAAATGCATAAACAACACAAGAAATACAAGATGATGATTATGCTGCCTCTACCCTCACTTATTCTTCATTTATATCTTCTGCTTTCAACCCTTTTAACAACCTTTTTCGGACGTATTTGTACCATTGCACCTCCCATGTTAATCGATCTAACTATATTACTATCTTCGGATTAGAATAAAAAAAAAAAATCGATACAAAAGATTTAGAAATTTTTTTATCCTCACAGTAACATTGTTTGATCATGATTTGTGTCACCTAAACCTTCGCCTCCAAAATTAGACAACAATGTGAAAGAGGGTATGTACTGTCATCATGTACGTTGGTGTTATTGTAACAGGAAAAATAATTTCTACAAAAGACTGACGAATGAGATTAAAACGAATTAAGTAGAGGTTTAAGGCGTGTAAGGTCTAGGCTTAGGCATATCTTTGACAATGCCACAAAGAACAGCATTATCAGGGATGTTGTATTCATCCCTGAGTACACGTTCGGGTGTAGGAACACTAATGTAGAGTTGTTGCCCTAAGTAGGCCCTCTCCATACACTCGTTCCTTACGTTCCACATCCCTACGTTGTCGAATGTCAACAATATTGCTGCCCATGATTTTGGGTATACTTGTATGTTGTACTTGCTTACTGCATCCAATAAATTGTAGTTCTTCCTTTTCTCTGGAGTCCATGTTCCTACTTCAATCCTGTAATCATTTCAATAGTATCGCGTCATTAAGTATTATTTATTGATAGAGAATATGTAAATACGCTTCAGAAATTAGTTTATGATTCGACTATGTATGCTCAAATGTATATTGATCGATACATTTAAGGTAAAAATCATGGTGTACCACATGTAGAGACATGCATTAGAGGCCAGACATGCTAAAATCAAGTGAGTCGAACTTTTATGTGTGTAAATATAAGTAATGTTAAAAGAACCATAAAGAGTATATGTATGTAATATTTTTATGCACTAGCTAATAGAGTTTTAAAATGTATTTGTGCATGTGTCTTAAATGTCGTGTGTGTACAATGAGACGGAGGAAGTATGTGATATGAAAACTTACGCGACAGGGAAAAAGGAATATCCAGCCAAGTGAAAGGTTTGAACACTCTTCTCATGATTCTCAAAGATGACCTCAATAAAGTCCCTATATTTGAAATTGAGCACAATTGGTGCAAGGGTAATCTTGTCAAGTTGGTCAACATTTGCTGGTGGATCGTCGCCAATGTTATCATACTTAAACACCTTATCAGCGGCTTCGTAGTACTCCGCCAGCTTCAAGGGTGTCTCGGTATCAATGTGGGAGACACCGTTGACAGCATATCGAAGTTTGCCATCGACAGTGTTGGCTGTGGTTACGAGCTTAACTGTACGAGTGATGTTGATTTGACCATAATGAAATGATCCTTGAGGGTTGGGCCTGGCTGCACTTGCGGTTAGGTTCCACCTGAAGGATCGGAATTGGTTCAAGGACCAAACCCAGCCGGTGGGTGCCTCCGGTAGGGCGTTGGAAGCAGGACCTTTACCATTGGTGTATCGGATTTTCCCCGTGGCTTGGAGGTGGTACTTAGTAAACCTACGGACAAAGAAAGACAACAGAGTAAATATTAAGATTTTTATGTATGTGAATTCCTATTATGTACCCCCACAATGTTGTTACATACTTCCTTTCGTTCTTTTTTACTTGACCTGTTTCTTTTATCGCATTAGCCAATGTAAAACTTTAATGATCAATAATTTTAATTCTCCATAAATAAAAATTATAAAAGTTCTATATTATAATAGTACTTATTGAGATGAATTCAAAAAAAATCACACATGAATATGTTTTTCCTTACATATTATTCACAAAAGACGGTCAAAGAAGGGATAGTGAATAATGTAAAAGTCAAAGTGGGTCAAGAAAAAAAAAACGGAGGAAGCATTTGTATTAAATTTCGGACTCAAAATCTTCTATCCCATAATTTATGGCTCATATAACATGAAGGACTTCGTATTATACACTATACATTTCCTAATGTTTTTCCTTTTTCTTACCTTTAAAAAAAATAAAAAAAAATTAGTTGTGTATATAGATAAATCAAGGGTTAGTTTACGCAAACAACCTTTGAACTATAGCATATTGCATGTAGATATAACGTTGAACGAAAGCGACTCTTATACCTAGCGCGGTCCTAAATTTATCTTAATAATGGTAATTAGTTTACCTGACAGATGCAACCATGTAGTAGTCCTTAGGGTCTTGGTTAGCAGTGACAAGAACACCGAAACATTGGCCTAGATGAACATCGAGAGAGTCATACTCATTTTGGACCGTGTGTGATCCCTCTAATTCAACAAGCTTCATTTTGTGACCTTGGATTCTAAAGTTAAGGGAATTCTTCAACCCTACATTGCAAATCCTATATTTGTATGTTTTTCCTGGCTTCATTGTGAAGAGTGGCTCTTCTTTTTCATCACCCACCTTGCCTTGCTTCCCATTAATAAGGACACCGTCTGGCCTGCCTATAGACTTACCTTGATCCAAGGTCTTTCTAAGAGCTTTGTGGCTTTGTTTGTACCAATCGCCGATTAGTACTGTGTAGTCATCCTCTGGATCAGCATAAGGAACGGGGATGAGAAGACGGCTGTTTACTCGTAGCCCACCATACCCACCGGCTGCCTTTAGGAAGCCGGTGGTTGGGTAGTAGTAGTAGGAACCAATTTGATCTTTCACTTGGAAACGGTATGTGTAGTTTGTGCCCGGTTGGATAGGGCACATTGTACCTGGTGTACCGTCTTGCCATGAGTTCTTTCTTTGTTGGATCCCAGCCCTATAAAAGTTTCAAAGGAGAAACATACATGTTAGAAAATTATTTAATTTAGTTCTTAGGCCGGCCAAATTAAACTTAAATCAATTTGAGTCATATTTGATCAATTTTAGATTTTATTAGGTTGAAGGGAATTGGCGAAGTGCTAAGATGATTTTACATAAGAAAGAAAAATGAGCCAAATTAAAGAAGATACATACCATGTGAACAGCAATGGCTCATCGAGTTGGTTAAACACATTGACTACGATGTTGTTGTTGGTGGTGGTATTCAAGTTCGGTCCTGGAAATTGGCCGTTAATAAGAATAACTTGTTGAGGAACGCCTAGGGGAGAAAGTGTACCATACGTAACTTTCCAATCGAAGTACAAGTATGGATCTTCAGCTTGTGCTACCATTAATATGGTACATAATAGAAATGGTAAAGATGAGAAAATTATCGCTATTTTACCCATCTTTAAAATTTCGAGAGATCTAGATGATCACTCTAGGATAATGTTTTTGAATTTTAATATTCTTCGTTTTTTGACTTATTTATAAATATGAAAAATGGTAATTTGATTTGTGATGACAACAAGATATTCGTTAACTTGATAATGTCTGTTTTTAACTCCATGCATTTCATTTATTAATGTTCCTAATATTACGTTCTCCCTTCCAATATTTTTTCTATTTTGGGATTTTCAAATTTTTAATCTGTCCTTTAATAATCATAGATTTTCTACAGTTGTCTAAAACTGTATTAATCTGTAAAATTATTACCGAGTTTACGCGAAATGCCATCTTAATTATCATGTAATCGATCATATATATATATATATATAATGTTATCCATGATATATAATAAGGCTTCATATAGTCATGATCAAACATTAAATTTGACCAAAAACTTGTAAATAACCAACGTATGATAAGAAGTATTTGTAAATTGTTTAAAAAAATTAACATAAAAATTATACGTAGAATTACTCCGATAATATTATACGAGTATATGTAGTAGAATTACCTATATTTTTTTAATCTCTTGTTTGAGATTAGTAGTCTTCACCCAATAAACTTTGTTTGACCGTCCCCTATGTGTTTGAGTTTTTTTTCCACGTGATATTAGCTTGAGATATCAATTATACAAAGAGTTTGTGTATACATTATACTCCTTTCGTCGCAATTAATTTACCATTTTTTTAGTGTTTCAATTTACTTGTCTTATTTTGTACTTTTTTCAGACATTTTTTTTAACACGGAGCTTTTTTTTTTTTTCCTCAAGTTGGTTTTACACTCACTTATCCATCCATTTATTCTCTCCCTAAATTTTGACTTACATACAGTTTTAAGCATAAGGGTATAACACAAATAACTTGGGATGGAGGAAAGTAAATAAAATTTGGGTATTTTGAGAAGTTTACGAATATCAAATGGCTGTTTAATTGAGTTGACGGCTTAGATTTAGAAAACTTTTTTCATTAATATTTTTAGTCAATGAAAGTGTTTATTCCTTCATTTGATTTAAGGCTAATTATGATTAGGGTTGAATCCTATTTGAATCGATGAAAGTGTTTATGATTAGATTGGATCGATCTATAGATTGCAAGCTATCACTTTTGTTTCCTCTCTGTATGAGAAGTTACAATAGAAAAGGAGAGAAAGAGAGGTTTTTTTCGTTCAAAAAAGACAAATGAATTGGTTAGAGGAGTGAATTAAGAGTGGCTTATTCCAAAACAAATGAAAACAAAAAATAATCAAGGAAATCATGGAACTTTTGTAAGAAGATAACATTTATCATTTGGGGTTTGTGTAAGAAGATACTACATGTTTGCATAACGCTTTTCGTAACTCTCTATACACCCCAAAAAATAGTGTGTGTATTGTTTACCTGTATACAACAAATTTGATCTCCTCATATTCCATACTTCGTACTACGTGGAAAATTAAACTAATTCAAAAACCTTTTTGTACACAATTTTCTTGTACTCCCTCCGTCTCTTATTTACATGCCTATTTCTAACATTTATTACTCACATAATAAAGAGAAATAGGCATATAAAAAAGGGACGAAGGGAGTATACCATAATCCGAAAAATAGAATTATTTTCCCTAATAAATGTGAAAGGCCAGTCTTCTTATTTCCCTTTAGCAGTTTAGCATTTTCTTATTGATAATTTTTCAAACACATAAACAATAGTTTGTTTATCTAAACACATTTTGTAAAATTCTCATTTTATTGTCAACCATAATTTAATAACCCTAAAATATGGGCATGGAGTGATAAGATTACTAATTGTGCGGTAAAAGAACACAAGTGCATATGTAAAAGAACATGTCGTTGTGATAAAATATTGTAGTGGGGTGTGTCATATTGCTCTTTAATTAATTTAAGCATTTGTAATCTTTTTGTACATATTACTCATTATGCACCCTTGTCCATAATCTAATTCATGATAGTTTAATTAACTTATTATGCTCGTTTGTAATAAAGACGGCTGTTTTTTAGAGGATCAACGAAAAAAATAAAGAAACTAGTGATAGTATAAAGAGTGAAATGAAAGGGCATAAAAAAACAGCTTCTTATTATTAAAATAAAATTAAAAAAAAAAAATTATGATACACATGTGTGGATTTTTAAGATAATTGTTTCTTGTTTTGTGATATACTTTTTTTATTTAAAAAAAATAGCATTATATACTTTTTTTTTTTAAGACAAAATAGCATTATATACTTGCTAAAATATGATGAGTACTTTATAATTTATACATCTATGATCATTTTCAATCAATAGAAAATAAAAATTATATATTTATATATATCACAAATTATTGCAAAAGTTTAGCATTTATTCATGGAAGATAAAAATATTGAACAAATTTTTTTGTGTTTTTGGCATTGAAATAAAACATTGCTTGGATACAATGTTATAATAACTCCAAGACTAATACAGATACAACAGAATGCCTCACTCAGTTGATGCCATTCAATAATGGCACCTCCTTTTTCAATTTTCTCTACTAAAATCTTAATAATGACAAATTCTTCCATGAAAAAAATTTAAACCCCATAACAAATTCTTAAGAAAAAAAAATTGTAGGAAAAAAAAAATTGCTATTTTTGTGTACGATTCGAATTATTAATTATCAACTTAGATGCTGTAAGGTGGAGGCTTTGGCAAGTTCTTGACAACACCACATAATAAGGAGTTGTCCGGGAGGTTGTATTCGTCCCTAAGCGATCGTTCCGGGGACAAAACACTCACGTACATCTGCTGCCCCAAGTATGCCCTCTCCGGGGACTCGTTCCTTAGCTGCCACATACCGGCATTGTCGAATGTTAGCATGATGGCTGCCCATGACTTCGGGTACACTTGGACTGTGTACCTGCTCACCGCATCTAGGAGATTGTAGTTCTTTCTTTTCTCCGGGGTCCATTCGCCTACTTCAATCCTGTTTATTGTACATTTTGTTACAAAATTGTATATTTAAATTGATCGTTGTTAGAAGGTTAGTATATAACATGTATGACAACAAATATATATTACTAGGCTTTATTTCCTAGAGTGTACGAATATTGTAGCTAATATACTACCTCCGTTTCATATTTTTTGCAACTTTGGGGTATTATTTATGAGGTATAAAATATTCCAAAGTTGCAAAAGGTTTATATACTTACGCGACAGGGAAAAAGGAGTAGCCGTTCAAGTGGAAGGACTGGATGCTCTTCTCATGGTTTTCGAAGATGATCTCAACAAAGTTCCTAAAGGTGCCGTTAAGTACATTAGGCCCTGTGGTGAACTTCTCCAAGGAATCGATGTTGGATGGTGGCTCGTCCTTGATGACATCGTATTTGAACTCCTTGTTGGCGACTTGGTAGTACTCGAGGAGCTTCAATGGGGTGTCGGCGTCAGTGTGGGAGTGACCGTTGATGGCATAGCGAAGCTTTCCATCAACGGTGCCAGCAGTGGTAGCCAACTTGATAGTTCTAGTGATGTTGATTTGGCCGTAGTGGTAAGACCCTTGTGGGTTGGGTCTGGCTGCGCTAGCGGTCAAGTTCCATCTCAAGGATCGGAACTGGTTCAAGGACCAAGCCCAGCCCACGGGTGCCTCAGGAAGGGCTGTTGAAGGTGCACCCTTTCCACCTTCGTAACGTACAATGCCTGTTGCTTGAAGGTGGTACTTGGTGAACCTAAAATAAATTAAGGTCAAGTAACAATGTTAGCATGCCACAATTTATAACAACTTTGCGTGCTTAGAAATTTGTGGCTCAAATTAAAGTGACCGAGACATTAAGAGTCAAGCTAGATAGCTATCTAACACCAAGACATTGAAAGACTGCAATGCCCTTAACCTTAATAAGGACGAAAAATATTGTACACCATGTTAAATGTCTAACATGCTAGTTGGTTATATATTATAAATCCGAACCTGGTGGATGCAATCATGTAGTAGTCCTTAGGATCTTTATCAGCAGTGACAAGCACAGAGTAGCACTGGCCAAGGTGGATATCGAGGGAGTCGTAGTCATTTTGAGCAGTGTGAGATCCTTCAATCTCAACAAGCTTCATGATATGACCTTGGAACCTAAAGTTGATGGAATTCTTCATTCCAACATTGCAAATTCGGTACCTATAAGTCTTTCCGGGCTTCATCGTAAAGAGAGGCTCCTCCTTAGCATCACCTACCTTACCTTGCCTACCATTCATCAACACACCATCAGGCCTAGCAAGAGACTTGCCATTGTCAAGGCGTTTCCTAAGAGCGGTGTGGCTGTCCTGGTACCAGTCTCCTACAAGGACGGTGTAGTCATCCTCGGGATCAGCAAATGGGACAGGAATCAACAGACGGCTGTTCACTCTAAGCCCACCATATCCTCCAGCTGCCCTTAAGAAGCCGGTAGTTGGGAAGTAGAAGTAGCTTCCAATTTGATCCTTCACCTGGAACCGGTACGTGTAGTTTGTCCCCGGTAGAATCGGGCACATTGTTCCAGGTGTACCATCTTGCCATGAGTTCTTCCTCTGTTGAATACCACTCCTACCAAAAAAAAAATTAACAAGATGAAAAATAAGTCATAAAATTTTGATCTTATATACATAGATGTTATGGTAACATTCATTCTTGTGTACGTAATTTTTTATGTTATACTGATTAGCGGTATTTGCCTTGACATAGGTGAAAATGGCCTTAGGAAAAGCAATGTGAATTATGCGAACCAAATGAGCAACAAGAGTATACAAACCAGTGGAATAGGAGAGGCTCGTCGAGGTGGTTGAACACATTGACAACAATATTGTTATTCGTGGTTGTGTTAAGGTTAGGACCAGGGAATTCTCCGTTGATGAGAACAACCTGTTGAGGAACTCCGAGGGGAGAACGTGTACCATAGGTAACCTTCCAATCGAAGAACAGGTAAGGATCCTCAGCTCGAACGATCATCACAACCATGGAAAGTAGCCATGGTAACAAAGACAAGGCGGTTATACTCTTTCCCATGTTATACATACATATATTACAGAGCTAACAAGATAAATTAATCTTAAGGCCTCCCTTAAATTATTTTGTTTGAAATGAAATTTTCTTCTTTATAATGCTTAGTTTGTTATTTAAGAGGATTAGCCTGCTCGAGGCTTGTTAGCTCAAGCTTCAATATCGCCATTAACCTTCTTTATACTAAAGGTATTGAAGATGGAGATATTCCTTATAATAAGGGTAGCCTTCCAAATTCTTCCTAATTTTGGATTTTCTCATCATCAAAGTTCTAAGTATGGTTAATAATCTAAGATTAGTACATTTGTTCTTTTTTTCTCTTTTTTTACTTTTTCTAATTTTGCGGTTGTATTGTCCAAACGCCTCTCAATTTCTTTTGTCTTTAAATGGTAGATTGACAATTTTTTGTCAATCTATAAGTACTGTATTTTATGTGCAATAATGGTAATTTGGTTGTGGAATTTCAAACTACCTTGAATTGACATGGTCAACAACAATCTCCCACTGCACTTCTAAAAACATAAATTAAGTCTTATATAAGTTAATTTAAAAAAAAAAAAAAAAAAAAAAAAGGTATAACAGAGTATTAGGTGTAGTCTTTGAACGTTAAGGTATACAAATAACATAATTTCTGAATTATATACTTCAACATAGCAAAAAAAATCCCTCAGTATTATATATATTGATGTATAAATTAAAAAATGATTCGATTAAATTTAATGTTTTTATTTTTCTGATTATTGGTATATCTACTGTAACGATGTAAGGCATAGTGGAATTTAAAAAAAAAAACAAAACAAAACAAAACTTGCTAATGTTGGCATTTTTCCCTGTTATATTCAAGTTGCAAATTGGATTATGGTTATAAATTTCCTCCGTTTATCAATACATATAATAAGTTGACTTTTAATGAATGTATAACAAAGTCAACTTGTTGTATGTATTAAGAAACAAAGGAAGCACAAAACATTAATTTCACTGTTCGGCTAAAAATGAAGCTATAAGCTTGACAGAATAGTACTCTGTATAAGTAGTATACAGGTAAGCGTAAGATAAATTACCTTGACTGCCTCAAATATTTGATTAAGCACCCTTAGGAAACAAAGCGCTTCACCAATATTTCTGCATGTTCCCTCACCATTAGCTCATTAGGAAAGGTTGAATATCATCGGTACAATAATTTGAATTATCGCGTTCTTGAATTACATAGAACTACAAAACCTATGGCCAAAACTGGAAAGAATATATCAGTTCTGAGATGTAGCAACATTTTCTTCCTCTTCACTCTCAATGAGATCACTAGACACAGCAGAAGGGATCCTATGTCGCTTCAAAATACGAGAAGTTGCAAGCTTAGCTTTATGGTAGTCCAATACAATAACTCTATCATCATCCAAATCAATCCTCAAGTTCTTTTCTTTACACTCCTCTACAAGCTGGCATAAGTGTTTTAGATTATCAATCTCCACTCCATTCACTTTTTTCACCTGTCAACATACATCTTTGTCAGACACTGAAACGGAGAGGAATCAAAGGTATTGTACGTACACCATAGCATGTACAAGAACAAAAGAGCAATCAACTAAGAAAAACATTGTCTGGGGAGGTGGCTATGTTCTTTTAGCCTGTAAAATTAACCTTTGTTTATGGTCAACAGAAGGGAAAAAAAAAATGCCCAAGCACACAAGAAGTTATTTCTCCTTGCCATCTTCTTTTCAATATCCCACAAAAGTTAAAGCGGAACTAAAGTATATCTAAGCTTATGTGATATCACTCAAATGACATCAGCTGCAACGTACAGTTTGAACACCTCCCGGGGTGTTGTGAGGTCCATGGGAAATACCCCCACCTGTTTCACTTCCAGATCCGAAAAAGTCCAAAATTGTACAAAACTAAAGGCCAACTAATGCTTTTGGACCAATTTTGGAGGCTCAGGTGTTGAAAAAAATCTCGGGAGACAACATTTAACCAACCAGGAAACCATATACTTCGCCCCGCATTGAATGCCAATGCATCCCATAGTCATATAATGTTGTTTGAAACCATATATGACTAGTAGTTAATTAAAGGAGGCGTGTACGAAAATGGCTAAATTGACGATTTAAAGGCAAAGTGGATCATTCCAACCACCCAAATGGCCTCCCGGAATGTCGGGGGATCTATGGAAAGAACCTCAACCACTTTTCTTTCCGAGTCCGAAAAAGTTCAAAATTGTTCAAAATTGAAGGCTATAATCCACATTTTTTGACCAAATTTAGAGGTTTTGAGATCCGATGTCGAAAAATGTCGAGATTGTATGAGATGCATATTGGGGTCATATACTATTATTTGACACCATATATGACCACTATTAGGTCATATAAAGTCCTACGGTGGCCTTTAGTTAATGAAGGGAACATAAGTTGTAAACGGGTAAATTGGCATTTTTGAAGGCAAAGTGGACGGTTTCAATCACCCAAATAGACTCCCGTTATGTTTTGGGGTTTGTGACCAGCACCCTGACCTGTTTCTTTTCGGGGTCAAAAAAAGTCTAAAATCGTCCAAAATTAAAGGCTATAATCCACACTTTTGGGCCAGTGTGTGGGGTGTCCTCTAATGTCATATAAGTTGGTTGGAACCATAAGAGGCCTATCAATAGGTGTATAAAGTTCCAAGAATGAGTGCCCCTTAATGGCCAATCGAAACCTTGGGGGCTGCACAAGGCAATATCTGAAGTAAATCTAGTAGGTCACTACTGTGAAGTGAAATGTATATACGTGGCCTTCAGTCGTCTAATATTAGCCTTAAGTCCTTTTAGCTGACTTTAATGATGTCAACTTTATAAGGACAACAGAATGCAACTCCCATGTCATGGAGTGGCTAATAGAGTGATAATATTAGAGTGTTAGACATGTTTCAAGCTCGTAAAAGTCAACGAGGTTTTATACGAATGGTGAAAATGTAAGGAGAAATCACTAACATCATGTCACAGAAAGTTCACGATCATTTTGGGAATTTTAGGCTAGAAGCATAAAAAATGAGATGAATCTTTAGATAAAAAAGATTTTCACAGTACCTGCAATTCTGCAAGACGCTCATATCCTGCATTAATATCATCCATCAGAACCTGAAAGAGAAGGTCAGTGTCAGCAGCATGCCATTGATTAAAAGTTACTCAAAGTAGAAAATTTACAGCAGAAACCAATGCAGATACAAAAGAGGGGGGCACAAGGAAAAGAGTGGGTTGGGTAGCTCACAGTTTTTGTGAAAGCTTGGCCAATTGGGTTTCAGTTTGGTTTCCTTTGGTTTACTATGGGAGATAACCAGAAAGATTTGAATGGTCAACTTGTCAGAAAGCTAGATTTTGCAATGACTGAAAGATGAGATACAGCAAGAACAAAGGGCATGTGATACCAGCAGTCTTCTAAATACCACTAAATAAGCTAAATAATTTCTTCAGAAAAACTATCACAAGTTTATCTTCAAGGTCAAATACACAGTTTCCTCACTGATTCTCAATCTCACCTACCTAGAATATTGAATTTTGCCTTCAAACAATACTAGGTGAATTGTGGATTTTGCAGTAGCGCGATTTGCTGATGTATATTCAGGTAATAGATATAATTAGGCCTAAACCCACCCAACTTCAAAAAGATCTTGCTGGAAGACAGAAGAAAGGGGGAGGAATGCAGAGGTGAATAAGAAAAACTGTAGTGGATCCAAGAAGGGCTCTCTGACACATTCAAAAACAGTTTGATGTTTACATATGAAATTTGTCTCTTGTAAAAAGATACCTGCGATAATATGACTAGCTGTTCACCAGCCTTCTTGGGTTGTTCTCTGAGTGCACGTTCACACAATCTACGTGGCGAGGCATTATACCATTCTTCTCCATACTCATGGAGGTATGGCTGGGACAGAGGGATGAAAAGAAGACCAGCAAATATGTAGTAACTAGGCAGCTTATCGAATTGATGGACAGGAACCAATGGTTGCAACTGCAAGAGAATTTTGAGCCAATATAAATATCATCCGTAGAGAATTGTTGCCATGGTAAATGCAACAAACATATAAATTCAAACAAGTTCACAAAAACACCAGAGGCACAATACCAATGCCACAACTTAATCACTAGTTCTCTAAATAAAAGGGTATATGGCACTCTTTGGGTTCATGAGGTTAAGAGCCTGCTCCATCATAATTTTTTTTTTAGGTCATTAAAGCAACCCAGCTGGATCATAAGTTTCCAGTAGTGAGTGATCTATCCCCTTTGAGTTCAAGTGTGCATGTATACAATTGAATGAATTTGTGTGAGGTTCTGCTCTTCATAGGTATGGTCATTCATATATTAAGAGCATATCATTAAAAAAATAAAAATACAAAAAAGGTTCTGACTTACAGGATGAACATTTATCAAGAAGTTGCACTCTTTGCCGTCCCTTAACACCTTCAGCTCAGCTTTCTCATTTGGTTTCTTCATGGAGACCAGATGATCAAAAGTTATTCGCTCTCTATTCCTGAAAGGAACTACCATTGTAGTAATCACTTCAGGATATCAGAAAGGCAATACAGTAAGCACTCTACATGCCAGTGCAAAAGAAAATACTGTAATAAAGTTTTCAAAAGACTTGTTAATAGCTAGGAAACAGGCAAGAAGAAGAAATATACACACCTTCCTTTTCACTTGTAATTACACAACATGCTGAAACAAATTGATATCTCATTCACCAATATAGGTAAAAAAATAATACTTTACCAGTTTTATGGACAATCCCTTATACAACAAGGTCTTTGCTGGTTATCACACATAAACAATCAAAGCACAAGTTTCTTGATTTACAATATCACAAAGTTGCAGAGAACAAGTACCTGTCCCATCATTGGCTATAGCCACACCATCAAACGCAAGAATAACATCATCTATCTTCAAAATCTTGTGAGCTTCCGATATTGGGTTAATTTTACTCACAAGCACCCCAGTCATTCCAGTGTCCATTCCAAAGTGCTCTCGGAGCTGCTGATTTTCCATTGCTTGGCACGACAAACCTAAAGAACAGAATCCCACATACTTACCACGTTCTTCTATACCAGCTATAAAATGCTTTATCACAGGCACGGGAATTATGTAACTGCAACAGATTATACACATATAAGTAAAAGAACAACAAAGGAGATGCTTAAATTATTTATGAGCTTTCATTATATATGCTTTTGTTAGGATACTACTCTATCCATCCAGTAATAATCATATATACGAAATATTTATTTGAAATGCTCTGGAAGAGTTATAGCAGTCTCAAAATATTAGAAGATTGTGTTTTAAGCTACCCAAGATACCCTCAGAACCCCACTTTTTTATGACACGTATGAAGGCTATGACTGTAAATGTACGAATGAAGCCATGGAAAGAAAGTTTTCACTTTGTAACCCATCTACTTACATGTGTGTGTCATTAACAAGAACTAAGTATTTAAGCCAATCAGCTACATTACCCCTATCTATATAATAAGCAAAACAAAACATAGTAACCGTTGAAAAATATAGAATAATTCAACTTGTCAATAAAATGATTTGCTGAAGCAATACTTAAGTAAGAACAGAGGTAGTAACAAGTGCTAGGCAAGGGGCAAAAGAAAGAACAATTTCCCACATCAGCACTCTCACCTAGCTGAAATGATTTTCCTTTGTCCAAGAGCTACATACGTATTGAAATCACATAGCATACTCACCCGATATTTTCTGCACCTGAAAGGTTCTGGAAAGCTACTCCAGCAACTTTATCTCCCATGATTGCCGGGCCTCCACTATTACCCGGATTAATAGCTGCATCAATTTGTATTGCCAAGAGCTGAGTAGCCCCATGTACATATTGCGTTGGCTCAACTCTGGAAACAACACCTTTTGTTACAGATATATTATCACCTCCTGCAGGTGAGTATAAAATGCTATCAGCTGCTAAGTCAAGTCAATATAATAAATCATTTAAAAATTCAACATGTATGCAGGCAATAGCTCAGTGTTACAACTCCTTTATTTTGACTGTTGTCCTCATTGCTTGTAAGCCTTAACGGTTATAAACAAGAAAACTCAAATTCTTCATCCCAGACCATAGATTGCACATGCACTAATACTTTGTGACTTTGTATGGAAGACACGATTTATATGTATTTGATGAGATTGAAGAATACAACAGACATTTATCTAGTACAATACTCCATAATATGAAAATCCAAATAGATTTACCATGTAGCATTACCTTGGGGATATCCGACAACAGCAACAGCTTCTTGCAAAAACGGAATATCTCCAAGTTCCAAATGGTTCACACCCTGCCAGAACTCTTCATTCTCTACAACAAGGACAGCCAAATCACATTCATGTCCAACTGCCAATACTTCTGCTCTATACTTAGTAGGACATCCATGTTTCCTAACGAGCACAAACGTGTGATCCGCCACCACATGAGCATTAGTCAGGATCTTTTTTCCAGAAATCACAAACCCTACGAGAAAACAATATCATCAACAAAGTTTATTTCTTCATACATGACTGAATTTAAAAATATAGCAGTCAAGCATTCAAAGTAAGTTTAATGTAATACTTCCCCAGAACCTCGATAACATTCGATCAGTGGAACCAAATTTTTGAACAGTGCATTGAACACGATTGATCATCTATTTTACTTCCACAACTCTCTAACATTTCCCATTTTACTTCTCACTACCAATAGACTTAAAATTCTCCCACCTTTTCCCCCCATAACGCAGCGAAACTACGAGTTAATGTGTCGTTTATCCGATCAGGTTAAACATTGCATAGTGATCACATTACTGTTCCAAGACTTTCAATCACAAAATTTCTCCCCTATTAAACTCTAAGAGATTTATCCATATACTACAGCCCAAACTGCTAATAAATATCATAAGTTCATAACAGTAACCAAATTAAAACATAAATATAAATGAAACCCACAAATGTTAAGCATAAACGAATTTATAAACATAAAAATGAAATAACTATTCAATGAAAAAAAAAGGGGTAAATTTTACCAGAACCCATAGTTTCGCGCTGCAATTTATTTTGCCAAGGAAGAAAATAATTAGGACTACTTGCAACTGTAAATATCTTAATCACAGAATCAAGAGCTAATTCAACTGCAGCGTAAACATCCGTCTCCGTCAATTTATGCCCAGAAACTTCTTCTTCTTCAAACCCCACTTCATGATCATCCAATTGATCATTATTCTCATCATTTTTGCACAAATTGGGAACATGGGTATGATTAATTGCCCCAGTAACAACATATCTGGGGAAATTTACGCAATTAACTTTGATAAATGAAGTGGGGTTTGAAGAAGAGGAAAATGAGTAAGGTTTATGAATGGAGAAAGAGGAGAGAGAAAGAAGGGGTCGACGGCGAAGAGAGTGGAGGAGAGAGAGTGAAGAGGTTAGAGTGTGGACTGCTCGGCGGAGGTTATGGCCTTGCATCGCTCTCCTCCTCCAATGGCGTTTGCGGTTGATTTGGGGGGTTTTGCAGGGTTTAAGGGGGTTACCCTGTTGCTGTGTGAAGAGATGGTCAAGTGCGATGGGCTAGCCACCCGCGGCTTATTTTTTAAATAAGTTGAACTGAACCTAACCTTTGGTCGGGTTGTTAGGATGACTAGATGAAATACTACTCTGTATTAGATTAGTGGTTGGGATTGCCGCATGATCGACTGTTTTTTGGATTATATTGTGGACTTAATGATCGATTCAAATCGTTTTTTCAAGGCGTGAAATGACATGTAGTTGTCGCAAAAAAATTATAATTAAGTCATGTTCGAATTATAAAGTAATGCTTCGTATTAATAAGAAATCAGTTAAGTTCAATTAAGTTTAGCAAAATTAAATTGAATGATAGCATCCATATAATATCCTAACGGTGATGTAGTCATGTAACCTAGGAAAAGAATTCAACTTGGGAGTGAATAGCTCATCTTAGACTTAGATTAGATCAAAACAAAGTCGCTGTAACAAGCTCATTAAACTGTCATTTTGGAGGGAAAATAAATAAAAATGAGGCTTTTGAAGTTTAGACCAATATAATAGTAGAGGAGATTTTGTTTGGGAGAATCGTTCATTCTTATTCTAGTTGCATGGCTTTTAGCCTAATATCTTGTTATATGTGTTGACGTTCCCCAATGAAAGTCAGAACATAGAATGGCACGTAGGACAAGTCGCCCCGCGTCATACCCACCCAAAAATCAAAGTGAGGGTTGTGTCTTGAAAATCTTATACAAATTGCAATCTGGCCTATACATGTTCGCCTAACAAGTGAAATTAACCTTATGATGCAACAGTTGGAGGTTTCCTCCATCTTTCTTTAGTTGCGGTGTTAAGGTGAGTTATTTGAATAATTGTATTTGGTAAATGAATCCCAAGAGCATTAACTATTTAGCTAGTTTTATATTGCTGATTGTTTCCGCATGCCTAATGAGTTGATCCATATGATAGTTGTATGTTACATAATTGAATTCTCTATTGGATTGTGTATAGATGCATAAACAAGTTAGATGATATACTTAATAGCTGCGTTTGATGTTTGTAATCTAGAAACTTGGCAATTGCAATGGATATTAACATGACTAAAATGATTTAACCGGGATACAAGTAAGGAAATAAAATATAGTTCAATTTTATTGATAGATAATACTCATTTTACAATTATTTTACTTGTTCTTATTATTGAATGCATATCTGTAATCTTGTCCAATGATTATTACCAAAAGCAAACACAATGCTAGTAGATTAGCTCCCAAATCATAGCAAAATAAACGTGGAATGTAACTTAAGGTATTAAATCAACTTAGCCTCAAATCCATCACACCGATCCCCCCAAATGAGTCAAAACCTAAAAGATAACAAATAGCCTTGTTTAACATAGATTTGACCACCTCATATGAGATACAAGCTGGGCTTAGCTAAAATTAACGAATATATAATTGTTTGCCTAAAGATGGATTTAGTGTCACACTTCTAATCTATTAACAACTGAAATTAGTCAAAGTAAACTGACAATATACATGACAATTGGCCAATAGACCACACATAGGCACGAGCAATCCATTTGAAAATTGCGACAAGAAACAACCCACAATTAGCATGCCGAGTAGTCGGGACACACCCAACCCAAATGCATGCAAACTTGACACGAGTCAATGCTATTTTTTAATTTTTATTTTACCATTTTCAGACAAAATCCAATAACGTAAATACTACTTCCTTTATCCTTTTATTGCGTGCCCATATTCCTTATTTGGTGACCCAAAAGGGCTAAAACGTTGTGCTTATTTTCTATTTTTATTTTTATTACGTGCAAAATCCCCTTTTTTCAAACTAAAATTCCCTAGTTATCCTTTAAGTTTAGCGCCCACATGTAATATTGCATAAATCAACAAAGTCCATTAAATGCATTTTTATAATCGACTCAAATAGAAAACAAAATATAGCACATTTTGTAATGATTTCCAACATAATTCATACATAATTTTATAACCTTATCAACGTCTCTTAATTTCCGTAAAAAACATGAAAAACAAACCCGTAATAAAGGGACGGTTGAATTACTCCTAAGAACTTGAATAAAATCGAAAAAGACAAAGAGAAGTAAAAAACAACCCCTAATAGCATGAATAACCAGTTTTCATAAATCAAAATGACCCCACATTGCACATGACCATCTCATCTCATTTCATTTCCTCTCCATTTTTCAATTTCAAAAACTCCCCCCCTTAACAACCACCTGGACAACTTTTTCTTTACCCTCCCATGCCATGTCATCAATCTGTGTCAACCCATCTCCCCCCTCTTCTCCACCGTCCGATCTTCCTCTCTTTCCTCTCCCCCTAACCGTCCGATTTCCCATCCTCATCCATCTAATCTTCTTACAAACAAATACCCTTGTTATAAATATAAATATTATTCACCCCCTTTATTTCCTCACTCACTCACTCTCTCACTCCACTTTCTCTCTCCTCCTAATTTTCTCTCTCCTCCTACAACATGGCTTTCCAAGATCACCCTTCTTTCCCAGATTACCCCCAGGTAAAAAAAAAAAAAATCAATTTTATGTGATTGTTTTTATATAATTTTGTTGATTAATTTGGTGTTAATTTTGTTGTTGTAGATGATAATGGGGGCAATAGAAGGGTTAAACGAGAAAGAAGGTTCGAGTAAAGAGGCGATAACGAACTACATAGAGTCAAACTATGTAGATCTGCCGCCTACTCACGCGACGCATGTGGGGCACACGCTGGAAAAGCTGAGACAAACAGGTCAACTCATGATGTTGAAAGATGACACTTATATTCTGAATGATGAGCAACAAGAGGAGGAGGAATTAGCTGATGAGCCAACTAATGGGCTTAGCGGGCTTACATCTTCGCCCATTAAGAGAGGACGTGGACGTCCACCAAAGCCCAAAGGGAATAATAATACTCCAAGTGGGCCGGGTCAAATTCAGCCTGTTAGGCCCAGAGGTAGGCCTCCTAAGGAGAGGGACCCACTTGCTCCTGTGACCCGGCCCAGTAAGCCGCCTTCTTCTGGTAGGCCACGTGGCAGGCCCAAGAAGAATCCTTCGGAAGTTAGTGTGAGTAGTGTTACTGGTGGTGGGGCCGGGATTGGTGGTGTGAAGAGGGGTAGAGGTCGTCCGAGGAAGTCTTGAGGGGTATAATGGTAATTTCGTAGGGTTGGGCGGGGGTAGAATTGTAAATTTGTTGTGAGGAGGAAAAATGGTGATGATGATGATGTAGTTGTGTTTGTTTTTACATGCCTTTTGAATCTTTAGATTAAAAAAATTTAAATTAAAAGTAAAAAAAAAAAAAAAAAAAAAAAGGGGGGGGGGTAAATTCTTGTGATGACAACTAATTTTATTTTGGGTATTTTTATTTTTTTAAAGTTAACTTTCAAAAAAAAAAAAAAAGAAAGAAAGAACTTTAGTTTCTGATTGGTAGGAATTTTTATTTTTATTTTTTTTTTTAAAAAGCTGAGGATCTTAAGGCATGCTTAAGAGTATTTTAATTTTATTAGTAGGAGTTTAGAGTAGGTGGGCCCCTTTTTGGCTCTTTTTTTTTTTTTTTTTTTTTTTTTTAATTTTTAGTTGGGTTTTATTTAAATTTAGTAATTAGTGGTAGTAAAATTGTTGTTAATGTAATGGGTTTATGAATTGATGTGATATATAAAAAGGAACATTGGATTTCATGTGGTTTGATTATGATTGGATGAAAATGGTTATTATAATTGTTGATATGATTTTATGAGGAAATTATTGTAATAATGTTGGTTTAATTTAATTGGAAATTTGATGATGAGTTGGTTTTGAGAGAATGTAATCGACATAAAAGGACAAATTATAATTCTTTTAATCTGGACCGCAATTTGTGACATTTAATGTGGGTTAAAATCAAAGTATCATAATCAACGTAATCATTGTATTAAAGGCTATATTTGGTTCATCATGGACAGTGAATTCTGGTGCTGGCTGTAAATTAATGGAAACAAATTATTTGTTGAGAGGAAAGTATATGGTAAGTAAGCATTCCTTGCTTCTTTTGACTTTTTGTGGGTAAGAAAATGTATCACATTTGATTGCTGATATTAATTAATTTTGTTCCTTTTAAATGATGTTAAAAATCTTAAAATTGAATATTAAAGAGTACGGAATAGTATTTAACTTCTATGACAATCTTGTCAATTTATAAATTATAATAGTTCGTAATTTTGTATTGTGCATTTTGTAGGTTTAATACTACTATGTACGTTGTATATGTCATTTGTGATGACAACGATAATGACATTATGACAATATGATGTAAAGGATAATGATATTAGCAATATTATTATTCCTTGATTTACTTCGTGATTTACACAATTAGGTTGATTGTCAACTTAACTATTGTCTAATGTACCTAGATATATACTCTAATGTATCCAGTCATAGTCTAATGCTTACTTATATACTATAAATACTCTTGTATAATCATCAATATAATCAAGCTTTACAACATTCTCTTTCTTATAACTCCATCATAGTATCATGAGCTATTGATCCATTTTTTTTCCACTTCCGCTACTACAAGCTCTTATTCTATGGCTACACCATCAAAAACCTTTGCCGACGTCGACAAATGATGGTGACCATATCAAAATATCAAACTTTCTTCTCGGAAAGCTTCAAACCTCAAACTTTTGCTCAACTCTTTTAGCACCCCGTATTTCATATACCAAGTGATGCTAATAATTATCATTTATTTTTCTCCAAACCCCTTACGGAGAAACAATACCTTTTCGGCATCCCTTAGTTTACCTACCAAGTGTTGCCAAACATGAAATTATCTCTCCAAAACCATTATGGAAAACATAACATTCTTTCCGTTCTAAACCACCATCAACACCATTACATTCTTTTCTAACTTGCCTTCAATAGTTGTGAAGGAATCCCTATATTTTTATTCTTCTTTCATACGTTGCAAGCACATGCTATGCTAGCAAAAATTCTTCATTTTATTAATTTTGCAGTCAATGGTTCGCGTGTCACAACAACTGTGAAAAACCCCCATTAAGCAACTTCTTATTCTCTATACATCTGGGGAGGAAAAAATATATATATAAAAAAACCCTAAACTCTCTCCAAACCATCTCGGAGAATGACAATACAATGCAACCCTTCTCACCAACTACACTTCAATTCGTACATTGACCAAGATCGAATAGCGTAATTATATCCAAGATCGGTCTCTCGTTCCAGACGTCCGTCTTGCGGGGGCGTGTAAAGGATATTGATATTAGCAATACCATTATTTCTTGATTTACTCCGTGATTTACACAATTAGGTTGATTGTCAAAGATTTACCTAACTATTGTCTAATGTACCTAGACATATACTCTAATGTATCTAGTCATAGTCTAATTTTTACTTATATACTATGAATACTCTTGTACAATTATCAATATAATTAAGGTTTTCGACATTCTCTTTCTCATAACTCTCATATGAATGTAAAGAAAAATTATTGCAAATCAACAAATACGATTCATACTACCACTTGGTATTTTGTTAACCAATTTCTTGTGAGTATTGGGTAATTGAAATATGCTAGATAAAGAGCTTCCAAACATGTGGGAGTTAACCAAACATTGGACCTTGATTCACCCTTTCAAAAAAATATGATATTTCCATTATATTCAAACTCATATTACATCCAAACACACTAGGTTGAATTTGTTGCATGAAGTGGTCTACATTGAACAATTGTGTCACATCTCAGATGGCTAATGGCCAAGTGGTTAACTAATTGCCTATAGAATGTACTGCGTATTTAGTACTGGATTTTGTATTTCAATATGATATGATATGTAGTTAAACTTGACTCTTTTGTTATTATATATTTATATTGTTGTTTATTGCAGAAAAATGTCTCGGTTATATACAATAAGACAAGCAATAAAGGTGGATGTTTAGTTGTAAAATTACAAATTGAGAAAGGAATCATGCTTTTATGTTTTTTTTCTGATTTTTTTTGGTTATCAAGAAAGAAGGAGATAATAGCATAAACAAAGGAAAAGGGAATTGGAAGGGGGGGGGGGGTTTGTTAAGTTTTTGTATGGATTTTATTGTTTAAGCATATGTCAAAAATAAAAAAATAAAAAAAAAATATATGGATTTTTTTTTTCTTTTTAAGTACCTAAAAAGTAAAATTAAAATAAAAGTATGTACTATTTTAATTATGATTCCAATAGTTTGAGATTAATGGGCAAATCATCATTATATATACACAAAGGCATTATTGGAGTCGTCTTTTGTGCCCGAGGCTTGAAGTTCACATCTCCCCGCTTTAACGCCTTTTCTTGATTGAAATTTAATAATCATGAATTAAAATAGTTGCACATGAGGAGAAATAATTAAGTGCACTTGCTATATATGCTTGATTTTTATAAAAATTACTCAATAATTTTGGTTATTTGAGTGCTCCAAGTACCACTCAATATCCCAATAAACGAGTCAAAATTTTTCCAAGACAAACTCATCAAAAGATTATTGTTACTATGCTAGCCACACGGTCAGGTTTTTTCTATACAAAAAGAATTGACCATGTGTCTTGAATACCGACTTTATGACTTAATCTATTAAGATAGTTGACGTCTTGACGTCCATCAAAAAAAAAAAAAAACTTTTAACATAATTGTTATCCGAATATTGGTTGTAGTGATAGACTAGAAGTAGTTTTTGACTAGACAAGCGATTGGATTAATACTACCAAGTACTCTCTTTATTCCTTAATTAGATGCCTAGTTTTCTTTTTAAAATTAGATGTCTATTAGCTTTTTTAGTAAGTGATTTTTTTTATCAAATTATCTTTATTTTTCAAACTTATTCCCCAAAATGTCTCGAAATTGCCCCTAAATCAGTTTTCTTTTGCTTTTGGAATTGTTGCACAGAAATATTTTTCGTTTTTTGTGGATTCTTCCACCTGTTTCTCTCTCTACTCTCTTCTTCATCCTCTCTCTCTCTTCAATCCTCATTTACATGATTATATCCTCATAGTCCCCTCTACAAAAGCCCCATTTTAATTTTGCGCAAATCGTGTTCGTGTTTCGTAGGAATTTTGCAGACAGCTTGGAGGAATTTTGTTAGGGCTGTGGAGGAATCTATCGATGAGGGCAGTCGGAGGAGTGCTCTAGGTTTAAGTTGTTACTGTCCAGCAAATGTGCCTGGTTATGTTGTAGATTATGAACCTGGTGCTATTTATTCACTGAGTCAAATTCAATCTATGAAGCAGTTGGCTGTGGCACCAATGAGTGGAGAAAGTTAAAACCTTCATTTTATTATAAACAAAGCTACCACCCTTGCGTATCGCAGATCTATATTTCAAGAGACTTCTGCTCAAGCTTTTAGTCAGTCCCCAGTACCAACTTCCCATTTCAACAATTGCAATCTATTTATTTGCAGCATGTTAAATGAATTTGATTGGTCCTTTTATTTTTCATATACAAATATGATTTGTCCTTTTTGTTCTTAAAGGATTGCTGACATTTATAAGCATTTAATTTTATTCTGTTTTGTTTTGTTTTACGACAGCAATACATGTCTTTTAATTCCCTTTGTATTTCCCAGTCATGAGTTTTAAGGATACTCCAAACTCTTTAATTCCCGTGTAAATTTAAAAGTAGGCATTTAATTAAGGGACGAAGGGAATATTAAAAAAAAAAAAAAAAGGAGTTATTTACAAGTATCTTATAAAAGTTTTCCAAATTATAACTTTAGTACTAAAAGTAACTTATAAAACACTACTACTTTACCAAATATTGTTTTACAAGCTTAGTGAAGTTTTAGATTCTGATGGAAAGATTTATATTTTCCTAATGACAAAAAAGAAAAAAAAAAAGAATGAAGATTAGCTCTTCCAAAATGGAGACAAAAACAAGAAAATGAAATAAAGACAATATGGTAGAAATAAATTACATTAGACTTTTTTTTTTTTTTTTTTGGACGGGGCCTGTGTTCTTAACTACAATATGATGTTAAGAAGCTATGTAGCTAACTACTAGTAGCTATTTTTTATTATCATTATCAAAATTATTTTTAATAGTAATACATTCACTAGAAATAACGAACATATTCTGTGTCAAAAAAAAAAAACAAAAATAAATAAATTAACATATTCAAGGTCTTAAAACTGTAGGGATTACGTTTCAAAAAGTTAGCACATACATCCTTGGATACCGTTTGTATGATTGACTGGGCCTGAAATACTACAGGCCCAACTTTAAGCCCAAAATATGACGCATTCGTATGTTGTGGTGACTGATCCCTTATGAAAGTGTATTCCCTTAAAACAATCACAAAGAAAAAAGAAAAAGAAAAGAAAAGAGTAGGAAGAAGTCTTCTATGTAAACTGTTATATAGCATCAACACAACATTACTACATTGTTCACTCCTTAAGAGCTTATGAAATGCATTATGAAACAGTTCAGGCTTACTACATCAACGTTTCGACGATCTCAAAATGGTGATTAACAATTTAGCATACTCAAGTACGATAGAGTTCATTCACGAAATGTAATAACACTTATGTCTGTCAACGCAACATTGTCAAAGTAACATCCGATATGGTGTTACTTTTAGAAGATTCAATGATGGGTAAGGAATGTGAAGGCAATCTTGTTATTACAAGTATAACTTGTAATTTTCACAAACTACAAAAATGTGGAAAATTAAACAAGTATTTGATTTTGGGCTGACCCAAATACTCAAAGTAATGGAACATTTACAAGGCCCAATATATGATAGAGTAATGATGTTTTTTTTTTTTTTTGACCAAGATAGAGTAATGATGTTAGGTGAAAAATATTGGGAAAAAAAAAGTTCGACTCCGCTGGGGATCGAACCCAGAATCTCTGGTTTCGTAGACCAGCGCCTTATCCATTGGGCCACGGAGTCACTTCTTATATGCATTGACTAGAGTTTTATAAATATTTATTTATTACGTACGTAGTGTATTTTTTTTTGTAGGACCTTTATTTAACATAGCGTCATAGCCAACATTACTTGTTGATTTGTTATGCGATTGATAATATCATAATCCTACATCTTTCCTTTTTTTCTAAACTTTTTTTAGGCGACACATTTATTTTATCATATTTACCTACGCACAATTTAAAAATTAAATTTATGAGAGTTGATTTACAAAATGCATTGTACAGTTAAACTTCATATATAAATTACGAGTACTATATATAATTAATAACCATTTGAGGTTTAGATTTACTTGTCAATACTTGTACAACACTTTAATTATTAATTAATAACCAATTGAGGTTTAGATTTACTATGTTGATCAAGAACAATTAATTGTACATAAGATCACACGCACGTACGAATCTAATTCTATAATATACTTCGCCACTTGAGACATTAATTGCTTTTAATTTTTCGATAAAATGACAACAAAAAAAAAGAAAAAGAAAAAAAAAAGGTATGCCAAGTGCATACACAATTACACATACCCTGTATAGTACCATGTTCATGATTTAAGTTTGTACTTTGATGTAAGTGGAACTAGAATATAGGAGCTTAAAAATCATCATCAATCATGATCACAAATATAATCGATACAAGTAGCTTAATATTAGCTTGCATTAATTAGAGAGTCTCAATGATCGATAACAATTTGTAAGTATGTACAAGTATATGATTATTAAGATAAAAAGTCGGGGGAAAAGGCAATAAGCCCCCACCCCACGCCGGACTAGGAGGCAAGGAACAGTCGGACAACCGACAGGTACAACCCAACACTGCTGCTTATTACACCCTTATCTCCTCCTAATTGTTACCCTCAACTCTCCCTTTCTAGCTGCACCCATCAATGTCATCTATCTTTTGTATCGATTGTTTTCGTAATAGAGGGCGCTTATGTAGGTTCAGATATATATAACCTTACATATGGATACGTAATAAATAGATTCATCACTTTTTTCCTTTTTAAAAGAAAAAAAATATTATATAACAAATAAAATGATTAAAATTTGAATAATACATCTATTTCTCTGTTCTATGATGTCCACTCATACATCTAACTTCTGTGTTTTTTTTTTTATTTATTATTATTAAAAAGAAAATTTAATAGTATTATTAGCAATAACTATAGCTAATAGCTGGATCGATACTTGCATAACCTTAATAAGCACTTATTATAACGAAAAGACCGAAAGAGTATTTAGGCGTGTATGCCGTATTCTCATATTATTGCCATGTACACCATCTTCTCACCCTTCATTATTTCTCTCTACCTTACCACCCCCTTCAAAGCTTCAATTTCCGTGCCCTAAAGTATATATATAAGATGAGACGAGCATTCAAATGCTAAGCTTTAATTTGCTCCTATCTTAATCACAAACTCTAATACTTCAATTCCTCTCAATTAATCATAATTCGAAAAATAAATATATAGTGGTACATGTCAAAATTTATAGAATTTATAACACACATAAAATGATATGATATGATGATTAATTACGTGCAGAAATGAACCTAATAATAGTACATCAAAAAACTAAATGCACCACACCACACCACAAAATTAAAATGAAACACTATCTCTCTCCATAATATTATTGCTACTCCACATCAATCCATCATCATCATCATCATCATTAAATTCCTTTGTCATCCTTATAAAAAATATACCACATTTTATTTATTTCTTTTTCAAAAACAAAAAAACCCTTCTGCTATGCCCTAACAATAGCTAGCTGTCTACATTACACTCACTCACTCACTCACTCACTCTCACTCACTATAAATCTTCACTTCACTTTCTCCGCGCCTCCTTAGCCTTTGCTCTTGGGGGTGCACCCATCTTATTCTCTTTCTCTCTCTAAAACTTGCTCTCGCTTTCTCTCTCTAGAAAAAAAAATATAATAATATCATTTTCATCATCTTTTTCTTCTTGCAAAGGTTTCCGGTGAGTAAGATAATTTCACGGCGAAATTTTTGAAAGTTTGAGATTTTTTTGCTCCACCAAACACACCCCACAAACTTGCATGATTTTTTTGCTACTACAACTACTAATTTTAAGGTATACAATTATTTTTATTTTATTTAATTTTCTTTATATGTTTAAATATTTTTTTGATGTTGTTATAAAATTAATTTTGGAAGGGTCTTTTTCTTCATAGTTTTCATCAAAAAGTTTGCAGTTCGAGGTTGAAAAAGGAGGAAGATTATGTAAGAAAATAATTAAAGTAAATTAAGGTTTGACTGAATGAACCGAGAAAAAATTAATCATGACTTATTAGCTTGTTATAACAACGAACGGCTTCTTCTTCTATTTCACATTAACTGTTTAAGAGAAATCGAACTTGCTTTTGATTAAATAAATAATAAAAAAAATTGTTAATTAGTGATTTTATTTTGCAATCCCGAGGAAGAATTAGAGAATTAAGAAGGAACTAACTTCACTACTCCCAATCTTTCAATAGTCAAAAGAGTGTGATAAGATTTCTCTTTGTTAGGACCTTAATAATACCTTATACTAGAGTAAAGTACTAGTTTCACTTTGTTTAATTATTATTATTGCAACTTCACTCTTACTTATATTAATTACTACTATAATAGGAGTAATATATAGTACTCCCATTAGTACTACGTACAATTCTATGACTACCTAGCTACTAGTACTATATAAATTTGTATATTATTACATGATTTTCGGGAAATTTATGTAATCCCAAGACTATATATTATAAATTTATAATATCATCTTCTTCCCCTCATAAAAAGTCTAAAACTCTTAGCTTTTTACAGGTCAAATTTATGAGAATTAGCAAGTGTATGTGAAGAAGAATTATGATTAATTATTATTATTATTATTAGTAAGCAATAATTATTATAAAAGTTTGATAATATCTATGAGTTTCAAGCAAGATCTCGTTTAATTTGATACATTATTTCTTCACTTTGAAATTGGTGTAAATCTCTCTTCCCTTTTACTTTCTCTACACGAGATCCAAACACGGTACTCCTCCCCTTTGCTTCAATCACCCCTTTAATTTCCCCACGGTATATCAACCTTTTCATTACATACATTTTCTCCCTTCCCTAAACCCGCCCCTTCACATAAATTTACACACTTCGTTACACAACACAACACGATACAATCACTTGTCTATATTTCTTTTTTCGCGACTGAATTACTTATCAGTCGCAAATTTAGATACATACATACGGTCGGTCATAGGTTTTCATTTTTTCTAATCATGTGAAAAAAGTAAAAAAAAAAAATTCTTCATGAATTTGTAACCTATTTTTTTGTATTTAAATTTAAAATTTAGGAAAGTCTAAGCAAAGGTGAAGTAGTATAATTTGTTGACTTTGGGTTTGACAGTTCAAATCTGGTGAAAGCTGCTGATAAATCACTAAAAAACACAGCTATATACCTGCCTTAGCTTTAGCTGCTCTACTCAAAAAGGAGAAAATCCTTCTCAACTGTTTTTCTAAGTGACCTTTTTACATCATATCTTCTCTTCAAGGGTAGATCTTCTTGTTGCTTTTTTCTTTACTTTTATAAAATATATTTTCTTACTATTATTCTTGATTTGATGTTTTTTGTTTTTAAATATAGGTAAGCTTGAATTTGACATAGAGATTAAGGAGAAGATAAAGGAAATGGCGTCGTCGTCGAATTCGCCGTGTGCAGCGTGCAAGTTTCTAAGGAGAAAGTGTCAACCAGAATGTGTTTTTGCGCCCTATTTTCCACCAGACCAACCTCAGAAATTTGCAAACGTGCACAAAGTGTTTGGTGCTAGTAATGTAACAAAGCTTCTGAATGAGCTCCACCCACATCAAAGGGAGGATGCGGTCAACTCGTTAGCTTACGAGGCGGACATGCGCCTTCGGGATCCTGTCTACGGCTGCGTGGGTGTGATTTCCTTGCTTCAGCACCAGCTTCGACAGCTCCAGGTGGACTTGTCTTGTGCTAGGACCGAGCTGTCTAAGTACCAGAGCTTTGCTTTCCCCACCCCCGCTACAGGAGGTTGTAGTGGGGGTGGTGGGGTTATAGCGGCTTCTGCTATGACAAGTACGGCTGCTACGGCAACAGCCGCCAACCACCACCACCACCACCATTCTCAGTCCCTCGGAATTGGCCTTCTTGGAATAGGTGGTGGTGGTGGGTTTTCTGCTGGTGCGAGGGACCAACACCAGCAGCACTTATACTCCCACCACCAATTTTTCCCGAGCAACCACCAAGCGGGTGCTGGACTTGGGATTAATAGTATAAGAGGTTTCGATATGGCGGCGGGTGGTAGTGGAAGTCACGGTTATGATGCTGGCCTTCTTGCCATGAACATGAATGTCTCGGCTGCAGCCGGTATCGGACAGCTTAGTCAGCTCCATCAACAACCTACTGCTAGGACTGCCGGTGGCGATGACCGCCGTAGTATTGATCCGTCTTAATCTCCTTAGGGTTTCATGCCATGGCTTCTTCTCAAACCCTACCATAGGTAATTGTTCATATTTCTTCTTCTTTTTCCAATTTTTTTTTTTTTTTAAATGTTTCACCTATTTATTATTAGTTGGTCCACGTTAATGAAAAATTTCATCATTTTTTTTTGGCATGGAAATTATAAAATTATGCTTCAATAAATAACGGAGAATTTCATATAACTATGAGCTCATTTACTACATTTTCCTCTTTTTCCTCTAATTTTCCGAAAACATAGTTATCATCACATGGTGTGTCTAATAAAATTGCTCTAAGAACAGCAACATAAAATCAAATTCAGCAATTATGATACGTAATAATGTTATCCAAACACTATTATCCTGGCCTTATAACAAATAGTCAAATTTAAAACTTTTGTGGCTTAATTGCCTTAATATACAGTAAGAGTTTCATTATTTAGTACTGTAGATTTTTATTTTTTTTTAGAACTATATCAGATGTAAGCTATTTTAAGAAAGTGCTGTATGTTTGCTCTTTAATTTATTCATTTCCTATCCTTTCTAAAATCTAATAAATCATTTTCGAAATATAGTTATATTAGATGATCACAAATTATATTTCTCCTGTTACTCAGAAAAAAATAAATAAAATGATAATAATATTTCCTCAGATGATTAATTGATTTTAAGAAATTAGGGTTTTCTTGACCACAGTCCTTAAAAGAATTTGTTGTTTAAAAGGTATAATTTCAATTAATTCATGACAAAACTACGTGTTGTAATAAATGGTAAAATTGAATGTATTTTTAACATGTTATTATACAAAATTACAAACTTTAATTGACGTTATGAGAAAGGTTAATGTTTTAGTGGATCCGAATTTAAATTGCCTATAATTTACTGGTGTCTCCAAAAAAGATTCAGTTTCATAGAAAAGAACATGAACTAGCACACAAGTTAGGGTTTCAATATGAATCAAAATGAGACTAAAAGAGAATGATTAGGGTTTAATTTGAAATGATAAAAACAGAATTAAAAGAGCAAGATGAACAAAGAAGAAAGGCATAATAATTTAGCGATGATGAGGTCATGCATGGTATAATAAGTGTCCTTTTTTGTACTGACAATACTAATATTAGACAGCAAACAATACGCTCGACCACGTAAAAATCAAAAAAACATTGCAATACACCAATATATGTACATTGTATGACATTGTACTTTCCTTTTGCATTTTTGCTATGTATGTGCCTTTTGTCACTTGGTCATTAGCTCGTGTAGTCCCCAGGAGTAATCATTTTTCTTTGACAAAAAAATAAATTGAAATTATCTACGTGTTAATTTGTATTTGTGAATTTTCATAGTTCGGGATACATACTAATTTATATGGTAAATGTAGATTTTTTTTTACAAAAAAGTTAAAATCGGTATAATGGTTTGAAATAAATTGTTACACCAGTTATTTTGTCCATAATATTGAACATACATGATAAGAAATTATACTCGTAAATATTTACTCTTTGATCTCTTGAATTGGTGTGATATCTTGAATAAATTGTTTTTATCAACATTAAAATTGCTAGTTCTAACGAAGTACTTTGTATGTGTTACACAGGCTCGTAAACATGGAAGATCTAGCGAAATTCACTATTTTGAAAGGAAAAAATGAGAGACCAAGCAAGATAGAAATGATCAAAAGGAGCAAGACAAATGAGATAGAGGAAGTTGATGTCCTCATATATCCATATTATTAACATCTTTACATTGAAATTTTTTGCCATATATGTGTACCTATTTTATCTCTTTTTTTTCCCTTTTTTTTTTCTTCTCCTAAGAAATCTAAATTCTGTCATATTTTATGGGACAAATACATGCATGTGTTCTGGTGTTTTTAGTGTTGTCATTTGTTCAACATTTCTCATGACCCTTTTTCATACAAGTATATTTTTTCTTGGTCACTTCTACATATACATATATACTTATATGATCGATCACTGACATTTTACAAAGTCCAAGTTGATATTGCCGGGTTCATTTAGGATTTCCAAGTTGAGTATGGCCGGACTTGATCTCTACAAAAACAATTGATTATTTAGTACAAACTACAAAATAGTTATAGTTTATTTGGAAAAAGATCAACAATTTTGATGTGTATGTACAATGCTTAATTGCAATGATATGATAGTACTTGTGTTTTTCCCAGAGTGTATATGATTACTTAATTATATATTGCATGCATGTAATTAGTGTGCATGCGCATACATATATATGTATGTACGTGTGAAATAAAGTTGTATGTACTCGTATAACGTATGCATGTGATACTTTATAGGATCAACAAAAGATCTTGTCAAAAAATAGCGAGATGTTTTGAAAGTCGATAAAGGGTCATTGTTGAGTTGTTGACACTATATATTAAGATATTTAATTTACTCCTTTTTAAGGCGATACTTGTATAAATAGTGCCTACTAAAAATATTATAAATTTTGTTTCACCTAGATTGTACATACTCCAAAATTCATTTCTTGATGAATAAGAGAGAGAGAGACTTATCATATCAACCAAACTCATGACTTGAATAAATTGTATCTCAAACCAACCAACCTCAGGTGCTCAAGAAATGCATCTCAAACGTTGTATAACTATGAATAAATTGGAGGATGAATATTTCCTTGGCTTACAAATAATTTTCCAAGGTCACACTATAAATGTAGTAATATAATACAGGGTTCGACATACACTAATTTGTAAGTAAATAAGACCTAAAATTGTTGTAACAAAACCTATCTTTCTATCTCTTTAATGAAAGTCCACAGATCTAAATGAATTATTATTTTAGGAAATTTATCCAATAATAGCACATCAAAAATCAATCAAATGTGATCCTAATATGAATTTAAGACCAAATTGTGTTCTAAAGGAACATTGAAGAGTCCACAAATATTTTTACTACTTTCACCAAAAAAAAAAAAAAAGTAAAAAAAAAAAAAAAAAAAAAAATTACTACCCGTTCATATGCTAATTAACATTTCCTTCGTTTCAAAATATATACATTTTCTTCGTTTAATTTCAAATATATACTTCGTATTATAGGACAATGCACGTATATAAAAAAATTGGTAGTTCTTAGCATCTGTCTAATAAATGAAAAATAACATTATGTCGCGCATTGCACTTGTATCATAATATATAAAATGAAATACTTTAAAATTAACAATAAAAAAAGGCTAAGCTAGAGAAGGTCTGATAAAATAATGATTCCATGTTTACTTAAAATTCATATATCCATGCATACGTTGAAGAAGCATGAAAATTACCTAAAAAAGGAGCATCTACATTTATAATTTCATTCAAGTTGATGATAGATAGCATTATATATTTATATTGTACACATTAATTAATGTATACTGCTAGCTTTAGCCTATTGCTATGCTGTGTTAGTTGATTTCAGGGCCATGATGATGATTTTTTAGTGGCCAGGACAAAGATCTTTATATTCAATGCTGTCGTCTTCTACTTATTTATGTTATTTCATTTCAATTCAAAGCTTGATTTATATGAATGATAGTAAATGGATAGCTTTAATTTAATGCAATTTCAATTCTTCAGCACGTACATTTAAGTTTGAATGAATGTCAAGTATGTGACACTATTACATGATTTGAAATGCATGACTAAAAATAACACTACACACATAGTAAATGAGGACAAATTTGCCTTATTAAGCCCACTTTTATTTTTGTTACGCTGAATAGAATAGAAACCTGATTTAATGTAATTCGCATGAATTAAACTTTTATAAAGAATGCAAATCACATAGGTCATAAGTTTTCAAAGTTTCAAAGAAATTAAATTTATACGATAAGTTGATAAAATGCTAATCCTACATTCGTACATATTTAGGGTGTAGCTCATAAATTTGTTATGTCATGATAAATAGTACGGAGTATATTTTAAATATGTATATTGAACCAAATGATCGATGTCGACCAATTTAAGAAAAAAATGAGAATGGAGAGTAAAATGCAACACTAAACTTTACTAGAAAAGGTAATAATATGCAATTTAGATCATCACTTACAAAACAAAAAAATTCTCCTAAAAATAGGAAGTTTTAATATAAATAAAAAAAAGATTAAACATAAAAACACAGAGTTATAGAAGGAGGAGAATTGAAGAAAGATGGAAAAGAAAAGAGGAAGAATTAAATAGAGTTCCTTTTTCATTAGGGAGAGGCAATGACAGACCGTTGCAGAAGAAAGAGAGAGAGAGAGAGAGTAGAAAAGAAAGCAGGGGATTGCATTGCATTTATGACTCAATACTGTAATGCTCTCATTCAAATTCCAATGACTCTTATTTAAGTGAGAAGCTACTACTAGGACGATTGATTTTGTATACTAAACTCAATCACCTACTTTCTTCCTTTTATACCATATACTTGTATTATTATAGGTTATTAGGGTTGTTGAGAGACGATGCTTATACACCCGAGTGTATGTGTATCGTGTATTCAATACGGAGTATTATTTTTATTTGTAACTCGATGGGAATGCTTTCACTAAACAAATGAGCAATAACATTGAGAGTGAGTCTAATACGTGTGTGTCCAATACGTACATTATACGTACACTAGCTAATTAGTAAGATAATTTTCAGTCCAACACGCTCTTAAATATAGGGATTTGATCAAAAAAAACCTATCAATGTCCACTTAACCAAGTATATATTACTTGCATGGTGCACCTTTGTTATATTATACGAAGTAGTTGACATCTTATAGGTTAAGTAGATTATATTGAAATAAAGCAAGTAAACTTATGTCTCTTAATAATATTTAATTTTTTTTTTCTTTTTTAAACTGAATAATTTATCTAATTATTGGTAGTACTATTACATAGGACAGTTAAAGACAAGGGTTATAAAGGCAAAACAGGACACAATAGTAGTAGTAAAACACTTCGACTATCGAACTGATATCCTGTCATTCAAGACGTAGTCAAAATTAATTTACATACAAAATATATTTATATTGTCAAAATAAAAAGAAAAATGCATGAAATGTAATGATGACGTACTAGAAGCAATGATGACAAATTGCCCCCCTTTAAATGCTCTCCATTGAAATGATCCATCCATCCTTACAATTTGGTAGCTGACGCATTTCCCCTAGCATGCGCTCTATACTCTTATAACTCCTACTCCTTTGTTTTTTTTGGTTCTGCCTTCACCCCTCACTTAACTCCCATGCATACATGTTACTTTCGTATTCGTTTGAAATTAATAGTTACGTGCACACGTCTATAAATAACACATTGATACTAAAAAATTCGGAATTAAATTGATAGATCAACTTCTATAATACTCTTAGATTCTGTATTAATATACTTTGATTTTAAGAATATGCTGCTTAGAGAAGAGATAAAAATAAAATGTGATAATGATTTTGTATACACATGTTAAAGGTTGTTTTTTTTAATATATTGAAGGTTACATGTCAAGGTTTGTCTACCACAAAAATTTTAATTATTTCCTAAATTTTTAATTATTTACCACCTCTTTATTATCTCTAATAATTTCAAAATAAATTGGATGGAAAAGAAAAGCTAAGAGAGAAAATACTTCATATTATGGAATGATATTCCGACTTTATAGTTTATAAATAGTACTTGTAGTAAATGAGGTTTTTGAATTCCGATTTATTTATTTTCCATCAATGTAATTATTCAATTAAATTCCTACTCATCATCATTTTTACACCAATGATAAAAATTTATCATGTCATATCATCGTAAGATGTTCAAAATCATATTGTTTAAGAAAAAAAAAATTATAAAAATAGATAAAGCATAGTTACGTTTGATGCTAGCAGAAAATGGAAGACTATACTCCGTAGTTTAATGACAAGAAGAGTCTTTTAGGTCTCCTTTTTTTTTTTTTTTTTTTTTTTCCTGATGGAGGTAGTTGGGTTATGAAAATTTGGCAACCCTGACGACTTCTTTTGACAGATAACTTTTTACAATCTCTTTGATAACACACTGATTTTTAGTTGACTCTTTTGTAAACAACGAACATGGGTCAAATCTTCTGATGATTTGATCCAATCACAATCATGCCCTAGCTACCTCCACCATTTAATTAATCTTTAGCTCCTTCTACTTGCATGCAATTCTATCTTCGTTTTCCTACTATTACGAGCTAGTATTGTTTCTTGTTGTTGAATAGGTAGCCACAAGTCTCTTAAATATTTTAACGTGATTCATCAACCCTAATTGATTGATATATCTGTATGTAGATCACTCGAAATTTTACTTGCTAATTAAGTTGGATATGAACAAAATATAGTAGACTGTTATTCTATCAGATTACAGAAATTTAAAGTAGTCAAGATTACAACGTATATGATACCCCGTGTTACATATATACTGGTAGTTATCTACAATTGATATCCAAGAAAAAGGCTTCATTGCGTAGGTATATAATTAATGAAGGTATTTTAGGTTTTTGACACTATTATGTTTTTTAAATTCTATTTGAAACAAATTTCACAACATGATGAAAAATAAATGCAAGAAATAAATAAAGGGTAATGATATATGTAGCCCTTAGAATATACTTCCCATAATGGAATTAAGTTGGGAATTCATGACAAAATTACGCAATCGATGTAATTAACGCTAATTTTTCCTCAATATTTCCTTTTTGAACTTCTTATATCATTTTCCATAAATAAAAGGCCCCCTATATATCATCCCTCTTTCCATTGCATTTATTTCGGGGTGTCTCTTTGATCCTGACCCTTGCATGATCCCCCATCATTTATTCCTTCTTTTGGTACCAACTGTTTTTTTCCTTTTACAATCTCATGGCTACCTAACTATTTTTATTTTTTTATCTTTAATTTATCTACTTTAAAGATAATTATTCATTTAATTATGTATTAGATTCATTTATAAGTATTAGATTCTTGGTTGGAATTACTTGGAAAAGACCTTCATAACTAAATTTTATCCCTATTATTGCTAATAGTAATAAAGCCAAATTTAACCAAACAACTAGCTTAGATTGTATGAACACTCCATGCAAATAGTGTCTAATGTGTCTTATCTCCGATACATATTTTGTAAGTAGTAGTATAATTTAAGTATACACTTGTATACATTTGGCACACTCTAATATGATCCTAATAAATCTCGAAAACTCCTGAGTGTGTGTCTAAATTATTTCAGTTTTTATTTGTGAATATTCGAGTCATTTCTATAACCGTGTGTATATATATTCAAACTCAAGGGGAAATATAAAAATAAAAGGATGGTGGATTGGTGGGATATAGGCAACACAATGGAAGAGCATTAAATGGGATGTAGCCAAGACAAAATTTCAACCCTGGCAAAAATTCGAGTATTCTCATAAAAAAGGGGGTGTAGAATTGAAGTGACACATCGATCAAATCTTGACCTTTCATCAGAAGTATATAGCATATTTCTCTGTCAATTTGGTAAATAAGAATAAATCAAATCAAATCAAGTCTTTCAGAAAATACATCTTTCTTTATATATAAATGTTTGAATATGCTTTCTGATCTTTTTTCCCCTAAGAGCTACTCTATATATGTCTTGGAGTTATAATAGCACGCTTTTCTACAATTTTTTTTTAATAATTTTTTTTTAAATAATTTTTTTTTAAAAAATAAATAAAGAAAGGAACAACACGAGGGGGATGACAGGTGTTCTATCTTTCAATTTATTATTATTCTCTCTCTTCTCCTTAAATACATCCCTTTTGTCCCCCTCTTCCTAACTTCTACTCCATGAATTTGTACTAAACATTTTTTCTTAATGATGATTTTTGATTTTTACTATGTAGTTAAATAAGTATATTCATATTTGATTACAAGGTTAAGTTAATGTGAATTCAATTACGTATTATAGTAGTTTAATTCCGTATAATAATTGTGACAACTGGATTGACATTTTGTCAACTATATCTCACAAGAAATCAAATCGTATTTGTTCTCGTTTAATGACAGAGATAAAGTGTAACTATTTCAAAAATGCAGGTAAAATAAGATAACTAATTAAAAGGAATCAAGGTCAATCTAATAATGAATTAGTGATAAAGTATACGACTTTTATCACGTCATCAAGAGCATTATTTACTTATGAGATTGAGGGTGATAAATGTGATATAAATTAATGTTGTACTAAAAGAATGGTGCTAAGACTGCTAACATTATAAAGCTAAGAATAATTGAGAAATAAGAGAATGAATCAAATATACTGTGGAAATGTAAGCAACACATTACTTTGAAATATTGCATTCAAAATTCAATCTCTTGGACTGGCCACGCAGAAAAAAGGCATGTTGACTTTGACTACCTACATTGCAAGGAATGAGTTGATGGTGTTATGTTATGTTACCCAACTTTCTAGTTTCTGGCTTCTTATGCTTTGTCACTTTCTTCTACTATATCATTCAAAATTTAGTGTATACTAAAACTTCCATTTTTTAAAAAAAGTTTATCCTGTTTAGACGGTAATAATCTTATAAAAAAAACCAAAATATGAATATCTACTAGCAACAGAGGAAGTACTAATTAATCTATAATTTTTCAAAAAAAATAAAAAAATTTATAATTGTCTCGATTTAAGTTTTGAGTTGCTTTACACTGACTTATTAACAAAGTAAGTTTTTGGTTGCTATACCATGAAGGCATGAAGCTAAGGATATAAAGAAGAAATTAAAAAAATATCTAGCCTAACATATCCGAATTATAAATAAATAAATAAATAAATAATCAAATATCTAAATGTGAGGAAAATAATTCAAGTTTAGGCCTTGTAGTAAAAATTTTATTTTGAAATTGTGATCCATATGATACATGTACAACATTCATAATCAACCTAAACTTCGGCCCTTATTTGCAACAATGAATTATTACTAATTTATGTTGTCGTGGATTGTAAATATAATACTTATTCCTTTTAAGGTCTAAATAGTTTTAATTACTCTATATTCGATATTCAATATTATTACTTCAAATATGGAGTATATATAAAAAGATGTTTCGGCAAAGTGATAATAGCATTTGTGTTTTCAATATATATATATATATCAAAATTTATTTGAAATAACATAAATTAAGAAAATTATTGATGTAATTAAAAAACTCCACAAATATTCAACGAAAATGGAGAGAGTTTTATAAGACAAGGCGTTACGAAAATTCCATGTTAGAGAGAGCGAGCAAATCGTAGAAGGGTACCTACCATATCTATGGGGAGTAGAGACCTTACTTAATGATCTTCATATACATACAAACTTAAGATCGAACTGTCTGAAAAATAAGAGGATGTCCCTATAATTAATTGTGTTGTTATTTTGACAAATAAGAAGTACAAACTAACACACGTGAACTATATATTAAAACATGGATCATACTCTTACTACTCATATGTGCATGCATGGAACTTATATCAGTGGGCAGTCCAACTTAAATAATTATACTATGCTCATTTTGTTTGATATATTTGTAGTTATTTTATAAATAGTTGATTTTATTTTTTGCAAGCTGTTTTCTTTGAGAATGCAGCTCAACCACGCAGAGTACTATTCAAGCAATGTATTCTACATCCACTATTTTATCATTATTTGTAGTTTTTCAACCTTCCTTTTTTAAAAAAATTTAATTTCAGTTTTGGAGCCAGTTTGATATAGTCAGTAAATCATTTTTCCATTTACACATAACAACCTTAATCATTTTCTCAAAAAAATTCCGAGATAACCTTGAGATTTAATCTTATTTTCTAGAAATTTCCCGAGGTAGCCTTGAGGTTTAATCGTAAATTTTGAAAATTTTCCGAGGTTACCCTGTGGTTTAGTTAAAGAGCCAAAGTAATACGAAGTAATAATAACCTTGAAGTTGTATATTTGACTACTCGTACATTAAGGACTTATAAGGTTATTGTTTATTTTTGTTGGAATAGTTTTGGGGGGTTAGTTGGTATAGAGGCCCAATTTTTCAATTGAGACTGCACTTGTAGGCCACAATTTTGTTGCTGCACTTGTGTAAGTTCATTGGCTTTAGATTATTTTTCAGTTTTGAATCATGATGCTAACCTGTAACTAAATGTCTACATAACTGTAACAATAAAAAAAAAGGGCAAAGATTTCCATGGTAAATCTGTAATTGGTTTTACTTTGCACAAATGATCAACAGCTCTCTATAGCCAGATTACTACGCCGTATGTTCTTGCTTGAAGCAATGGGCGATCCTTCTGCTGTTCTGCAGACAGTTCTCAGAATCACCGGATTCTCAAGCTTATTTTCGATGCAATAATCCAGATATGAATGTTTTGAAAACTTAATTCTAACTATAGATGCAAATAACTGAATAAAGTAAGAAGCAAAATGTTTATCAAATGCAGAACCCGAAATAAATGAAGTAACTGTACAAAGTTGCATCATAAGTTGAATGTTGCAAGTATGCAGTTGCGAGTATAGCAGCAGCGCAAGGAACTTTTCAAGAACTGCAACCCAGAATAAAGCTCCACATACTGAATAAACTTTCTAATTTTCACGTGAAAAACAATGACAAACTTATCTAATCAGGCATTGCGAGAAAACAGACAATTAAATCAATTATATTTGTTACTGTTCAATTTACAAACATTCAACTATGAATCAAAATTGACACTAAAATTTTCTATAATCTAACATTACAGGTTTACAGCAGACTATATTTCGCTTTTGGTATACAAAGGTTGCCTTCACAATTCACCGCCTTAATACTACTAATAGGCAAGTAAAATACTTGTTCATAGAGGAAATGGAGAACACCAACGGTATTGCCATATGAGCTTGAGTTAAATTACCACATCGAAAGTAAAATGCAGGTCCAGACGATAAAGAAAAGATACAGCAACTATATCAAGCTTTAGGGAAACCGGAACCAACTTGAACAGAGTTACTGAACTAACCAGAAATGATGTTGATTTTATAGCCTTGCCAATTGACATATCTGGTAGAATCCACTTTCCCATTTGAACATTCACTGTACAACCAATTGTAAGTGGAGCAAAACCAACTCCCAAATACAGCATAGTTTCATTCCTGGTGATAGCCAGTGTCCACAGACCTCAATATTTCCTTCCGCTCAAACATGTGATGGAAGTTATCTACATACAGTCGTATTTTGCTACATGGATACCGATAGAGGCCTGTCATGGTTCTCTCTCAAATGAAGACATGAAGCCTTTTGGTATGGGAAAAAACTCTCATGGTTCTGATTCTCATTTAAGAATCAGATCTGGTGGCAGTGAATGATGAGAGGAGCCCTGCAGCTTGGACTGGTAAAATATCACCAAATGACATCGAAGCAGCTGACTTATCCTTGAAGCGTGCATCTGATAGCATTGAACCTAATTTAAACGTGCCCTCTCCAAATCTAGTCCCAACCTGGTAAATGTAAACAGGTTACATCCATTCTCATAATTTTCACAAATTGATGGGCTGAAAAGCTCCATACAAAACTAGACTTTCATTCAGAGTCAAGGAAAAAACAACACAAAACCAATTAAATGCATAAGCATAACAATGATTCCGGAAAAATCAGACACAAACAGGTGCAGATTGCACTTTCAAAGACTGCACAAAGGATGTAAAGTGCTGGCCTAATGGATTTGCACAAATTCACATTAAACCAGTCTTCACACTCTGCTTGCTAGCAAGCAAAAACTAACCACTAATCTTTGCAGATAGTATAATGAGATGGTCGACCATAGTTACTAGGCATGTAGGCATATAAAGAAACAGATCACCTGACCAAGATGTGGAATGCCATGAGCCTGCTATGCAACTTAGCGTATATGCTAATCAATTTGGAAATGCAAGGAATTAGCGTTTAAAAGAAATGTTGAACTAGAACAAAAGCAAATTCATACAAAATACATCCATATTCTCTATAAGTACACCCCTTGACCAAGCAAAATTAGCTAATTATTATCTCCCAAAAAAGATTTTGTTAAATTATTTGTAGGCAGTAGTATATTACAGCTGTACTAATAATTTCCTGCCTCTCAAAGGAGCAAAGGAAATATTATACGCCACATGATATTCAAATGGGATGACAAATGTTCAGTGTTCACTGATCAGAAGGACTGGCTTCTCAGAAATTCAAAATAGAGGCTTTATCAACTTTAGACCAGAGAATCAGATATGCCAGACTAGGTTCAAACTAAGACAGTCTACAAATGCTGGGTAATAGAAATACATACCGACATGACAGACTTCAAAAATGGGGCTGCCACTCCAAAGCCTGAGTTGTCATCCAAGAGAGCCTTCTGGGAGAACTCCCCGTTTGTATGAGCCCATGGACTTCTAGATGATACATCATCAGAAGAAGTCCGAATAGGTGACTTAGTCGCAGCCCTGGAAGACAAAGCAGGTGTACTGCAACATAAAAAAGAGTTAAGATCATAAGGACAATGCTTCGCTTAGGTGTAACAGTGCAAAATCAGACAGGTGAAATTCGAACATAGCAAACCTGATGGGAAGGTATTTGAATCGAGGAACAGTAGAGCATCTCATTATATTAGACTCTGAATTGGTAGGGAGTTTTTGAACAGTATCTGTATACAAGCGATTAAGTTGAACAAAGAAGCCAAAGAGGACTGCATGTCTTAAGTAAGACTGTCTCTCATTTTCCCAAAGGTATGGCTCATACCTACATAAAAATTCCAGAAAAGTACATGAGATACTTTAAAAGAGATTCTAAGAACTCGCTATTGCATAACAATGTGTAAGCATAAAATATACGTAGTATAACACAGTCGTAGAGCATTTACGTTTGCCAATCAATTGGATCCAGCCTTTGTGAAAAGCGGTTGATTAGACCATCGATACGCTCCCTAGTAGCTGACTTGGCTGTGCTCTTATCTGGCTTCCTCCTGTAACTATATTTGGTAGATGGACTTTTTAATAATCCATCATTTAAAGTGGAATCATATCCAGAAAGAACATCACCAGCAAATCTCAAGTCTAACAGAACTTGAAGAACTCCTTTCTCAGACATTTGCACTCCATTAGCTACAAGGTCGCTATAAAGTCCAATAACCTAGATGAGAACATTCCAATTTGTAAGGAAAAAAGGAAGAAAACAATGGAATAGATGTAATCCCAAGAGTTAAATCTCAGAGCATTCAAGGAACACCAAAAAAAAAAGGTATTAAAAACTAGGTACTTAGCACCAATTTATTCAATCAACAAAATTATGAAACGAGAATGTATCAGATGAAACAAATCAAGGCAGAAAATACATTTCATCAAAAGTCTAGACTCAGAGCAAATTTGATCACACTATTGACCATAAAAACTCAAAGAATTTGGTCATAGACTCAAATTTGGCCAAAGTGTAGTTGACATGCAGCTAAATATTGAAGGTATCTCACAAGGAGCAAAACTGACTATGTTAATATTGGAGACATTGTCTCCTTTTGAAAAAAACTTCAGATTGGTATATTAGATAACTATGTCTATATGATAAGTGTTATCATCATTGCTTAATAAGTGGAGTTATCAGGGTCTAATAATCGCATACATTAAAAGTAGAAATAATTAACATATCAAAGGGAGGCCAGACAATCTTATTTTTACGGCTGATAAACACGTACCTTTTCCAGGAGCCTCTTTGCAAATTGCTGCAGAATAGTCTTATCCAGAACATGTCCTCCAATGCGATGAACTTCTTCACATGCTCTGAATAAAAAAGAACAAATATACAAAGAAGGCATGGATGGAAGCAATATTTTCATGTCCGACTCGGCTTCACTTGATTGGTCTTGCTTAACTACTATCTCTTCCCAGCCCTAACAAGAATCATAAGAAGTCCAACAGTTAGCCTCTGATATCCTATAAGGGAGAAAATTAGCTTAAAGAAAAAGAAAGCATGGTTCCAAAATGATATTAATTTCCCATATGCATAATGAATGTTGATAGAGCAGCTTTAACATTTAAATATTTCCATAAAACTGGAACCTGTATTTGGAAGAGTAATTTGAAATTATGAAAAATGGAGTATAAGAATACATAAAAGCTGAGACAGATCTGTACGGCTAACATCTAGACTAATCGATTCACAGAAAATCTGGCACAAAAACTTTGACAGAACTAACTTACTCGCAATGGATTTGTGGCTAATAGGGCATCGTCTACTCTGAGATCCTTTGAGAGGATACTTGCAAGCTCATCAGATACCCATGAGATCCACAAACCATGAGCTGCAATAGAGAGGTCTCTCATACTGCTAGTGAGTTCCTCAAGTTTTGGACTTGTACTGTCAGTTGCTCCAAACAAAGCAGAAACAGTAAGTGACATTTGTCTTTTAGAGTTATTGAACAATGGTTTTGGGCTACCAGGTGTTAACGAGTCCAAAGAAATCCTCAAGGTTTTTGAAACAGAAGAAAATGTCTCCGAATTTAAAGCTACAGTTTCATTCGCCCAAACTCTTGGTGAACCTAACACCACTGGGATGTGCTTCGAGTGGTTTCGAAAGGCAAACAGCAGCCTTCCAACAAAAAGAGATCTCTCTATAATTGCGGCTGGTGGCGGAAGCTTGCTTCCCTTCTTTACATTGTCAAGGGCAGCACGTAATTTGTCAAGTTCATTTGTCAAATCTACCAGGATAGTGGATATGCTTTCATAACATTTAGTTTGTAAATATGGTGCAAGGTCTTTCAACCTCAAAGGTGCTTTTGGAGATTCTAAAAAGTATAGCAAGTCCTCCAGCACACTTTGGCAGCAGCTATCTACTGCATCCCTAATTTTGCTAGCTTCTGGCCCAAAATATGCACTTAGGCAACTGCCAAAGTCAAATTCCTCAGGTAAGGCCTTTACGCTTGGGATAATAGCACACTTTTTAGCATTTGGCTCAATAAACCAAACTCCGCCATCAGCAGACGATCTGCATAAATATGCTTCAAAGCCACTGTCATCATCAAAATTGCTTCCAACTGCTTGAATCGACTCTGAAACATTTACGGCGGCAGTCAAATCATTGAATCCTGAGTCAATAATAACTTTCATTCTAGATACAAAAGCATCCTCAAATATCTCATCCCAAAGGTCCACACTCTCCTCTAAAACAAGTTCCCTAGTCCTACTCCAAGGAAGCTCAATATCAGAACCAAAAACACTCTTCAGCCACTCCAAGCTTCCTTCAAAAATATCTTTACTTTCCATAGTCTCTCGTATAAGCTTCTCAGCCGACGCGAGCTCTTCTCCACTAGGAATCGCATCAATGAGACACCTCCCATCAATCTTTTTCACAATTTCTCTCCCACATTCCCTCAACCAGCTAGAACACGCCTTTGCAATAAACTCCCGATCAAGCAGCACCATAATTGACTCCAACTTATCCCTAAACTCATTCCACAATCTCACCTCTTCATCTGGATTAAGTATCCCACCAAATAACTGTGCAGCAGGCGGCGATTCCAAAATAACTTTATAAAACAACGGCATATCATTCAAAACTTGCAAAAACATCTCCCCTACATGACCTATGGTAACCTGAATTATCCTAGTCACCTCACAAAGCACAGGAACCACAGCATTACCATCAAAATTACTCAACTTTTGCAAAATCCACGACTTCCGAGAGTCCAAAAACAACCCAAATGCCTGCTTAGGATCGAGCTCATCAATTATCGCAACACCAGCAAGAGCATCCGCAAAAGCCCCAATTGGCAACTTCCAAACATCATTCTCTTCCTTATCCAACATCACCAACAACCTTTCTCGACTCCGCTGCGAAATCTGACCCTTAAAGCTCTCAACAATCTGCCATTGATGATTCAACAATGGAAAATTCTTCTTCAAAATCTTCCCCCCATCATGCCCCACCAAATTCAACCCTTGATAAACCAATTTAGCTCTAATATACCTAGCACTAGCCTCCAAAAACATAAATTCATCCAAACACCCCCAAATATTTTCTGGGGTATCAACCAAATACTTAACCCTACTAGCAATGCCATAGATTTTAGTTCGATTAGGGTTAGGGTTAGCCGAAAACTTAGGACTCACGGCAGAAGAAAGCGAAAAAATTGAATCAGAGATCGATTGAATATTAGAAGAAATTGACTCACAAGACGATTTCATCAACAAAATTGAATCAGCCGAATCAATCAGATCTCTGTAACGATTCCCAATCAGCTGACGAAGTTCTTCCTTCTTGTCTTCGATCTGTTTCCGGGTATTCAACTCCACGTTTCGAATCTCAGAAACGGGTTTCGCCCGAAACAGTGATTCAGCTTCACGAAACCCTGTTCCCGCCGCCATTGCCGCCGATTGATTTTCCGACGAGACTCTCATGATTTTGCCGGGAGTTTTTACAGAGTGATGGATGTGAGGAGAGAGAAAATCCCTAAATTGGGGAAATTATGAAGACATTTAAAACCTAAATTGGAGTTACAATGTGGGAAATTAGGGATTTGGATGTGAAATTGGGAAGAAGAGGAGAGAGAATTTCAACGGGTGATCTGAGATTAGAGAGTGAACTCCATTTTTGATTGCTTCATTTCAAAGAGTTTTTTTTTTTTTTTTTTTTTGGAAGGAAAAATACTTGAATTTTGATAAACGGGTGGATTGTGTCGGTAATTGGGCTTGGAATGTAAGTGGATAGTGAATGTAGCAACTTTAGAAAGAATGGGCTATGGAGTATGGACTCTATATTTAGAATTTGTACGGGAATGTGGAATGTGGAAATAATAGGTAGGGAATACTCCCTCTGTTTCATATTTCGATAAAACGTAATATTTTGATTGGCAGTTTGGCACATATATCAATGTATAATTTTGATTATTATTGTACTTGTATGTCATTATGTATTTATGAGTTGATATCTTGAGAGACCACTTAAAAATTCAATTCAATTTTGGGAAAAAAAAAAAACTTAAAATTGTTCTAAAAGTGTGTATTATCCTTCATTTTTGAAGAATTTTGGAAGTCTTAACAACATTTTATGTTCAAAGATGCATCCTCCACCATCACTTGAGTATTCGATACCGGGTATTGGCCTTCAACCCTTCACTTTTGGAGAATTTAAAACTTTTTCAAACCCAATAACTAATTAAAAGGGGTCAAGGTGCTTCCCAAGAACTCCACAAGACCTTAGAAGGTCATCTAAATTGATGGAAATGTCAATTTAGCCGATTTAAGTCATCAAATGTCCACCTTGGATCGTAATATTTTTATTGATTTAGTGGTTTTTAGTTATTTCCGATATTCCCTCAACAGTCAAATGCTCAAACCCATATAATTATATACCCAATTTGAAATCTATCAATTAAAATTACAGATCTAGCACCACTAACACGTATTAGTATAACATTATAAACTGATTATTTGATTCTAATATACACAAATATGCTACATTATATTATTACACCTTAATTAAATTAATATTGTCAACTCTATATCTTTCTATATAATAAACTTGTATTCAGTAAGCCATTCCTTGGTTTATTGCTAATATCTGTTACTAACAGCTATTGACGTTGTTAATTAATTATAATAATTAATAATATATACATACTCTGTAAATGTATAATTTAAAACAAATAGAAAACAAACCTTATAACTTATATTCCATTATTGGTTGGGCGGCTAGCATTTACCTATAATTGTGTATATGATCAACGGTAAACCATGAATTAGTACAGAGAAAAGATCAAGTTACTGAAGTGTATAGTGAATCACTAGGATCGATATGGAGGCGTTAAATACATAAGAAGAGCATGAATCTACTTTAAACATTGATCATACTTTCTCAAGGACCTCAATAATATTAATCATAAATTCTTGACAAAATACCCTTCAATCAATTTCTAGTATTTATGTTTGATTAATGTTAAAGATTTCGTTTTTATGTCTTATTATTAGATTCTTCATAATTACAAAGTACGCAATTGTTTTGTACCTCTGCTTGATCTACATGTTTCCTATGAACTTATACCAAAATAATGTATGATTGGATTGCATATATATTAGCATGAATATAACAAGAGACGACCTTTGACCATCCATTAATTTATGCATAAAACATTATACTGCAGGGAACATTTTATGAAGACCCACATGCATTAGTACATGTTTATATCATGTCCATGTGTTTAGTATTACTATAATTAAGATCTCTAGATCATTCACCAACTGTTAACCTTAGTAAATAAAGTTTGCTTTATTGTTTACTTATTCGGCTTTATTAAAATTTCAACCATCTTATTATTTTTTATTATTAAATACCCTTCATCAAATCGTAACTATTTTGACCATGAAACTATTGTATGACAATCGTTCAATGAAATTTGTAGGGTGTAATAACTAGTAGATTGAAATGACTTTTATTAAAATATAAGGTGACATTTTATTTTCGTCTCGTGACATAACACTGTTTCACCAAGAAAATGAGAAATTGCTAGCCAATCATTATCATTGGTCAAGACTTTAAATAAGAATACTAATAACAAATATTTGCATGGCATTTAAATTAAGTATTTTAAAAATGCGCAGCCTCCTAAGGAAGTTTCTATGCCAAAGAAATTAAATGTGGTTATATTATGGCCGTCGCCCGTATAAAAAGATTAGCAAAACTTTAGGCCAAATCCTACATGCATGTATAAATTCCAGCCAAGCCACAGCTGGTGCTTACATCATGTCAATATATGATTTATATCCTACTTTGGCAATATACTCCCCAAAAATGAATTGTCTATTGTCTAGTCGTGTTATTTACTAGTTTGTCAAGAACGGAGTATAAATAAGGTTTAATAAGTTAGCGATTTGGGATAATAGCCCGACTACATTAGATTGATTTGGGACTTACACCCTACCTTAACAAGTTTCCTATCTCTATAATGACTTATAGTCTAAGTAGTGTAGAGAGTGAGGGATAGCTCAGTTGGTAAGAGTTTTTCTCCCGGTTTCAGGTGATTCTGGGATCGATTCTCATCCCCGCCCTAGTGGCTCATATGAACCAAAAAAAAAAAAAAAATCTAAGTAGTGTACAACGGTTTTTGTCATATGACAAGGCCGCCAAAACATAATATTTGGGAGGATGTTAGACAATTTTATCATTCTTTTACTTGGCACATGTTCATCAAATCAAATATTGTTAGGCCGTTATTATTGATTTAATGGTGTGTGACCATACTTATGACATCATAATTTAATTATAGACACTTTTTTTAGATGGAAAAAGTTCAATTTTTCAAAGAATATATTATATACGTGTCACTAGAAATAAAAATTATTTTGAAAACACATACAAAAAAAAAAACCTATGAAATCTAAACTTCACTAAAAAAAATCGAATTCCTAGGAACGAAGTAAATTTGACTAAACATAACAAACATAATCTCTAATAACCTCATTAATCATGATTACCTCAAAACACCTAACTCTTAATTAAAACACTCCAACACTTCTCTCCAATTGTCACTATCTCCCTAGAAACTTCAACCCATTTCTTCTCCCAAAAAAAAAAAAAAAAAAAAAAAGGATACTCCGTATGAACATGACACATACATTCATTCCTAAACTTTCCACACATAAATTCTCACACTTTCTCACTCCTCATTTTACTTCTCTCTCTACTCCAGTTGTAACCTACGCGTTACACCCTAATATAAAATCCCTCCTTTCCTAAACAATTTTTCTCGTACTATATAAACACCCCAACATTTTTTTGCTTCAATTCTCTTCATCCTCTCAACATTTTCCAATACACCCCTTATCCTCTCCAATCTATTTTCCAATCCATGCCTTAAAGATTAACCATCGTCGTTATATTCAAGTTGGTTAACGTTTTGTGGGTGGTGTCTGATACCAGTTATATATATATATATATATATCTATCGATCAAATCTTGTCTACATTAATTTTTTCTGAAACTCAAAAAAAATGCATAGTTCAAATATGTGGGGAGGGACATATGAGGTGCAAAGAATTGATCATAAAAATGGGGAAGATCAATTCAAAAGTAGAGAAATGGAAGATTGGGATAGAGCAAGTTTATTATACCAAGAACATATTAATGGTAATAATAATAGTCATGAATTAGATCAAGTACAACAAAGTTGGCTATTAGCACCACAAGATCAAAGTCGCAAGAATAGGAAGAATAAGTATGTTGATTTGGGGTGCATTATTGTTAGCAAGAAAGTTCTTAAATGGGCATTTTGGTCATTTGTTGTTGCTTTTATTGTTATTGCCATGCCTATTATTATTGCCAAATCTTTGCCTAAACATAAACGTGGACCGCCTCCTGCTGATAATTACACTATTGCCCTTCATAAGGCTCTCCTCTTCTTCAATGCCCAGAAATGTAAGTTCTTTCCTCTTCTACTTGTCTTTTTTAAAAAGTACGCGTAAATGATTTTAATGTAATTCGTTCATGTTCGATCTCGTATGAATGTGTGATTATATTTAACGTGAAATAATCTTTGTAGTTTAGAGTTATTAATGGGTAATTAATGACATATATATATTTTTTAGTCCTAGTGGTTTTTATGGAATATGTAGATTTTTTTTTAAAGAAAATTGTTTTGATTTGTTTTTTGATTCAATGAATGTTAACGTTAGGATAACTAGGACTGAAGAATGAATACACTGGCTCTAAGAAAATTTCCTGAAAAAGAAGATTGTATGAAAAGCCTCAGCTACTCTAAAAGTCATCGAAAATTTAAAAAGTTTATCCAAAGTCAATGTTAATCTTGGGAAATCACTCATTTTAAATACTCAACATTAATTTTTATAAGAACTATTTATTTTTAGGGGAATGTATTTTTATTAAATTGACCTAAAAGGTGAAGGTGATGTTTTGGTTAATTATAATAAGGATATTGCTAACAAGCGTTAGATAAGTAACTACTCCCTCCGTCCCCGAAACTTTGACCATTATGGTCTAATTTTAGTCCCAAAATGTTCATCCCATTTACATTTTAATATCCTTTAATTTGCAATAATATTTGTGCAAAATTAGCTTCCCCATGCAAATTTTGTTTTTTCTATATACTTTTATTACTTTCTCTCTCTACTTTTTTGCAATTCCAATGTAAATTTCCCTTTTCAATGTACTTTTCTTAGTTTCCCTATACACTCTTACACTTCCAATTTAACTTCTTAATACCCGCGAAATCAACCCAAAAGGTTCGAAATTTCGGGGACGGAGGGAGTAATATATTACTTAAAATAGTATTAAGTTAGGAATGAATGACAAAATTACGCGTCAATCGATGTATTTAATGTTAATTTTAATTTAATATTGTCACTTTTAGTTCTCTTATCTCACGTCCCCGGGACGCTCATTAGCTTTTGCCTTATAATAATTTCTCCGTTTAAAAAATATTGTAATTCAAGAGGAATATTACTCGTAGTGCAAAATTCTTATAAAAGACTGTCTGATGAGTTTTATTTTATCCAACTAAGTCAAAAACCAAAAGGTAAGTGAAAAACCAATAAATTTATCTTGATAATTTCAAGTGGTGAATCTTTTTAGGTGAAAAAAAGCGAGCTAATTTTCTTGATAAAATAACCATTACACACTTTGTAATAGTTTATTACATAAAATAAATAAAATAGGCGTGTAATACATAATTAGTGGTCCATTAGACCATTATCGATAATCCATGAACATGCCATAATACAAGGAGTTCAAAAAACGGGGTTTTCTTTCTTTTATGTCGTGCAAAAGGATGTTATGCAACTTTTTGACATAAATCTCGTGCGTTTGATTTGTTTGCGTATATCTATTGGCAAATTAGAATTTGAACTCCGTGTGGGTCCCTTACAACTAGTTTAGAGATTAGTCAAGGAAATTTTTTTGCAATAGATTATTAATTAATTTATTACTCAGTATTGTTTTTTGTCCATCTTTAGTTACAAAGAGTGTATGATTTTGGGTATCTAAAATCGTTTTAGCAACAATCTGTGTCTATATGTGAGTTGTTTATGAATTATTATAATCTAGTATGAAGTGTGTTTTTATATTTGACGGTAGGCCGAGTGACTAAAAATTATTCATTTTTGAAATTTATATTATGACTAGAATGCATAGGTTTATATCAAAATTGCAAAATAAAAAACAAAAAAAAAAAAGAACAGAGTAACACATTTCAAAAATTTGCGCTTAACTATAAACGATTTTAATTAAAGAAATTGGAGGGATAATAAAAGTTTAACAAATTAAAAATGCATGATCATGATATCACCTTAAATTTTCTATTTTTTAATATAATAAGAAAAACCAACAATTAATTACAAATTTACAATGCATTAAAAAAAGCAATTAAATACTTCCTTCGTTTCTTTTTAGTTGACACATTTTTTAGTCACGTTTGTCAATGTACAAATTCAACCATTAATATTTTTAATTACTGATAAGCAAAAATTATAAAAAGTTGAAATTTTAAAAATATATATTGTGACAAATCTAAAAAGATCTCATATGACTATATTTTTCATTACGTATAAAACATAAAATACGGTGAAAGAGGAGTGTATAAATACTGTGTTAAAGTCAAAACGTGTCAACTAAATAAAAACGGGGGTAATAAGAGATATCATAGGTGTTACTCGTATCAATTTTGAGTGTACTTTTTGTAGGGTAGGTGTTATTCTTCCACGCGAAGATTTGACTATAAAACAAACTAGCTTAGGAATGTTCTATAATAATGTCATGATTTGGTGAGTTTAAGAACTAAAAAAAAAAATTAAATAATTGAAACGATTACATCTTTTTCGTCTATCAAACCCTCAAATAGAAAAACCATTTTTCTTCAGTTGAAAATAACCAATAATGTCACCCATTTTGCAATCTAATTTAATAATCAATTAGGTATGAAATATGTACATTTTTAATAGTCACGAAGATGTTGCCTCATACATGCAAAGTCAACCATTAACAAAATATTTTGTTAAAAAATATGTTTCTGCCGTCCATTTTGATTTTTTTTAAAAATATTTTGTTAACAAGAAAAAACATTAGGAGCTTCTTGATGTGTATTTCTAATACGTTGTCATCTAATTTATTTAATAGTATTCATATTTTGGGACTATGTAATACATCTATATGTACGTATTTGAAAAGAAATTTATTTTCTTACCATACAATGTGCGAAATCCTAGAACCCTATCGTTTTTCGTCACGCTCGATAATACTTGAACATGAAAAAAAAATCCTATAAAAAAAAAATTTTTATTATAAAATTAATTTTTTTTTTTTTGCTGTAAAATTACCCACTTGACGCCATTAAAATTTATCAAATGCCTTTTAATCCCATTACATGGCTTTTTCAGGATCCGCCACTGTATTGAGTGTGATGGTATGATTTAATTTGATATGTACGGAGAACTTTGTACAGACTTCAAGCAAACTTAATTTGTCCATAAGGCGATTATGTGCATCCTTATAATTTTTTTGGATTCGTAACTGTTGTATACATGTTATCCTTTTTTCTCTTGGAATTTAGATGATTTGATTTATGTATGTAATTGATTTTGCAGCTGGAAAATTGCCTAAGCATAATGGGATAAAATGGAGAGGAGATTCAGGATTAAAAGATGGATCAAAATTAACCGATGTTAAAGGTGGATTAGTAGGAGGATATTATGATTCAGGAGAAAACACAAAGTACCATTTTCCTATGGCATTTGCAATGACAATGCTAAGTTGGAGTGTGATCGAATATCCACACAAATACCAAGCCATCAACGAGTATGATCATGTTCGCGACCTCATCAAATGGGGTACTGATTACTTGCTCAAGACCTTCAACAGCAGCGCCACACAAATCGACAAAATCTACAGCCAAGTTGGTGGTGCACAAAACGGATCCAAAGTCCCTAGCGACGTGACATGTTGGGAGAGGCCAGAGGACATGGACTATGAACGCCCTGTGCAAACATGCTATGCAGGGGCGGATCTAGGTGGAGAAATGGCCGCAGCCTTAGCAGCAGCCTCTATTGTCTTTCGTGACAACAATGCATACTCGAAGAAGCTAATCAAAGGCGCAAAAACTGTGTTTCGGTTTGCTAGAGATGGTGGCAAAAGAGCACCTTATAGCAGAGACAACCAATGGGCTGCACCGTACTATAATTCAACAGGGTACTATGATGAGTACATGTGGGGTGCTACTTGGTTGTATTATGCTACCGGAAACAATAGCTATGCTTCCTTGGCCACTAATGCCGGGATTGCTAAAAACGCAAAGGCGCTTATGATGAACACGAACTCAAGTTACTTGAGTTGGGACAACAAGTTGCCTGCAGCAATGTTGTTGTTGACAAGGTTTCGGATGTTTTTAAATCCCGGGTTTCCGTATGAGCAGACTTTGATGCAGTACCATAATGTTACACAGCTTAATATGTGCTCATATATTAAGCAATTCCAGGTTTACAACCGGACTCGAGGTATGTACACTGCTCCCTACATTCTATATGTTTGCTTGTCAGGTACTCTGTATGTTTTAACTGCTGTACTATTTGTTAGAAGATAAACGTTACAGAATTTCTTAGAAATGCTCATTTATTTGATAAAATTAGTCGTTTGATTATATGATTTGTTTTGCTAATCGCGATCAGAAGCTAGCACAATGACTGTAGAAAGAGTCCAGAAAATGGGTTAGCATTTATAAGATTTAGGCCCCGTTCACTTCACCTTATTTTTGCTGAACTTAAATTATTTTTACCGCACTGAAATTAATTTTACTAAACTGAAATTATTTTTACTTAATTGAATTTTTACTGAACTGAAATTATTTTTACTGAATATTATTATTTTAAGGTGAAGTGAACAGGGCCTTAAAGTTGCCATTTTACACTATTTTTTATACACGATTAACAGTTAGCCAAATAGCCTCGTTTGGTTGTTAATGTAGTGTTGGAATAAATTTTGCAGGAGGATTGATAGAGCTGAACAGCGGAGGGCCAAAGCCATTGCAATACGTAGCGAATACAGCATTTTTGGCAAATCTCTTTGCAGATTACATGGACTCTACTGGGGTTCCTGGATGGTATTGTGGCCCTTATTTTCTTCGTCAATCTGATCTTCGTAACTTTGCTCAAACTCAGGTAACTACTACGTCTAACTCTTTTATTTGCTATGTGTCCATGATCTAATTTGCGCCGTTTTTATAATATAAAGTACTTTTCATTGTAACAGCTATGTGTCTATGATCTAATTTGCGCTGTTTTTATAATGTAAAGTATTTTTCATTGTAACAACCATTTTCTGGTTGTAACAGGTTGAGTACATTTTGGGCAAGAACCCATTGCACATGAGTTATGTGGTGGGCTTTGGAAACAAGTACCCAAAGCACGTACATCATCGGGCCGCGTCAATACCATACAAAAATAGGGTGAAATACACTTGTAAAGAAGGGTTCAAGTGGAGGGACAGCAAAAGGCCCAACCCAAACATAATTGATGGGGCAATGGTTGGTGGGCCAGATCGGTTCGACAAGTTCAAAGATAGCCGCCAACTAGACCGTTACACCGAGCCCACGTTGGCCGGTAATGCCGGTCTTGTGGCGGCTCTGATATCATTGACTACAACCGGTGGGGTAACCGGAGTAGACAGAAACCTTATATTTTCTGGTGTCCCCCCGCTTTATACCCCGTCCCCACCACCACCAGCACCATGGAGGCCCTAAGAGCATTGAAAGAAAAAGATTGTGTAAATTGAAGAGGTCGCCAATATGATTCATCTCATTTTGTAATTGATTTTTGAGGTAGGGGTTTTACATTCTAGAAAGGGATTTTCCCTTTGTCCATATACCTAGAGACTAGAGAGGGTTAATTCTTTGTTTATCGTGAAAAAGTCTCATGTTTTGTAGTTGAATATTTTGCACACCGATTTTGTATGTATAAACTGGGCTAAAGTTTTCCAAGTTAAACTTGAATCGAAGTCATACTAACTATCCACATAGCCTAAGGCTATGTTTATTTCAACTTATGTAATAAGATATTTGCTTATTTCATAAATGATTACATTAGACTAGACCAACCCATATATTATTATTTATTTATAATGTTTAGTTATCCTTATATATTTAGAAAATAAGTACTTGACCCAAAATTTAAAAATTAAAAAAAAAAAAAAAAATTCAAATCAGATCGAGTGATGAACATAGTCTGAAAATAAATAAATTACTCGATTTGTCTTCCAACAGAGATGTTGGGGAGATTTACAATAAATTGAATGGGAATTCTCTTCAAAGTTGTTACTTAAAGCTTGCCAAGTTGGAAGATTCTTAAAGATATCAAGCAATCAAACATAGTAACATGCAACAGGTTGGATAACTATTATCAATCCCAATTTGTCCAACCCATATGCTACTAAATCTGAAGATTTACTTTACACATGAACAACCACTCTTATTAAAATAATTCAACTACAAAATTTTAGTGTAAAGTCAAGTCATATAAAATAAAAACTAGTCAATATTCATTTATTCAATCTCACACTAAACCAAAGTATAATCACACCATTTGAGAGAACCTGTTAATCTCATCTATCTTCATCAATTCTCATTATAAGAGTTCATAGGAAGTGGAAGAAGGTGAAATTGGGCCGGGTTTAATGGGTTTTAAGGCCTTTAAATGGGCCATTTGGTTCATGATTATTGCTAATTGGATTGACCCGACAAGGCCCGAACCCACCAAGTCAGCCCAAACCTTGCCTAGGAAAACCTTTGATAATTACACTGTTGCTCTTCATAAAGCACTTCAGTTCTTCAATGCCCAAAAATGTAAGTCTACCTTTCCTATATCATAGTTTATTTTTATTATGGGCGTGTTCGATAATAGTTTTCGAAGAATTTACATGTTATAAAGGCGTCAAAGCGCCACAAAAAATACTAGTGTTCAGCAAAGTAGTGGTGTTCATTATCATTTAACAATGCTTGCTTAGACATATAGGAGTAAAGCACGATCGTTAATCAAATCTAACTCTCATGATCACGTCGTTGCAGCCGGGAAACTACCCAAGAACAACGGAATTCCGTGGAGAGGAAACTCAGGGCTACATGATGGATCTCAACTTAAAGATGTGAAGGGAGGATTAGTAGGTGGATACTATGACTCTGGTGAAAATACCAAATTTCATTTTCCCTTGGCCTATTCCATGACAATGCTAAGTTGGAGCTTGATTGAGTACCCTCACAAGTATCGCGCCATTAACGAGTATAATCATGTACGCGAACTCATCAAATGGGGAACAGATTACTTGCTCTTGACATTCGACTCAAATGCCACAAAGATTAGCAAAATCTACAGTCAGGTAGATTTTTTCTTACTAAAATTTCCCTTAATTAGGACTTATTTTCTTGCCTATATGAAAGCAAATATAATTTATGCAAGTATGAACTTCAAACTAACATGATTTTGATTGAATAAGGTTGGTGGTGCCTACGAAAATTCGAATGTGCCTGATGATATTAGCTGTTGGGAAAGGCCAGAGGACATGGATTACCCGAGGCCAGTACAAACAGCATACGCCGGGCCAGAGCTAGCAGGGGAAATGGCAGCAGCCTTGGCTGCAGCCTCTATAGTATTCAAGGACACCCCTGCTTATTCAAAGAAGCTCGTTAAGGGTGCTGAAGTTCTCTTTGCCTTTGCTAGGGACCCTCAAAAAAGACGGCCTTACAGCCGTGGAAACCCTTGGATCGAGCCATACTACAACTCAACAGGCTACTTCGACGAGTACTTGTGGAGTACAACATGGCTGTATTTTGCTACTGGAAAACTTAGCTATCTTTCGTTAGCTACGAATCCTGTATTAAATAGAAATGCTATGTCTACGAAATGGAGCAAGAAAGCCGGTGTCTTGAGTTGGGATAACAAGGTTCCTTCATCTTTGATGTTGTTGACAAGATTGAAGAAATTCCAAGCTCCATTCTACCCATATGAATCAATGTTGAGAGAGCATGATAAGCTTATTTCTCTGTCCATGTGTTCTTATCTCAAACCCTTCCATCTCTTCAAATGGAGTAAAGGTATGGAATTTTCGTTCTTTTCAACTGAAAACCCCCATGTGTTAACTCGTCTTAGCTTATTAGCCGGGATATGACTTATTTTAGTTGTGAAATGACTTACCTGAAAATTATATGTTTAAGGTGAAAAGAACCAGGCCGAAACATCTGTATTTTGCAATGTGTTTTTCCCTCGAAGAATTTTGCTCTTACGATCTGATTTGGGAATGCAGGAGGATTGATACAGCTGAATGATGGAGAGCCACAATCTTTACAGTATGTAGCAAATGCTGCTTTTTTAGCAAATCTATTTGCTGATTACTTGAATGCTAGTGAGAGTCCTGGATGGTTTTGCGGCTCTAAATTCTTCACTTTAGCGACTCTCCGTGATTTTGCTTCATCTCAGGTTTACTTCCCTGTATCCTTACTACCCATTTCTGCTGCTCTATGAACTATTATCAGACCACAATGTTGTTTGTAACACAATCCATCTTTTATAAATTGGCACGCGAACTATATCTTACCTGATACTTTGTAATTGACCAAGACCACAGATGATGCAGTGAACTTGGACCGCCCTTGCTCAGTAGACTAACTAACTATTGTTTTTATGTTGACACAGATAGACTACATTTTGGGCAAAAACCCCCTAAGGCTAAGCTATGTGGTGGGATACGGTGAGAAGTACCCAAATCATGTACATCATCGAGCAGCTTCAATCCCATCTGATGGTTTAAAGTACTCATGCAAGGGTGGATACAAGTGGTGGGACAGCACAAAACCCAATCCTAATACAATTTTAGGCGCCATGGTTGGAGGACCTGATCAATTTGATCAGTTCCATGATGATCGTAGAAATCGTGGATCTGCAGGACCCACATTAGCCGGTAACGCTGGGCTTGTGGCAGCCCTTGTTTCGCTGACTAGTGGTGGTGGTTATGGTGTTGATAAGAACTTCCTGTTTTCAAACCTCTCACCACCATAATTCAACAAACAAATCTTGGCTTCTGATAGTAAGATTCACAATGAAGTATTTTGGCACAAAATTGAGAATATCATGGTTCTAATATAAATCTGAATGTAGTGCTGTAGCAGTTACATAATTAGTAATTGGATATTGCCAGTGCTAGGAACAAGACTAAGATAAGTCATGATATCTAGTTTCTGGTAAATAGAAATATGTATATTCTGATGGAGAATTATGCACACGAAATCTCTATTGATTTATTATAGTCACAATACTTGATGACGACAATGTGTTCTTAGTTTCCTCATTGAGCATAGCATGAACCTGGTCCACCAGGAGCAATCCTGCCAAGGCCATCACCTGGAGCAGCTGCAATTCCTCTTTGATTGAGCAGACACCTGAAGTGTGCTAGCCTCCTAGCTACTTGTCTTGGATCCCTAGCTAGCTTGTCATATGACGTCCATAACCGCTCTACAGGCAGAGAAAATAAATGAACAAAAGAAAAAGAATGAAAGACCAATCAAGAAATTCATACATAATACAGTATCTGGTAAATATTATTTCTTTACTGTTTTTTTATTTTCCTCCTGAATGTTTCAAATTTGCATCCATATTCCATAGCCCACATGGATATTTTCGCCAGGCAATTTTCCAAATACATGATATTGTCATATAATCCATAGTTTACAATTGGGTATCAAGTAACTTTGGCTTTGTTCTTTTCACCTTAAAAAAGGTTTAATGACAAATAAGGTTTAAAGCTTCCGAAGCTCAACTTACAGCAAAAATAAGTTCAGATAAGGGTTTTTAGGTGATAAGTATGAAGGCTGTGTAAGCTGAAGGCACAACATGGTGCAGCGAGTGTAAAGCTGTATGTTGGTTACAGTTTTGTTTAAAAGCCAAAGGTAATGTATCAGAATATTGAATCCTATCATGAAACACTAGTATATCAATTACAATTACCTGCAGCTGCAGCAGCACGAGGCCATATGGTTTGTTCAATGTCAGATGCATCAATGTGCTCACCCCACATGCAAACTTCACCTCCAATGACTAATTTTTGTTGCTTGGGATTTGTGATATTGGTTAGAGGTTCATTCATATAGAACTGCTGCCATGTGGTGTCTAAATGATCCAAATACCAATTTTCCTGGTTGCTTACGATGCACCTTAACCCAGCTGCAGTCACCTTCTCAGCAACACCTCCCCCTAGCCTATCACATCGAGCAAAACATTGGAGAGAGAGTGTTTATAAATCTCCAAGAGCATAAAAAACAAGGTGCAAAAAAATATTTGTTTGAGGAAAAACTATTATATTTTGAGATGACAAGATGCTTATTGCAAGGTCTTAAGAACATACCAATTATGGATTACCGTCTTTCGGTCCAGTTTATCACCAAAATTATTAAAGGTTTCCTCCCTGTTTAAGTTTTAAATGCTTAAAAGAGTAAGCTACTTTGAGAGATGAACTGATGAATTAAATGGGATTATACAGTATCTAAATAGGCAATATATTACCAGTTAATAATCTCATATCCATGGGATAATGCAATTTTCTGCGCTCGCAATACAAAGTATTGGTAAGCTTGAGGGCCAACCATTCTATGAGTCCGTAACCTGCAGAAGTCATCACAATGTTCAATAATAGGTGGGAAAGAGAACTCAGTTAACAAAACAAATGCACTAATAGAATGGACAGTCATAACTTATTGTTAGAAAAAGTTAAAAGCCTTACCATCCACTCACATGACGAGTTGACTCCCAGCAACCTGAGACATGAAAGTATCTATTGAACATACAACAGTAACAGTAGAGCTAAAGATTGAACATTCAAAGACTCCAAAACGGTAGAAATGAGAGCAATGTACAATTATTTTGCACTAAAAGTGTCAGACTGTTTCATGAGATTACTGGATAAAAAGAACAATATATATGGAAATTATGGAGTATATTCAAAGTTTCAAACAAGTCAACTAACCTGTATCAACTTCATCGCCTCCTAAATGAACAAACTTATATTTAAAGACCTTGCTAAAATCTGTCACAATACAGGCGATGTTTGAGTTGATGCATAGAAGCCATCATAAGCCACAGGTAAAATAATGGGCCATTGCATTACCTTTAAGAATCCCATCTATAACTTTGAAGGTGAATTCGTTGCTCACATCAAGGGGCTCCTTACAGTCTGCTGATGGCCACAGCAAAGGATAACCATTCCCCCTAAGCACGTGTGGTAAGCATCATCAATGGCGTGATCAGATTCCCCAAAAAAACTATGCACCCCACATAGGAAAGCTCTTTGGCAGGTAACATTTGGACATATACACATATTTTCCTTTAAATCAACATGACATGATAATACAAACACGAGACAAAACACAAGATCTTTTTGGTTTCTTAGAAGACTAGCATTACAGTGTTATAGGACATTGAGCTTCCTTATCAATGGTAATGCAAATGTTGTGAACTCTGTAGACTACAAACAGAGCCAGCACACAAACTACAGGTGCAACTGTGCAACTATTTCAGAATGTATCAGACCAGAGAAGTTGTTACTTAAATTCTAATTTTCCAACACAAGCCGGCATTTTGAACCCTTAAGTGAGGCTTTTTTTTTTTTAGTTTATAGACAATGAAGGGCTTCCTAAAGTTACACAAATGGCTTATTATACACGCATAACACAAAAATTAGGAGCATTCTGAAGGCTTCTAGAATCCAAGCCTTCCTGATTTTCAATCTCTTGAAGTAAAATGAAATATTAAAGAGTTATAGACTTTACCATGAAGCAGCATGTCCGGGAACATCAATTTCAGCAAGTACATTCACTCCCCGCCTTTGAGCATATCTGTTATGTTCAAGAATCGCATTATCAGAAGATCCTAGTAAGACAGACATAATAATTTAAGGCCACAAACCATTACTTGCCTCACAATTTCGGCAGCATCAGCCATTGTATATCGTTCTGCTGCAGAATATGCACCATCCCAAAGCTTAGGATATGAAGGAATCTCTAGTGGAAAAGATTGTGAATCTACAATGTGCCAATGCAGCACATTCTGCATTGAGAAACATGTTATAAAGGCCATAAACTGTACCATGCTCAAAGAGATATAACATTGCCACCAAGTAAAAATGTTCTATAGACAATGACATTCAGCTTTTGCATGGAGCAGCTTGACAAAAATTATGCACAAGAGACGAGTAATAATCTTATTCCTCATTCAAACAATGCTAAAGCTATACATTGATTACATTCTATAAATAGCTATACATCCTTCCCATATTTAAATGAGCACTGCAGCACATAAAGATAATCCCAAGCAAAGCTGACAAATAAGAGTCTCCTTAAATATATTCTCACCAGGGTTATAAAAGATAGCATCTTTAATAAACTAAAAAAGCAATAATCTGATTACTATCAACTGCAAAAATTATATGATCAATACTAACAAATTTGGTGCCAAAGTAATTACTCTAAAACTTGGAAGATAGAAGCACTATGAGCAACAAACCTACAATTCAGGAACACAGTCCTTACCAGCTTTGCATATGTCATGGAATCGATGACTTTCTTTATCACACGCAAAGGTAGATAATGTCGTGATGTATCTGCATGCACATCACCGACATTAGAGCAGAACCACACATTTCAACCTGATTAAGCTGAGCAAGTATGTGAACAATGGACAAATAAACCCTGAAACTTAACACATCATGGAGTAGGTCATTTTCAAGCTCCTTGACAATTAGCAGGTCCAAGGAATGACTAAAATAAAACCACCATTAAACCAACTCACCTATAAGCAATCCCCTATAAGAGAATCTTGGTTGATCAAAAATTGTCCATGGAACCATACCAACTTCTATTAGCCTAGTTTTGAAGCTATAGGCACAAAGCTGGCTGAATGTCTGCATTTGACACAAAAATAGACGGTCGGAAGTGGTTAGCTCATACACTTTTACAAGTTATCAGCTTTAATGAATGTAAAAAAGAAGCAAATAACCTGTAGTCCATGTAAAGCCCCATATACTGAGTTTGCCTGCATACAAAGGAAAATTAATCATCAGATAGTTCACAGAGGTATTATTTGACAAATTATTAGAAGGTGTTTAGATGCTGGTTACATAAGATTATAGCAAAGTTGCTTATTTTAAGAGAGGAATGCAGTTCCGTGATGCAGAAAACATTATTAGAGTAACTGAATACAAAGATGGAACGTTTTGCTGATGGAATGGGATAATGTTAGCCTTAATTTGTCTCACCTCAATGCGAGCATAAGCAGGTTTCCCAGCAGCAGGAACAGCTAAGTTGTATGATTCATCAACCTCAGAGTGCAACTGCAAAACTAAAACAGGTTTTTATGACAAACTTTTTTACATACACCAAGCTTACCAATAGCATCCCAACCTCACACAAATCCCGACGAATAGTTTTACTTTCACAATTTACCTCCTAAATACACAACATATATGTTACTGATTTATATGTTAAAAACACTCAGAAAGTCATCTAAGATGTAAGAAGAATGTTTTCAACCTTTTAGGACATTTCATAACAGAACAATGAACTCAGTTATCCCAGCCAATTAACACAGTAGCATGAAAAACGCCCATATCGAGTGGAAATCTCTCTTCAATGGTAGCAAGGATTCTATCATGCGGTCATGCCCCCTTTACAAGTTAAACAATACTAAGATTAGCATTGTCAAGTTCAACTAAATCAATATATCTGCCCAAATAGCACAAACATCTACCAATTCTTGCACAAGTAGTAGCATACATTCATTTTTTCACATAAAACTGTCACAAAGTAGAACCTAAACAATATATATATAGTATAAAAACCATCCAATAGCCTCAATTACAAGACATATACCCTGGTAAAGCAATAAGCAATGCATATCCAAATGTTCCTCAATACATAAGCTAAAACAAACTAACTCATACCTCATCATTTGGTGATTGAATTACCACGTTGATCCCTATAAGGAAAGCCGATTGGCCGAACCGCGAAAAATTGGCCTCAATGACATGATCCAAGGTAACAACATCCATAAATCTCATAAACCCATCTTTCAAAATCCCTGATTTATCACTGTATTTGCTCCCAACAGTACTCAATTCAAATTCATTGCTAAGATAAAGTACCTTATTCCCATTGCTATAATATTTTGGCATTGGCCATATATTCACTTGCTGAACTTTTTTACCAGCAGCAGACACTAAAACAACTTCAATCAACAATAACAACAAACAAATGTGCACCAATTTCTTCCCCATTTCCATAGAACCAAAATCAGCAAAAACCCAAATAATTTTATGTAATTTTATGCTTATAACAACTTCTAAAATCCCATAAATACATTAAATTTAGCAAAATTTATGCTTCTTATATGAAAAAAACATGTAAAAATCACCAAAACCTGGATTTATTTCTTCAGATTTTGAAGCTGAAAATGGGAATGTGCTGAAAAAATGAGGATTTTTGGAATACAGTGAAAAGGGGTATTAAAATAGTAAATTTTAAGAGAGAGAATTAACGGGTTTAGCAAATTGGGTGATTGTTAACAAGAGAATTCCTGGGTTTAGTAGAAAGCAGATATACTTTATTATTATTTATTTGTTATGTTATTTTACATTTATGATTTTGTGATATTTTTCTATGTATTATTTCTGCAAAAATGGTAATGGTATTGGTGGGTAGGTGTATCTCTCTTTTTGCCTGTCTAAATAGGAATCATCTTTTTGGAGAGCTTTTATTGAGAAATTAAAAGTCCGCCATTTTTCTACCTAATTTCTGTAGTTTTTACATTTACTTCTCACATTTTAAGAGGGATTTTAATGGTGGACTTTTTTAAAATTTGAGTGAAAATGTGATAGTCTTATAAGTGTTGACACTTGACAGAATGACAAGTGCATGAAATCAACATCTACTTTTTTTTTTTTCTTTGACGAGGAAATCAACATGTACTTCATTGTTGTATCTTCATTATTCCGTATAAGTCTACATCTAAATCGTTTGTTAACTTGTTATTGTTACTTTCGTACTTCGTACATTGTTGTGTTAATGAATAATGATTCGGTCTTCTATCGTGTATCATGATTTTATTACGTTAATAACTGTTTTAATTGAGTAATCGTAACAAAATCTTTTCACAAAGATAAACTTTTTAAAAAATCGGGTGTACAATAAATATATTGTAAATCTGTTGTAAAGTTTCTCTAAAATGATTAAAAGTTTCCCTTGAAATAAATAAAAGTTACCCTATGTTTTATTGTGATAAAATTACACGACTTAAAATCACATCACAGTGGTAATAATAAGTAATTATATTACAATTATAAAACTTATCCCGATGTCTATTTATTTTAAAACCGCATAAATTTTAAAGTTACCCTAAAAAGACTAAACAGTTACCCTAAACTTGGTAAAAGTTACCCAAACACTGCTCGATGTACATTAAAATTATTGTAAACCGCGTGTATACAAAAGTTATATTTTCACAAAACTTAATTTCATTATTTTTTTTTTCCCCAAGGCAATACACTTACACTCCCCTTAAAAGAGGAGTAATAGTTATCCACTTATCCTAATCCACCTGGGGTAATTTTTCCCTAATGAAAAATTATCTAGCTACCTTCTCTTTCCTCAAGTCATTCCATCTCACTCTTCCCTGCCTTGCTCTTCCTCCACCACTATCCCTAAAATAATGCCAAACTTGAGGAAATGAAATAATTATCCCTTTATTGTTTAAGAGAATCCTAGCAAGCCCTAATAAAAATAAGGGTTATCTTATACTCGTGCTTCATATATTATAATAAAGATTACTAATCATATATGGAGTAATTGTTGTAAATAAAATGTTAATCATAAATCACGATAAAGCCACTAATATAACATGTGCCAACATTTGTTCAACATTGCACCCATTTTTAGAAATTGAGTGAGTTGTGTAGCCATCATATATGTCAATATGTGTGAGTGTGTGACATTGCTGAAGATAGAATAGTTAAATTGTTTTTATTTGGTAAAGAAGATAATATGGAGTAAGAGATAATGGGGCAATTTTGCAATGCCTCTTAGTGTGAGTCCAACCATGCACGCTTATTATTTCTCTCATTCATTAAATAAATTATAACCGGCTTTTTTATATAATTTGATATTTAGCATTAAAATTTCAATAATCTTTGTCAAAATACAGAGTATTCATATAGCTAGTATGTTTTTAAATGTTCGTTGGTATTAAACTGTGGTTAGTTAGATAAATATTGCAAAACTAACATGGCACTAGTGGGCCATGAAGGACAACAAGCTAGTCCACATGGTTAACAAAATATCTACAACTCCATGTCCAAATCAATCAATCATAAACAACACATTATTTATGAAAATTGATAAAATACAAGTCATATTCACAAACTAAAACTTTCAACAACAACAAAAAAAAAATTGAAATAACAAACCAAAATACTTTCTTAGTTTTTTTTTAATTTTTTTCATGACACATATTGATTTCTAATACTATACACACGATTCTTTTGACGGTCTTTTGTGATTTACATATCACAAAAACAAACTTATATAATTATGTAAAATAATCCTGTTAGATTTGTATATCAAATAAAAACATTTATATCTATAACTAATACTCCTAAAATAACAACCGTTGACATCATCCAATCTTAATATTGTACACATTGTCAGGTTGTCATTAATAATTTTCTCTCCAGAACTATATATGATGCCAATTATGATTTTTATTGTATTTCAAAAAATTATCGTCACCTATATTATTATTAGTATCAATTTTCGAAAAAATTAAATTGTTTAGTCTTTATGTGTCATCCCTAGGTTTTGAAGTTATTTATGTTCTCTCTTTCTCTATATATTCCAGGTCCAGTCTATTCTCTCTAACAATAATAATTTATTTTTTCTTCCTCAAGTACCTGAAAATTTTATAGTAATTGTTTGAATTATGACTACCATAATATTTTAATGATTATGTAGTTTATAATTGACATATTTTTTCAAAGTAATTAATTATATTACTTTATTAATGGTATTAAATAGTATTATCAACATATTTTTTTATTTATCAATTTTTAGTTTCATTTATGTAACTTTTATTCTTATTTTATAGTTTCCCAAAAAAAAATTATTTTTTGTTGGATCAAAATTTTCAAAATTTATATTTACATTGTAGATTTTATAAGGATGACTAGGATATCCCTGTGCGATGCACGGTTAGAATTATCTTTCTTGTAAGTTGTAATTTATAATTTGTTGCATTACGTTGTATGTGAAAATAAGAATTAGATATAAAAATAATTTACATTTAAGTAAAGTAAAAAAAAAAATTGAAGCCATGATCAAAAATCAAACAAATTAGGTATGTGAAAGTATAATTTAGTATAATATAGTAGAGAAACTTGGTTAATTGAATTTTATATAGACACTTATGCATTGAAATCAAAAGTGTAGATTAAATATAAAAATAAAAAAAATCATTAATAATTGATGACATTACACATAGAATTGGAGGGAAAATTTTTAATGTGTGAGTGACACGCAGGATAGTTTAAGAGTCGATAATGTCAGCAATGTTTTGTTTTAGTATTAGTTAATAGATTGCGGGCATTTTATAACGTGAAAAAATAAACCGATCATATTATATATCATTAAAATAATATGGTAGTTATTTTTCAAACGACTGCTTTAAAATCATTCAATTTTACGAGCTTAATTTTTTTAAAAAAAATTTATCCATTATTGTTGTTTGAGGATTTTTTTTTTTTGTTTTGTTTTTAATTTTGGTATGAAATCATGAACAAAGTTAGAAAATTTTATTTGTTCAAACCGTGCACCGCACGAGACTACTCTAGTATTGTCAATATATCAGTATAGTTTTTGATAATATTTATTACAATTAATAACTGATGACGTTATATACACGTCAATACTTAAAAGCATGTATGTGTTGACACGCTATAATATACTTGTGACGAACGATTTCCCAAGAAATTGTTAAAATCCAAATTAATTCCTACTTTGCATCGTTTTAAAAACTTGTTCCCTGAATAGTGTACATGTAGGATTGGGTATTAGTTTTTTTTGTTGGTTCAACGTAGAACCGCAATTGGTGATAGCGGTTTACATTTACATGATAAGTTACAATAATATTAAAAATTAAAAATTGGGCCCTACAAAAATAAAAGAAGAAAACACATTTTCTTTGTACCACGTCTCCCCACTCCCCTGTCTTCCCATTTTCTCTTTCCTCAACTTTCACTCTTGTTTTTAAAGCTTCTTGTTTCTTCTTAGATCTTCTCTCTTCTATTCTTCTTTCTCTCTCTAAAACCCAGTTTGTAATTGTAATTTTGTTTTGATTTTCTGGGTAATTTCATACAAGTATGAATTCAGGGAAATATTTCAAGATATATATCTTAGCATTCAACCTCAAGAACTTCAATTCCCATGTTTTTTTTTCTTTTTGTTTTAATTTCTTTGCAATTTTTTGGTAGGCTGTTAAAAACTTGCAAATGATTACATGTAAAATAGTGAGATGATTTTAGTGGCCTGGGACGGTTAAAAACTTGCAGAAAAAACCATCAACAACAATATTGTTTGTTCAAACACAACCGCTACCAACGATTGCATTTGTAATTGTAAAACCGCTATCACCAATTAAGGTTTTACACTTAACCAAAATACTACATGGACACTATTCAGGGAATAAGTTTTTAAAACTATGCAAAGTGGGAATTAATTTTGATTTAGACAATTTGTTATAAACCGAACTGCTGTAAACAATAAAAACAGAACAAAGTTACCGGGAAATAGACTGAGTCGCGGACTATGTCGCTCTCTTTAGAACATTCACGGTACTGCCCTTTAATTTGTGCAAGCAGCTCGTACAACAACCGGATGTTCCCCAGGATAAAACAGCCTTCCTCTATTGTAATTATACCGGTGGAACTGCACAAAACCACCGGGCAACTAAACACCAAAAAAGAAAAGAAACTGCTCGAGGGTTTTTGTTTTTGTGAGGAAAAATAGAGAGGAGAAGAAGATTGCTTTCTGTATGTTGTTCCAAATACCTATATTATTATTAGTATCAAATTAAATTGTTTAGTCTTTATGTTTTTGTGAGGAAAAACAGGAAATCAACACGCCTTTTATAGGAAAAATTGCAACGTAACTGCTGCTGTTTAATTAGGCACTAATCACGCAATTAAAACGGTCATAAGTTGAACGTTCAAAACGGTTACATAAGATTAATGCGTGGCAAAACGTTTAGCAAAAAATCAGTGAAAACGTTTGCATGATTAACGCTCCATTAATCAGTCAAAAAACGTTTAGCAAAAATCAAGGAACTAATCACGCAATTAGCCTTGTCCAAAAAATAAGTTTATTTAATAAACCCGACCCGGCCTGGCCCGGCTCGGTTCGGCGCGCGTGTGTGTAATAGATGGTTTACCATATAGGTCCTCCCTCTCCACAAAATGTGGGTAGCCCAAGGGCCACACCCCTTTAGCCCACTCTCTATATTATAAAGAGAGTAAAACTCTCATTTCCCACCAATGTGGGACTTTGAGTTTTTTCACAAAATTCACACACTACACACTTGTTGTTCCAACACAATTTCTAGGAAAATCGTTCTACTTGTGACATATGCAACAACTCTTTTAATTTCGTATTCTTTATTTGAAGAAACTGGCTTGACTTTAAACTAAAAATCAACATCAATTAGCTTTGTATATGGCCCAAACAGGAAACGTTATCCACCACCTGTTTATGTATTTTATATCTCAATAATTCCACTATTGCCACATTCATGTAATGTGACGATATGAAAATAGATCAGCTTCACTATAATAATTATTGGTGGATACTTCTGGTTTTGGTATACTTCATGATTATTAATCCAGAAATTCCACCAATTTACGATATTGTTCTTTTATTTTTTTTTGTCATATTAGTAGTATGATTGCATGCATAAATTTAAATCTTCGTTTGTTAATGAATTGAATCAAAGCACAAGCACAACGGTTTTGTTAATAAATATTTACAAAATAGAAGTATGTTTTAATAATAAAAGGAAGACATATGAAGAACAATATTTAATTTTGAAGTAGTGGCCAACAAGATGGTTAAGATCCTATCATCGTGATACTTTAATTTCTACTTGTATTACTAGTGCATGGAGATTTAAACCTAGTAATAGAGGATTTTACTCATTTTATCTTATTTATTATATCGAGTATATATCAATTTATGTTCAACTCAATTCAAGCTTATTAATTTAATATCTTTTGTATAGTTTTTCTTAACAAATAAATTAAAATTAAACATACACTATATATAATATTGTCCATCCCTTCAAAGATTTCAAATAATAAAACCTCCAAAGGGTTGTACAACTACCCCATCAAGCTCCACTGTACATTTGTGTGATAGCACCAAGCCACCATGAGGTCCATTATATTATTGCATTTGTTCTCTTAGTCTAGCTTTGATTTCAGTCGTTGAGCCCAAGATCCAAGATGAGGCGACAAGACTAGCTAGTGCACATATAACTATTGTTTGCTCTGCTATTACTTTCATAGATCATACAGATTTATAAGATTATTCGGTATAATAGCTAAGCTGATAGCAATCAAACTTACATATTGACATGTACAAAGTATTAATTATGATCTATAAGAATTTTATTTAACAAAATACATGCATGTTAGTTAAATTAAAATGCACGTGTAATTTCACTTCTAAATAATAATAAAAATAATGTACGGATTACATACAAATTAAACATAGTATTTATATTATTTGTTATCCATGAATATGACACGTGCCTTGCGAAATAGGATTCTTAACGGAAAACTAAATAAAATTCTTATCCATGAATTGAATAGGACATTGTTTGTAATAAAAAGAAGATGAATAAAAGTCATTTTCATGTACAAAAATATCTATAAAATATTACCTATTGTTTTGGGAATAGACTATTCAATAATAATACTAAATGATTCTAATACATTGTATTTAACAAGAAATTACAAATTCACTTATAGTATCTGATCCAAAAAGGAAGGAAAAGAAAAATACAATATGTATTTAATTGATTTAAACAATTATAAATCTTAAATGTTGATAGGATACAAAGTATAATTTGAAGAATAATTATTAGTTGATTTTAATCAAGAATGACTTTTACTAGGATCAATGGATCATTGTTAAATATAAAGCAATACTACAAGCTTGCATTGTGGCATGAAAATTTGGAATAGAAGTTGCTATTTAACTCTCTTACATGACTACATGCATATTCTCCTATAAACAAAAGCACCAATGGAGGCACTTTCTCCATTGTGCTATTTGTGCCCCATCACAAATTCACAATGCCATTTACTATATACATACAATAATATAATACCATGCACTATTATGTACATACAATAATACGATTTATATCTTGTTGTCGCCTTGTGCTAGGCCCGCGATCTAGACTCGACCAACAACTTAATACGCCTGATCCCATTCATTACGTATTGTACCGAATTTTTGCAAAAAACCAGCTTAGGCATGATCTAAACCAATGTGTCACCAAGCTGTGCTTACATGCACAAGTCAAATTCAACTTATATATATTCAATCTTTAACACACAATAATACGTCGTGTCGTAGTTACCACGTGGTATTGGTGCCGTGTCATGGTTTTTTCATATCAAGACGTACATATCACTGGTTCGCCCACCCGTCGACCCGACATAATCCGATCCGATGCCATTTAACACCTTAAGTGACCCCCAAGTGACAAATCTGAATTCAATTCATCAATGACCACCACCTCTTAAGTACATTAATTAGGCACTAACCTCTTTACTATTCTACTATTTCAATTCACGACGTCTTCCACTCTTTCTCTCATCTGAATACATCACAGCTGTCCTCTAACAGCCAGCCAAACTTTCTCTCTCTTCCCCAATTCAACTTTCTCTCTCCTACATTCCCACCATTTTTCCTCCATCAATCCACCATTTTCAGCCATGGATGACCACCTCGAAGAAGAAGATACCACCGACTTACTCCCTTCCACTTCTTCATTCCCTCGAACTCCCAAAATCTTCGATCGATTTGGTTCTTCTTCTTCCTCCGACGAAGATTTCTCCCCTTCTTCTTCTTCCGCCAATCACCAAAACCCTAATTCTACTTCCTCCAATGGTGTCGTCAAAACCGCTAGTAAAAAGCTCGATTACATGATTCAATTTCTCGATCGCAAGCTCTCTAAGGTTAACAGTAACAATTCCAGCAATGGCGGTGTTGTTGCCGGCAATAATTCTCCGTTTCCGGAGTTTGTCGGTTCCGGTGGTGGTGCCGGGATTTTCCGGTTGCCGATTAGGTCGGCGGTTCGACCGGACCGTCCACCGTGTGTTGAGGTTAGACCGCATCCGAGGAGAGAGACTCAAGTAGGGCGTGGATTGAGGACGATTGTGTGTACTGATAAGCAGTTATGGAGTGGAGGAGAGTGTAGAGTGAGGTGTTGGGAGTTTTCTGAGATTTTTTTGTCTCATGATGATGATGATGGTGGTGGTGGTGGTGGTGATTGTGTTTGTGAGTGTGAAGCTGGTTGTTGTGAGTGTACCGGCGAGGCGAGGCCGGGGGATGAGATGACTGCGAGGTTTCAGGAGTCGGCCGAGGTGGCGTCGGAGGTGGTGTGTATGGTGGGGGATGAGGGACAGAGAGTGGTGTGGAGTGGACATAAGGATGGAAGGATATGCGGTTGGAAAATGGATGATGGTAGAAAGAATGGATTTAAGGAGTGTTTGTCATGGCAAGCTCATAGAGGGCCTGTGCTTTCCATGGTTATGACATCATATGGTGAGTTGGGGTTTGATACTTTGATATGTATTAGTATTATTATACCTTTATATATTTGTGTTTTGTTTTGTTTGATGGTTAATTATGTGTGAATTGAGTTTGTTTAGTGTCTTGAACTTGGTTGACTTGAGATGGATTGATTATATATTTATTGTCCTCCATTCTTTTATAATCGCAATGTGTTTATATTAGGTTGATTGGTGATTGAAAATGTTTGAATGTTAAGGTATATATATTGTAAAATTTCTCTGCAATTGAACTCTTCCAAAATTGTGGGATTTATATTATAGGTGCCTTTTATCTTTTTATCCTGAAGTTATTAGCCTGAATTGTTATTGTTTGAATCTTTTTTAGTTATGACATGAACTTGTGAACCTTTTGAACTATGCTTATTGGAATGACTTGGTACTCATGAGGGCTCGATTGAATTATAGACAAGCTCTACTCTGAGCTTATGAGACCTAGATCTTATTCTAATCAGGGCAAGAGAGCAGTGTTATAGTTCTCAACTTTTGGTTGTAATTGATTATGGGAAGTGAAATTTGAATGCTGTTAAAGGGGCAATACTGGTTTTGTTTGCCTTTATTGGGAATTTCTTGGTAGTTTCTTGAGTCTATTAGCTATACTCATATGTCTCTTGAACTTTTGAAGCACATAATGGCTTTGAGTAGTCTTTGTGTTGGAGATTTTCTAGTTTCATATAAGAGTGATACTATAGAGTCTGACTGAACTACTAAATTGATATTTAAAATTTCAAATTGTCTAGGAATTTTGTTCTGCGGATAAACAAAGCATAAGATTATTTGGTACAGTTATACAATTAATTTTGATGTACAAGCACCTTTGCACGCAAGAATTAAAAAAACCCACTCTGATTCAGATAATAGCTGAACACTCATCCTTTTTAGTTTAATTGATTGTATATATGTTTTGCTTCTCATTATAATTCTGCCATCATCCATTGACATTGATCAAAATAGGACTCTAAAACAAAATAGGGTTTTTAGAATTTGGTCAGTGACCATCTGAGTGAACTCTGTGTTGGGATCCATAAATCTGATTTGTAAATTGCCCTCCATCATTACTGGGTTTGAGAATGATTATAGTTACTCCGTAATGATATGGTTTATGGACTATATGGATAGTTGTTTATTAAGAAGAGAATGGGGGTGCTAGCTGATGGTTTATATGAATAATTTTGAGTAACTTAATCTTAAATTTATTCATATAATACAATTAAATTGTAGAGGATTTTGTTAACTAATATAAAGTTGTTAATAATATAATATTTAATGTTGCATTAGCTTTCTATGTGGAGAAGGAGAAGTGATCTCTGTTCTCATATTGATCATGCAGGCTTCCATGACCGTATTCTAAGTGACACTGCAAAAATAACAACCTTTTTCTTTTTCTCGGACCAGAATCATCCATTTTATTTCAAGTATTTATTGTTCCTTTACTGGTGTTATCCCCTGTCCTTACTCTGCATATTGGTTAATGTACCCTTTCATATTTATTGTCTGACCTTAATTTCAGGTGATCTCTGGTCTGGTTCTGAGATTGGCATTGTTAGGATCTGGCCATGGGAAGCTATTGTGAAGGCCCTTTCCCTAAAAGCCGAGGAAAGACACATGGCTATCTTGGAGGTTGAGAGATCTTATGTTGATCTGAAGAGCCAAGTCACTATAAATGGTGTATGCTACATGTTTGTGTCAGATGTGAAGTATTTGGTATCTGATCATTCCACAGCGAAGGTTTGGAGTGCTGGAGTTTTCTCATTTGCATTATGGTACGTCGTCAACCTGGATATTGTGTTTTAGTCTTTTTATTTTTTTTTAAAGCTTTGTAAATGTTCATGAAAAGAACACCAAAACCATTCCAGTAACTTCTAGTACATTTGTCACCAAGCTCCCAGATAGAAAGGACTAAACTCAAATTGTATCAGCAGACTTCAGCATATTTCCTAGCGTTACACCTTCGTATGCAAAATTTAAATATTCTTCATTTCAATATCTATTAAACCAGGTTTATCAACTATCGACTAACTAGGTTTCATATTCTCTTCACCTAATTCCCATGTCAAATATTGGACAAGGACACATTACATTTCATTTAAACCCAAAAAATTGCACATAATATCATAAGGTGTCAATCTGATGGAAAAATGCCCATATCCAACACTAGTATGGAGAAGTTAACCTGAGGTAACGTAGAGTTGTAGAGCAGAAGTTATATGGCATTCCAATCGCATTGCAAGCATGTATTGTGATTCATATCGCAAAATTTGGTTGTTCGAGTTTGTTGCATTGCATAATAATTAGGGTTTGCCATTTCTTTCTTGAATCTGAACAGGGATGCCCGAACCCGAGAGTTACTGAAAGTCTTCAATACTGATGGCCAGGTGGAGAGCTGGCTGGACAATGCTTCATTACAGGATTTGACAACAGAAGATGAGATGAAGATGAGATATGTAGCTGCTTTAAAGAAGGAAAAGCCTCAAGCTTCATTTGGTTTCTTGCAGCGTTCACGTAATGCCATTCTTGGAGCTGCTGATGCTGTTCGTCGAGCTGCAGTCAAGGGGGCGGTGGGAGATGATAACCGGCGAACTGAAGCAATGATTGTTACGATAGATGGAATGATTTGGTCCGGATGCAGCAGTGGCCTTCTTGTGCAGTGGGATGGAAATGGCAATCGTCTCCAGGAGTTCCAGTATCATCCTTTTGGTGTTCTGTGTCTTTGTACATATGGGTCCAAGATTTGGGTTGGTTATTCAAGTGGGATTGTGCAGGTGGTAGATCTTGATGGGAATCTGCTTGGGAGCTGGGTTGCTCATAGTAGTCCTGTTATCAAATTGGGTGTTGGGTCTGCTTATATTTTTACTTTAGCGGGCCATGGTGGTATAAAAGGATGGAACATAACATCTCCAGGGCCTATTGACAACCTGATTCGTGCAGAATTAAGTGGCAAAGAATTTCTTTACACGAGGCTGGAGAATTTGAAGGTTTTGGCTGGCACTTGGAATGTTGCACAAGGAAGGGCATCTTATGATTCACTCATTTCTTGGCTTGGCTCTGCATCATCTGAAACTGATGTTGTTGTTGTTGGCTTCCAAGAACTAGAAATGGGAGCTGGTGTTCTCGCAATGTCTGCTGCAAAAGAAACCGTAAGATCTTGTACCTTAACTCACTTTTCCTCATCTTTGTTTGTTTCACCTATTAAAACCAATTATCTTGTGATACATGAACTCTTTGCTAGTCTAATGTGTATGTGCGTTTTTTTTTCCTATCATCCGTCTTAGATTTTTTCTTAGATGCTCTTCCTTTTTCTCACTTAGCTCACCTTTTTTTAGTATACTTTCTAAATTTATTTTAGTATTTAATTTTATTATTTTATCCCAACAATGTTTTATGAACCATATTGATTTCCTTTGCTAAAGTTTTCTCAAACCTTTATGTTTTTTATTCCAACATTTTAACCACTCCTTGAAAACCTTCTTACATCTTATTCTTGGTTCTCTTTTAAAACTCCCTTAATTTTTCTTAGATGCTCTTCCTTTTTCTTACTTTACTCACCTTTTTTCAAATGATTATCTTGTTATGTTTTTTTTTTTGTTTTTTTTTAATAAAAAAAATATCGTACGGTTCCTTATGACGATTCATGTTAGCTGACCCCAAATCATTTTGGGACTAAGGCTTTGTTTTTGTTGTTGTCGTCGTCATATAATGAATCAAAAATTGGTCAAACTTATTAAAATCATGATAATTTTGAAAATTGACAACAGATTAGTGGAAACACCTTTTTCTTGTTTCCTATTTTTGGTTTTTTGTTTTCAAAAAACTCGGAACAAAAAATGATGCCAACCAAGTCCTAACTCTTTGGTTTTTAGTTCATCTTCCGATAATGCAAACTATAACTGTGATATAATGTGATAATTTTTAAATATTTTTGTATGTGGTTCCATGAAATAGGTTTTTTTTAGAAACATTATGTGACTATTCATCTTTCAGATTAATAAGGTCACAGTATTTGCATTATTAATGTGTCTTCCTGCACCTTTCTTTTGGAATTTTTCACAAGCTAGAGGTGGTGTTGAAATTGTTGTGACAGGTGAGAGGAACTGTATCTGCTGCTGGATTATTTATGGAAATCAATTCAGTCTAACTTTAAAGTTCATTGGCTGAGCCTACTGATTAGACTTCTATAGGGAATTGTCCAATGTGTATGTTTTTAGAAGTTGCCAGTCTCCTTTTGTGAATTTAAAGTTCTTAATAAATGTGTAAAGTTGATATGGATTAATATGCATATAATAACATATTAATATTATTAATCACTGGTTGGGGATCACCCTTTGTTGTGGGGTTTCTTTGTCTCATTCATTTCATCATTTTATGTCATATGTCAAACATTTCTCAGTCTAACCATTAATTAAAATGGTGAGTGAGATGTCAAAGTCAAGAAAAAGTAGTACTTGAGATTGAAAATAATATAGGATAGATAATATATGATCTCAATGTGATTCTGGAAGCATCACCTATTCACTTTTTGTTGAAGTGGCTACATTTGATCTTTTAGGATTAACAATTGTTTACCTTTTGACAATCTTCCTTTACTGTAGGTTGGTTTGGAGGGTAGTGCTGTTGGGCAATGGTGGCTAGACACTATAGGGAATCTTTTGGATGAAGGTTCCACTTTTGAGCGTGTTGGTTCACGGCAGCTGGCAGGTTTGCTCATTGCTGTTTGGTGAGTACTCTTTTAGCAAATGTATAGCAGATTTTGATATTCTGTATTCCACTTGTTAAACATATATTGTTGCTGGCATATTAAATGTTAAATTATTTTTTAAGTTATCCATTCTGTATATGAAGGTAAGGGGAGGAAGACGTTTTTGGTGGGGTTGCTTATAGTTATGTTTTTCAAACCTCTTGATGATTTTTTTTTATTTTTTTTTTATTATTTATTTTTTAAATGTATGTTGTTTCTCAGTTCTGTCATCTTAGTATAGTTGATCCCAAGTCAGAAGGGTGAGCAAACAAATGAAAGCTTCTGTGGCAGTCTGAACCCTTGCCCAAATTTAAAAAAAAAAAAAGAATTAAGGAAAAAAAGAAAACAAAAAGGCTGTGGAACTTGTAATCATCATTTTAGTATTTAACTGATATGTTATAGACTCATAGTTACTAGTTTTGCTTCTCTACTCGTGAACTCGTGATACACAATTATTGTTGAAAATTTTATGTGCATGCAACTATTTTCTTCTTTAGCCAATGTGAAGAGTTCTTTTCATTGCGTGATAGTAGAAAATCCATGTTGCATTTTGGAAAGCTCGCTAATAGTTTTCATAGCATTGACTTATAATTGCAGCCTGGGGCCTCTGAGTTGTCAATGGTTCTAATTATGAGTTTGTGACTCTTCCACAACTTTTTTCAGGCACATGAATCCCTCATTGCTTTGAGTCTATGACCTAGGCATTAAGGATTTCTGCAATTCATGATTTATTATAGCTTTTTAATCCTAATTTTATTTCCTTGGTTTTGTGGTCTCTACTCTATTGGGCCCATGCCTGTATTTTATGATTGCAGATTTTGGAAAACTTTTATATGCGAATTCTTCCGTAAATCTTTTTTCCTGCTTATTATGTTGACAAGTTTTATTGTATATGCATATATATATATATAAGGGTGAGAAAGAACCTTGAAGCTCATGTTGGGGATGTTGATGCTGCTGCTGTACCATGTGGCTTTGGGCGTGCAATTGGTAATAAGGTATGCCTTCAATTATTTGCAACAAGCCAGTAAATGCCACTTATAAACTTGGTATAATTCTTGTATGATGTATTCTATCTTCATTGAAAATGACAATGAAATGCATTCTGTAAACAATATACAACAATCAAGCTTCTATGGGAATCCTGCCAGAGTATTGACCAAAGTTGCTTTTATTTTCTATTTACATTACTATTACATAAATGTATTATGCTTATTATTCTATAAAGATTCAACTCATAAGCACAAAAGACGGCCCAATTTTCTTTATATATTATTTTTGATGCCTGATCTGTACTTAGGTTTTGGTTTCAGGGGGCAGTTGCATTACGAATGAGAATCTATGATCGAACAATGTGTTTTGTCAACTGTCACTTTGCTGCACATTTGGAGGCAGTCAACCGTAGGAATGCTGACTTTGATCATGTGTATCGATCAATGGTCTTCAATCGGCCGTCTAATAACAATGGCGCTGCCGGTATTATGCCATATCTCCTATTGTCTTGCTCGGTTGCCTGCTTCATATATTTTTCATGCTTTGTTTATCGTTCTGGCTTGTCATTGGCCCTTTGTCTTGCAGTTGGCGTCTCATCTACCGTTCAAATGCTTCGCAGCACTAGTGTAAGTAAATACTGCCATGAATCTGCTATGAGGATGCCTGGTTTTCTTATCAATATGCAGGGTGTTAAAATGTTCCCACAACATTGGTTGCTTCTTTTTACAGGGTGTGGGATATCGTTCAGTTGAAGTAATGCCTGATTTATCAGAAGCAGACTTGGTCATTTTTCTTGGTGATTTTAATTATCGCCTTGATGGTATATCTTATGATGAAGCCAGAGATTTTATCTCTCAAAGATGCTTTGACTGGCTCAGAGAGAGGGATCAACTTCGAGCGGAGATGGAGGCTGGAAGAGTATTTCAAGGCATGCGTGAAGCCATTGTTAGGTTTCCTCCAACATATAAGTTTGAAAGGCATCAGCCTGGTTTAGCAGGTATCGCTTGTAATTACAAATTTTGTGTTGTTTATTTCAATTTTCGTTTGTTCTCACACATCATGGCTGTTATGGATTGTTAAGCTTAAGTATTTATTGAATTTTTGCTTGGTTTTCTTTCTCCTGTTTTGTGATAAATTTAACTTATATTAAGTATCAGTAACAATTTAAAGTGTAGACTTGCACAATAGGTTTTGTATAAAAAGTTAGTCGGTATCACTTCTTGTTCTAAATGGATGTCTGGTAGGGGAGTAGCCCCCCCTTACCTGGAGTATTATTGCCATTTCAGGGATTTTTAATATTGGAAAGAACAAAAGTGGGTGGGGGATTGCCGACAATGAACGAATTTGAGAGAGAGAGAGAGAGAGAGAGAGAGAGAGAGAGAGAGAGAGAGAGAGATGTAAAATTTTGAAGGTATTTAGCACCATTGCACTACTTGTTCCCTCGTTGGTACTTTTTAACCGCACGGCACACGTTGGGACATGCCATTTACATAATTATTTGCATCTGCAAATTACATGTACCATAACATTAGAATATCTGATGGTACCATCTACTTGTTCGTATATTGTGGAAAAAAAGAAGCACAAAATTAAGTGGGCCAAATTAAAGTTGACATTACTTACAAATATGCAATGGTATATAGTACTACAAGTCCACAACTGCTATGGATGTTTTTGTGAGTTACATTTCTGACTTGAGGTACTGAGAAAGAATAATGACGTTGAGCTATAGAAGACTCAAGTGAGGCATGTGAATCTTATAAATGCTCAAGGATTCACTGGCTGTTTTTTATTATAGAGATTTAGTCTTGTAACAGATTAGGAGAATGTTGTGGACTAAAGACTAATTATTGAAACTGTACACTGTACACCTGTGGTAATGAGTATATCACTCTTTTCTTTGAAATAGTTGTTGACTTATCTTCTTAATTATCTTAACGACGGCCTTGTATTCCGTTTCATGTGTCGTAATGCAGCTATTGCGGGTTGCTCCTTGCATGCTGATATTACATGCATTTATCATATTAGTGTAATAATTCCAATTTAATTTGCTATTTTCTTTATATATTTCTTAAATATTTGACAGTAAATGTTAATGAGGAATAAATCTTTTATTGTGAGCTGATGTAGGCAAGCTAGATTTTTCATCTCTTATGTTTCCGTTCTTCACTGTTTCATGGTGGTGCCTCATTAAAATTTGTTGTAATACCACTTAAGCTGTTGTTATTTAAGCCACTTCACTGTGATAGTTATCTAAGTGTAAGTTATCTTGTTCTCATATAGAAAAACAGGAAAAGTATGCATTTTGTCAATCCTTAAAATTGCATTACTTGAGATTGACACATTTTTTTAAGGAGAGAGAAGGCTCTAACCACTCTATATTGTCCATCTACCCTTATCTACCCCACTCACATCCACTCCATAAAGTAAGGACAGTTATGTTATTTTGTTTGGTAAACCATTTTCAGAAGTGTTGCAATTTTTGGAGATATTCTCTTTAGGAAAGTATTGCTATTTTCGAGGAAGTATTGATCAATTAAACTCTAGAGGTGTTTTTCCCCCCTTTTTCAGAGTTAAATTGTGATGTGAAGCAGAGCATTATAAATGCCAAAATTCTAGTTAGCTATTTGTTATTGTCTGAAAGTACAAGGATAGTGAGACTTGAGACATGTTAGTATTCCCTTTTTTCCATTCCCCAAGTTTGGCAAGTATTATAGAATGAAAGGATAGTGAGACATGTCATTAGCTGAAAAGCTGCTGGACTGTGAGTCTTGGACTAGTATTTTGTCTAAATCAATATAGCATTTATGACGCAGTTGTCAATTGCTGCTCATCTTGTCATCCATGGCAAAAAAATTGTGATACATGTGCTATACCTTTCGATTGATGAAATTGGTTTTGTTCACTTTGCTGGTATATGTTTCTCCTCGCAGAGGTTGATACATAATTAAGTTAGGTGGTGTACGTGCACATGCTGTGCTTGTCCTTTTATTAAATTAATTATCTGTCTGTCAGTTGAATGTTAAGTTTTTGTTATTCTATGGCTTAGGCTATGATGCTGGTGAAAAGAAGCGTATTCCTGCTTGGTGTGACAGGATCTTATATCGGGATAGCCGCACTACCTCAGCATCAGAGTGTAGTCTTGACTGTCCAGTTGTCTGCTCGGTTTTAGAGTAAGTTTCCACATTTACATTTTATATAGATGTTCTTTGTGGAGGTTTATTTGTCTTCACACTTTCTTATGTTTTTCTTTAAATTCTAACTACTTCAAATATTAGGTATGAGGCTTGCATGGATGTGACTGACAGTGATCACAAGCCTGTACGCTGCAAATTTAATTTGGATATTGCTCGCGTTGATGAGTCAGTGAGGAGACAAGAGTACTGTGAAATTATTGAATCAAACCCAAAAGTCCGCTCTCTACTTCAAGAACTATGCAGAGTTCCTGAAATTATTGTCAGTACAAACAACATAATTTTTCAAGATGATGGCACTTCACTTTTGCGGATTACAAACAAAAGTACAGTTGATAAAGCTATGTTTACAATAATATGTCTTGGGGAGTCCATCATCAACGATGATGGAGTAGCACCTAATCACAGTCCAAGAGGTGCTTTTGGCTTCCCTCGCTGGCTTCAGGTATTTCAGCTTTGTTACCTAAGCATAGCCACCATTTTTATCCGTGTTTTGTGGCTACTGACTAGAGAACAGTGACAGTACTACATGTAGATGAATTGAGGAATCTTTACTCTATGTATGCTTAATGGGTTTATGAACTCTGGAGCAAATTATGCATCTGATGGTACTCTGTAGTCTTTTGCATTATTTATTGGAAGTAGTGACTTGCAAAGATTGGGGTGTGTCTCCTGCAGTCTATTTGGAACTCAATAATCCTGGGATGGAGAGTGGGAGAGAACCCTGATCCACGCACTAGTTTCTGACTTATACCTTGACAAGTGATTCACCTTTTGTCCATTTTTGGCTGATGGCAGTCTGTTGGATTCTAGGTGATGGATGGCCTTGCTATGATCCTTTGAGATCTACTACTCCACTTCAAACTAATCAGCCACGGTTGACTTGATGGTCAAATCTCACCAACTTAAACCATTAACCTGTCAAAATATGTACTGAACTATAATGTTAGTAACATCATGAAGCTCCTATTCCGCTTTCTATGCTAGCACCTAGCAGTGTTAGAGACCTTTAGGGAAATAGAAGTGTGTTTGGATAAACAAAGCAGAAGGAAAAGGGGAGGGAATGGAAAGGAAGGAGCATTAAAGGCTTGATTATCCTTCTTTGATTGATGTAGCAATACCTTTGTTTCATACTCCCTCTGTTTGATTTTAAATTCTGATTCACATCAAAGTGATGTGTTAATTAAAAGAACCTTATTTTATATTTTTAATTTTTCCTGTTTGGACGATTAACTTTCCCATTGTAACTTTTTCTACATCTTCCCTCGCTATCTGTTTCTTTTTAAAAAATATTAGTTATAGACCTTGTGGTCTATCTTCAGTCATGTAACATAAGATAAAATAAGAGAAAGTGGAGTTGCCTTTTTTGTCAAAGGAAATTAAATTACAGTACTAGATTAACTATTACTATTGGGTTTGATGGCTGCACCTGAAATTTTGACTGAGTACTTGATAAAAGAAAAACACAGGAGAATAATTTTTTTTTGTTATATCACTACTATTTCTTGGAGTGTAATTTGAGTGATGATTTTTCATCAGGTAACTCCTGCAAAAGGTGTGATTGAACCTGATCGTACACTGGAGGTCGAAGTTCATCATGAGGAGTTCCAAACCCTAGAAGAGTTTGTTGACGGCGTTCCCCAGAATAGTTGGTGTGAAGATGCAAGGGACAAGGAAGTCATTATGGTCGTAAGGGTTCATGGAAGTTGCTGCACTGAGATTGGTAACCATCGCATACGTGTTCGTTACTGCTGCTTAGCCAAGGGGAAAAGATCCATAGCTAAAACGAGGAACGAGAAGAAAGTCCAGTCGAATGTCCTGCAGAGGTCAAGCATCCAAAACCTCAACAATTCACTAGACGTTTTTGACAAGCTACGTAAGCTTCGCTCTCCTTAACACTGGTCATTAATAATTTTCTTTGTGAGCGTCACTTTTCACGTAATCTCTGGAAAGTGCTTGTACTGAGGATTATCGATCGTTCCAGGCAACTTTGAGGTTAGCGCATGTAACTATGTAAGTGTACTTTTGTTGCTGTGCCTAACAGGTCGTTTTTGCTGAGTTTTAGGCAAACCATAATCATTATTGTAAATAGAACCTCTAAATGGTGCTGATTTGCATTACATTCATTTGCTGATCACTGTAGAGTTGATTTATAAAAAAAATTCTGCGTTGAAGCAGAAATTTGGTTGTATGTGTACAGAAGGCGTGTATAGAGTTGAATGTCAACCCCTTCAGGGAAACAAGGGGGAATGTGCTCATTTAGGAATTTTGAAACAGAAATTGAACCAAATTAAAACCCATGTATACAATGGGACTGCCTTTTATCTTATTTCTATTATTTATGCTAGATTTTTGTTTGACAGAATGAATTATTTTTATTTTCTGTGGTTTCGTGCATTTTATTTACCTTTTTTTTTTTTTTTTTTTTTTTTTTTGAAGGGTGTATTTTATATACTTTGTTCTACAAATATTGTAACATTTAGACTTTTCGCAGCTCACATATTCCCCTTGACCATTTATTGTGATTTATATACACAAGAACAAATTATAGTTATGAGAGTTTGAGGATCTAGTAAGATCTATCTCAACATATACTTTTAAAATATCAACTTTTTATAATTGGAGTGCAGGAGGTAGATGAGAAGCTACTCCCTAGTGACCCGCCACCCAGAGATGTTAGTGGAGCTGGTTTTATGTGTCCAGTGGGGCGAGGATAGGAGGTTAAGCTGGCGATGGCCTGATCCTTGATGGGGATGAGAATCACATCATGGCCAGCACAGCAGAGCTAAATGGGTTCAATTCAACTATTGACATATTCATATAAAATGGTGATTTAAAATATAAATTTCATATGTTTAAAATTATATAAATCAAGAAATAAGAATACTCCAGCAGAAAAATCCATACAGTATATTAAAAAAAAAAAAAAAAAAAAAAGAGAAAGCTACTCCGTAATGGATAATCAACAATGTAATTATCTAAACACTATTTAAGTAATACTCCTATTTAAGTAATGATTAAAGAGTACAATCAACACATGATCATTGAGAACTTAGGATAAAAGCTAAAAATATATTGGCATTAGTTGAGGAAATGAGAAGGAATATGCACAATATACATTGTATTGAAAATATTAATGACTAAAATCCAAGCTAGTTGATAAATAGTGACCTGTGACCGTAAACTCTTAAGAGTAAGGGCGTGTACGGTTACGGTTATTTTAGTTGTTGTAATAGTTGGTAGCTATGTAAGTAGATTGCATGTTGGGTAGGATTAATTATAAGAAGTACATCTTTAGCTAGTTGATTTTGAGCAATAATGACTTGTAATGCATATTCAACTAACTTAGCTTTAATTGACTGCATTTTACTCTCTCCGTCTCCATTTGATTGTCACTTTTGCCACTTTGGGTGCTCTTAAATGTTTGTCACATTTCACATTTTTAAATTTAATAATACACATTAAATTACAATTTTAACCTCATAATTTTTTGTCCTTATTATAAAGGCTTCCTATTTTACCCTCATATTTTTTGCCCTCTTTATTGTTGGTACCCCTTTGGAACTTGTAAGTATAAATTTCTCTCTATCAAACATTTTTAGCTTAGTCATCAATATGTGTAGTGTAATTCTATTGGATGATGTAATTATTTCTTGTAATGTTATTGGTTAAAAATAAATCACATAAATTACTAATGTGGACCTTGATTTTCATTGGTTGTTTAATAAATCACATGGATTACTTTCTCTCTCTTCTTTTTTTGTAAATGATTGGGTTTTAATTCCCATGTACTTCCTTAATTTCTCCTTAATTCTCGTGATTTTCTATCAAAAGTGACAATCAAATGGGGACGGAGAGAGTAATTAACTTAAATACTCCCTTTGTCCTTTACTACATGTCTATTTCCCATTTTTCACGAGAATTAAGAAATTTAGAGATTCTTTAAAACCCATGGTTGGGAATTACAAATGTGCATATGGGGTTAGAGAGAGATCAAAAGAAAGAAAAAGTAGTTGGTAATTATTAAAGAGATAGAGAGATAAAGTGTTAGAAAATGATGTCAAAAGTACAAAAAATAAAATAAAATTGATGACAACTCATAAAAAAAAAGGGAATATTGTCAAAATTAAAAGTACATTCTTTAAATAGAAATAGACATGTAGTTTTAAAACCCAAAGTAGGCATGTAGATAAGGAACGGAGGAAGCAACATTTATTCATATATGTACTAGAATAATTTTGCATTTATTCATATAGTACAACATTGATCCTATTACAGCTTTCACAGTCCTTAATCCAGAAATTAATCCATGTACAAATGAAGCAATTTAATTAATTGATTATTAATCTGATGTTTTCGCCGTTTCGCGGCTAGAAATTAAAACAAATCAATCAAAGTTGAAAATGAGGGTTTTTTATTTTATTTTATTTTATTTTTTATTATTATTATTTTTATTTTATTTTATGCTTTGAGTAGAAAACTGAAAGTGCAAATAGTTGATATGAAGTCATATCTGCCTTCATTTTTTGCGTTGCTTTGAAATATGAAAGTCTAAAAGTCCTTTTTGCCTTTTATTCTGGTGTGCTGAATCTTTTACTTAATCTTCATTCACATATCCTGGAGTACCAGACTAGCAATATGTACGGTATTTCTATACAAATATATTGCTTAGCTTCAACCTGTAGTTTTCTATAACAAGAATAATAAGTTGATTGAGAGGCATAGTCAACAGTGGCTAATTTATGATTGTGTATATTTTCATATTATTATTGCAAGTCGATCTCACATCATACACTACCTTGTAAAGAGGATGGGGAGGGGGGTGTATTGTACAAATGTAAAAGTATGAATAAACGATCATGTTCTTGTGTTTGATCCCAAGGCCTGCCTAGCTATGCAGCGTTGTCATTTTTGATAAGTTGTTAATTAATTAGTAATGGAAAAAATCGGATAAGATGTTTAGGTCAAAAGTTTGATCTTACAATGAACTTATTGGCCTTTGCCTAGAGACAATATTTGTGGTGGTGCACTTTCACTTATTAATTCAGTTAATTCTCCATTTTTTGTTTCATCGATCCTTCCTCTAGGGTCGTTTATTTTATTATACACTTGCGATTTGTATTTTACCTTTTTTCATCGAAAAAACATTTATACATCGATATAGTAGTTAGAGGACATGCTTACAAAAATAACCTAACAATCAGGTGACATGATAGCTTAACTTCATCCAATTGCCATTTTCTGTCCATAACATCTTTCACTTTCACTAAGGTCAATCTTCTAGAAACATAAAAACTTTCATTTATTTACATGCAATCAATATATTGAGCTTAATAAGTACGTACTATAATTATACTACTTGACATGTATTCAAGTTTCAGATTTCGAACGTACTTACTTTTCTTCAATGCTTTTACCACTATATTCATGGTGCACGTTTACCTTCCGTACAAAGCCTTTGTTTGGCGCAGTTGTCTTGTTAATTACCACTCCCATATATCATAGTGTACGTTTACCTTCTGTTCAACGCCGGCCTTAATCGCCGAATTAGTGACTAATTACCTACCTATACTCAATCTTTCATAAAACTATATATATACAAGGTGCCTCCAATATCTTCGAATACCTCAAAACAAACATTTTTCTAGCTCATTTCCCTAGAAGACAAACCATATCTTCTTGTCTCGTAATACCATACATACCTTATCATATCGACAGGTCAAGTAGATCTCGAAAAATTGTGTTCAAGACCCTAAAATCTAACAGGGTTTCTAGTCGGATTAAATTTTGTTCTAGCCAGTTAAATGGCCAAGTCGTTCAACAAATACATATTAACCATATGTTATTTATGTACGTTTTTTCTTAGCCTAACATCATCAATATCAGCTGCTACAAAGGCCTACAATGTGCTAGAACTTGGTGCTAAACCAACTGGTTTAACTGACACGAGCACGGCCTTCCTTAGTGCATGGGAGGCCGCTTGTAAAACGAATGGTTCGGCTTCGATTACTGTCCCTAAGGGGAGGTACTTGCTTCATCCCATAGAATTTCGAGGTAGTGATTGCAACAACAATGATATAACCTTCTACATCGATGGAACCATAGTGGCGCCTCTTGACTATCATGTGCTCGGTCGTGTGGATCGATGGGTGTGGTTCGATAGGGTTAGTGGTGTTACAATTGCTGGTCATGGTTTCTTTGATGCCAAAGGTACGTCCTTGTGGAATTGCAAGAAGGGCAAAAATGGTGATAAGTGTCCGCGAGGTTCAACGGTATGTATGCTTATACTCCTACCTTCTTTTTAAATTGCAGCATGCAACATTAATATTACTATCGCACATTCTCATTTGACCGTCTCTTGTGATTTGTTGTGTTTGTATTGATATATACTATTTATATTTTTTTTTTAAATGTCAAATTTTAACCTCAAATACTTGGCCTTATTGGGTAAAGATATGATTAATGAGATTTTAGCTTTTTGAGAACAATTACGTAGTAAATGATTTGAACATATATAATCAACTTTTTTTGGTGTGAAAAAATAGATGATTTAAATAGCTTATTAGAGTACACTAAGCTAATTTGAAAAGGTAGCTCAACCCAACTCTAGTTTGTGTTAGAGCGGTTATTTAAGCAATTCTTGGAATAAAGCATTTTTAATTAATGTTAGGTGAAATAGAAGATTTAGAGAGTTAGTCAAAACATCAGTGCAACCAACTAGATAAACCAATTACAACTAGTTATATCAACTACAGGGTAGCGATTAGCTAATTACCAAATAGATCTAATATGTTATGTCAAAGTTAGATGTACGACTAAGCAAAATTTATTTGAAAATTCTAAAGTAGTCATTTGAAAAATGGCAACCACAATTTTTGAGATTGGACGGCTGTGATTTTATCATTTTTGAATTATTTTTTCATGATAAAATTACTCAAAATTCATTTTCCTTATTTTAAGAATTGAATTTAAATTTTCATTTTTTTTCAAATTAATTTACGAAATTAAATTTTAATCTATAACTAATACTAAAATAGCAATCGCTGACACCATCCTATCCTAATATTAGACACATGTCAAGTTGTCATTAAAAATTTTCCCTCCAAAACTATAAATGATGTCATCATTTTCTAATTTTTATCTTATTTTATTAAAATTTTGGTCAGCTATATTATTATTAGTATCAATTTCAGAAAAACAGTCTATTCTCTCTAACAATAATAATTAAAATTTTCTTCCTCAGGTACCTCTTTCATCATTCAATTTTTATGAGCTCTATTTTTTTTTATTTTTTTTTTAATATTTGATGTATTATTTGTTCTGGAAATTTTTTTTGTTTTTAATTTCGGTATGAAAAAATAAACAAATTTAGAAAATTTTATTTATTCAAATCGTGCATCACACGAGACTAATCTAGTTATTAATAAAATTAAAAATAAAAAAAAATCAAATTTTTTTCATCAGGTTATAATTAAATTGACTTATAATTAATATTAACATTAAATATAATTCAAAATTCATTAACTCTTAACCGTTTAGTTTTAAAAATAGTGGTTGTCATTTTTCATACGACAACCATAGAATCATCCAAAATTGAAAGGACAAATTTTCATAGTATTCAAAGTAGTTAGTTCTGATCATTTTGCCATTATCTTAATTAGTGCGCGTTTATCAAATGATGTAGTGTATTTACTATGGAATTGCATAAAAGTGGGAGCATTCCAGATTGTCAAAATAAAGTTCTTAATATGAATTAATTATAATCAAACATTAATCTACTTCTAATTATTTTATTTCTACTGTGGATGTAGACTTTAACCTTTACCAGCTCCAACAACATAGTGATCAAAGGAATTACTTCACTAAATAGCCAATTGTACCATATTGTTATCAATGTGTGTAAGGATGTTTTAATTGAAGCTGTCAAGATTAGAGCAGCCGGAAATAGCCCTAACACCGATGGCATCCACGTCCAAGAATCTTCCGGTGTTAACATCATGAACACCAAGGTTAAAACAGGAGATGATTGTGTCTCCATCGGACCTGGAGCTAAAAATTTGTGGATTGAACGAATCTCGTGTGGCCCTAGTCATGGTATTAGGTATGGAACAACTCATCCTTATATCTCCTCTGTCCTACAATAAAAATTTTACTGATCGGACTAGTAAAATTTTGGCTATAATAATAATTTACTCGACTTTATATTAGCTTCAAAAAATTTAATATAAGTAAATAGAGAGAATTAATAGGTCAAGCATGCATATAGCAAGAAATTTAGGTTGGTCATTTTATTAACCAACATATAATAATGATAATTGTTCAATATTAGTGCACAGATGTAAAATGTGTTTTTAAGTCTAAGTAATGAAAGTTTGACTTTGATTTTCTTTGGTACTACGTAGAAATAAAAATAGTGGGTTTTACGAAACTGAAACTTGTCTTGGAGAATGATGATACACGAAATATGATCGAATTTTATCATTTAAAACGAAAATTTTGTTAGTAAAGAAAGCAATTGATGGTCAAGAAAATTGCAATATTGTTCTGGCTTAGTCAATATACATTTATTAGGATCAACAATTAGAGTATCTAAGCTATATCCTACACGATCTTTAATTCGTAGCGCAACAAATAACCTTAAAATTAATTATGGAGTACTTTGTATTTTCTTTACTTCGTTTATCAGATGTACTAATTCTACGTTTATACTCCCTGTTTTCAAATGTTACAACTCTTACAAGAACGTACGTACAATAAGTTATCATTAGTATTATAATTTTCTAAAATGTTATATTGATGCAGCATTGGAAGCCTAGCAAAAAGTATGGACGAAGAAGGAGTACAAAATGTAACAGTGAAGACGGCGGTAATCTCTTACTCCACAACTGGGGTGAGAATTAAGTCATGGGGAAGGCCTAGCAATGGCTTTGTTCAAGGGGTCATTTTTCAAGATGTTCTCATGCGATATGTTTGGAATCCTATTATCATCGAACAAAATTATTGTCCTCACAATAAAAATTGTCCCGGTCAGGTACGTATCTACGTGTTATGTACTACTACCGTATTACGTGCTCAGTGTAACAGTACAACTTAATTATGTAACGTAACTAATTAGAGGTCGTATAAATATAACGTTCTCTATATATTTTTCTAACTCGATTCTACTAACATGACCTAACAGGAATCAGGTGTACAAATAAGTGATGTGAAGTATGAAAATATACGAGGAACTTCGTTAAGTGAAGTAGCAGTAAAATTTGATTGTAGTGGTACCAATCCATGCACTGGAATTCAACTCCAAAATATCAATCTCCAATACTACGATGCAAATAAAACTCAATCATATTGCAAAAATGCAGTTGGAGAGATCTCAGGCTTGGTTCAACCCCAAAGTTGTTTAAACTTAGATAAAGAATTCCACGTCACTCGCGTATCTGACACTGTGTTTGGATAGAGAAAAGAAAGGATGCATCATCCTTTGTTTGAATACCTAATGTAAGGAGAGAAGGGAAGGGAATTGAAAAGATCCATTTTCCTTCCCTTTTTAATAAACCAAATCCTTCCATTGTTGGAGAGATTTGGAGGGAAAATGGAAGGTCACCTCCTCCCTCCCCTCACCTCCCTTTCCCCTCCCTCTTTTTCCTTCCTCTCCCTTTCCCTTCACTAGTGTTATCCAAACATAGTGTAAATGATTTTTTTTTTTTTTTTGTTTTTTTGTGTGTGTGTGGAAAGATTTGTGTGTATATAGTGCGTATAAAAAAAATATGTATTAGTGTGTGATGTCTACAGTTACTATTTTATCTTATACGGAGTATACTGTATATGTCAACATAATCGTGTTTTTCCAATTACTTAAATCTTATTTTAGATGTCTAAAAATTAATATCCGAATTCAACATTTTTATTCTAAATGATACTCATACGTTGAATTAGAGATGGTTATGGTTGTGGGTCGAGTATTGACCATAGGCTGGCTCAAGGCCAGTATAGTCTAAAAATGAAGGTACATAGTTGGAATAAATTAGCAACCACTCTTAAGATTGCCTTAATAATATTTATAATTTGTTGTTTAGAATTAGAACTCAAGATATGTGGGAAATATCATTAAAGAAATTATTAGAAGAACTAACTTGTAGATTAGGGTGATTATCAAGTACTCCATAAAAATAGTTAATCAGTTGTGGGAAATATCATTAAAGAAATTATTAGAAGAACTAACTTGTGGGAAATATCATTAATCAGTTATGGGAAATATCATTAAAGAAATTATTAGAAGAACTAACTTGTGGGAAATATCATTAATCAGTTGGAGTACTCATTAATGTGCTGGTTTCAACCTTGAGATATGGCAGCTAATTAAGTAAACAATTGAGGATTAACAATGTAGTACATTCAGTTACTCTATCATCTGAACTGAACTTTGCTGCGTTTTGTTTATGAAGTAGAGATTAGAAAGTGAAGTTGGCTGTGGCAGCAGGTGAAGCAACCCTGTGATTTTGAGTGAAATGCAACTCTATTTCATACTTCATCCGTTTCATTATAGTTGATGATTGGAATCGGGGGAGAGACAAGGAGGAGAGAAAAGCCCACACATAAACCCAAGTGAAATTCCATTCTAAAACCATATGGCAAGAGAAGTAGTAACTCACTTAGGTTATAAACTAGTGGTTCTTTATTTAATTTTTCCATGTGGGACAACAACTCATACTTGCAACCTAACTATCTCCCCCTCAAGTGTGAGTTCGAAATACTCTCCCTTGAGCGGAAACCATGCACCCAAACTCTCATAGCACTCCCAGTGAGAAGCTTGTATGGAGGAAACTGGGGTGTAGACAAGAACATCTGAGGAGATCGCCAGTAAATAGGTCTTAGCTTGGTCTCACATACCCTACACAAAGGCGTCTAAGAAACAGGTACGAGGGGCCCAGCTGAACCATCGGCTCTTATGCCATTGTTAGGAATCGGGGGAGAGACAACGAGGAGAGAAAAGCCCATACATAAGCCCAAGTGAAATCTATAATATTATTAAAACTCAATGGAACAACATGGTATCGCCATGTGTCACCCTTCCCTCAACATGACTAGGCGATACATGAGTAAAAAATTAATACCGAGTAACTTTTATTGTGTAGTTATTTTCTACATGACTTTTGGTCTTAATCTATCATGGATTCTAATGAACAAGAAAATCCTCAATTTAAAATGCCTTAAAAACATCCATTAATTATATTCTATGCGTTATTAAGGAGAAAACCATGATATCCATTAACTATACGCTATCACATGATCATCCATGATATCCATTAACTATATCCAGTGCAATGGTGCAAGTGTAAAGTAAATTATTGTTCTCATTTGTGTTTAGATTTTGTAACTGGTGACTTTTCTTTTCTTAATCTCTTTTGTATTAACCAAGACATTTAAAGATATAATAGTTTTACACTGTTTGATTTAAATGTGGGAATGTATTATATTGAACAATTCTCATTCATCCAATCTTCAAATAATTGACTATTGTGCATTGAAATTGTTCCGAATTCAAATTTTAAATGTTATTAAAAAAATATTGTACCAACATAAATTTATTATGAATGATAAAAGCCTAACTATTGTTAAGTTTGCATCACTATATCCAAAATCATCCAAAAAAAAAAATCGGTGCATCGCTACAAACTAGTTCCATTTTAAAACCATATGGCTATAAAAAGAGTAGCTTACTTAGGTTATAAACTAGTGGTTCTTTATTTAATTTTTCTATGTGGGACAACAACTCATACTTGCAACCTAACAGTTGACACATGCGAAGTATTTAAGTATGTTAGTCAATGTAGAATTTCAATATCAATACCTTCAAATTTCAAGTGTGAATATTAAGAACTTTTAAATATTTCCTAAAATTGCACTCGTATTGATTTTAATATACATATCAAAATCACACGTTTATCGATATAATCAACGTTTATTCAATGTAATTAGTAATTATCTAACGCTCCCATGATATTCGACTTTTCGTTAGCCTTTTGCCTTTCGTAAATATTATAAGTTGAAAAAAAAAATGAATGAAACAATGACATAGACACATAGTTATACAAGTTAGGTTAATGGATGGAAAATAACAACACAAATTCTCCATAAAGACGGGTGTACGTTAATTTATTGTAATACGGGTTAAATTTATGCTAAAAGTATTTAAAGTTACCCTTTTTATTACAAAAGTTATTATTTTTCAAATAATAAATTTTATCTTACAAAAAACTTATAATGTATTAAATTAGTCATATTTATGTAATCATGAATCTATAAAAAATTACACATTAAAATAAAATTTAAACCAACGACAAATTAAAAGTTATCGGGGGTAAAAATTACCATATAAAAAAAATTAAAATTACTTTCAAACTTACCATCTTTTAATAAAATTAACATACACCCGCCTTACACAATAGTTATTGAAATAACAAATGTTGCACCGAAATAAGTGAAAATAAAAAAGAAAAATATTACGATTAATTGGAGAGAGAGAGAGAGAGAGAGGGAAAAAAAAAAGTGTAGGACAATGGCCCATTAAAATTAATGCACTCATGATCTGACTACAGTTCCAAAATTCCAAGCCCTGCGAGGCTGCAATTCATCGATGAAACCAACCCCAGCATTAGCAAAATTTCTCTTACCAACCACCAAACCCAGGCAACAATTTGCTCACAACATAACCACAAAAATCATACTTGGAAAATTTCCCGAAAATCACATCTTTGGGTCAGAAATCTTCAAAAATAAAAATGGAGATAAAAGAAGAAGTGGAAAACAAGCAAATAATACTGAAAGGGTACATTGATAGAGCTCCATTGGAATCAGACATGGAATTAAATGTGGGAAATAAAATTAAGCTCAAAATTTCAAAAGGGTCTAATTCTGTTCTTATTAAGAACCTTTATTTGTCTTGTGATCCTTATATGAGAGGTCGAATGCGTGAATTTTACGGTTCTTACATTCCACCTTTTGTTCCTGGCAAGGTATATCTTTTAAAAGCTTTCATTTTGCTGAAATTCCCAGTAATTATTTCTTATTTTAATCATTTTTTTTGGATTTTCTGTATTGTTTATGCCTCAATTTCTTAGGATATTTGTTAAAAAATTTAGTTGAGCAAGAATGAATAGATGGATAGATATTGACATATTGTGTTACAATATGTCACAAATTGATCTAAATCGGACCACGAACAATCCTAGTAAATTGCTTTCCTATATACGGAGTACCTTTTTTGTTTAGGGAGTTGAGGGATTTATGTATAATAGGGAAAATTGCTGTGCTATTGAATATTCTTTGAGAAGTAGATTGTTTTGTTGCTGAGCATATGTTGCTAAAGGGTGACCCCAAAACCTGAGATCCAATACGTACGTTATTTGTCTTTTGTGACTCTGTCTACACCGTAAAAGATTCGAAGTATAATGCTGTCAAATTTTAAACCTTTGACCTTAAGTTAACTACGCGATCCTTAGTGCTTCCAATTCAATATGGTAATTGCCAAAATTTTATATGAGATGGTGTGAGACTGGTGAATCTTAATATGTTTTTTAAGGGATAACTTTCAACATTTACAAGTTAATTTGAGATCATCTCACCCAAGATTGGCTGTTGCTATTTGTGGTGCATCAACTGATACACCCTTACATGGCAAGCCACATTAGATGATGATAAGAAGAGGAAAATTGTTAATATTGGGATTGTTACATTTAGTACTTCCATCATTTTTGTGAAACGGTTTACAGTATGTAGTGAAAAATTCCTAGTTATTTGCCTTGTATTTTGAAATGTGAGGAGTGTAGTCATAGCCAAGGCAACTACTCAGTGTCACAATTAGAACTGCTAATACAGAGTAGAATGCTTGTGTGTAAGTTTCCTATATGTTTGAAGGGAGTTGGCCATTTTTCAGATTGTCGGACTCTAGGAGTACTTCATAATAGTTGGCCTATAGTGGCTACATCAGGTCCTAAGTTTTTGTTCTTCATCGTCTTTGTTATACTGCCATTTGAGCCTTCTATTAGCTTCAAATGGGTAAAACGTTGATGAATTGGTTTTTTTCCTCCTTGAGTAGTGGAGGCAGAACATTATTCTTCTCACATTATATAGCATGTTTTTTAGAAAATGGTATGAATTTTTGCCTAGATCATCTTCTTTCTTATTCCCTCAGGGGAGAAGAGTGGACGGAGCCTAGGAACATATTTGTCATTTTATCTGACACTAATTTTGTGTACAACACTAACCGTGTTAGCGTGTATCATTGTCTAGCCTATTGAAGGATTTGGAGTCTCCAGAGTCATAGATTCAGATGATCCAAATTTCCAGTCAGGAGATATTGTTTCAGGAATGACTGGCTGGGAGGAATACAGCTTAATCGAGGATACAAAGAAACTGAGGAAGATTCAGCAAGATGACATCCCTCTTTCTTATCATATCGGTCTTCTTGGTATGAAACAAACCTTATTTTCCTTTCTTGATGCCTATTTTTGTCAGATCAACTTATTGCTAGAGGAGATGCAACATAAGTCCTAGAGCCAATTTGCCCTCCGTGACTATGCAACTTGGTGGCTCCATACAATTAGTTACTTCACAAAAATGACTTAGAGGCTCGTTTTCTGCTTAAGCCAAAGTGTTCTTGCTTGATTGATCTGTTTATGCAGGTATGCCAGGATTTACTGCTTATGCAGGCTTTCATGAAGTCTGTTCGCCAAAAGAGGGGGACCGTGTTTTCGTCTCTGCAGCTTCTGGAGCTGTTGGGCAGATTGTTGGTCAACTTGCTAAATTACATGGTTGCTATGTTGTTGGTAGTGCAGGCACAAAAGAAAAGGTAATATTCTTATTATGGCAATTCTACATGTTGTTCATGCATGCATGTTCTGTAGATTGATTCTTTGGTCTCTGCTTTGTAGGTTAATTTACTAAAAACTAAGCTTGGATTTGATGATGCTTTCAACTACAAAGAAGAACAACACCTTGATGCAACTCTTAAAAAGTAAGTAGAAACTAGCTCTTTTGTGTTGGATCTTTGTTGCATGGCCTTTTTCACTTACATTTGATATCTGACGGAAGGTTTAAACTTTAAAGCTACATAAAACCATCAATCTTGATGTGTTATTGGTAGTTATATGGTGAATAGTTTGCTGTCTGAGTGTTAGCATGGTCTTTAATAATGTGGTCGTAGTTGTTGAACACTAGCCTTTCATCTATGCTACTGATGAGTGCAATGCAAAGAATGCTCACCTTCAGTTCCTTGTTTGCTATAATACCGAAATCAGGGGATGCCAAACTTATCTATCACGGATTTATTTCGCTAGTGTCATGGTCTAGGAGCATCTGGAATTATTTGCAGGATAATTTTAAAAGCTTGAAAGCAATTGGTAGTCTTTTCACAATTCAGCAACCAAAAAGAAAAAGGTGAAAAGAACTCGATCAAGTTAAAACATCACTGTCACCATCCTTAATGTTTGCCACTCTTTTGCTGGATGTAAAAGATTGTGTAGATTTTGTTTGGTAATGTCATGGAATAAGTTCAGTCCTCCCGACCATGCTTTTTGCATATGCTCATTATGTCAGTACATGTTTTTAGCATATATTCTTAATGTTCGACACTAGCTTAGGATGATAGTAAGCTCCCTTTGATCCTATAAGTTGTTTAAGCATTTACACTGATCCTGAATCCGGTTTGATATTGGATACTCAGCAAACTGACATAAGGGAGAGGCTAACGATATTCTATTGTTACTTGTAACTTTATAGCGTACAATATGATCCTAATATGATGTCATATCTGCCAATTCTAAGCAGATATTTTCCTGAAGGAATCGACATATACTTTGAGAATGTCGGTGGGGCAATGCTCGACGCTGTGCTCCTCAACATGAGAGTTCATGGTAGAATAGCTGTTTGTGGGATGGTGTCTCAGCATAGCTATCGTGGCGAGGATGGGATCCACAACCTATTTACACTCATCAGCAGACGGATCAGAATGCAAGGATTTATTCAGAGTGATTACTTGCATTTGTTTCCTAAATTTGTTGAGCATGTTGGGGCTTACTATAAGCAAGGGAAGATTGTGTACATCGAGGACATGAGTGTAGGATTAGAAAGCGCTCCTTCTGCTCTTGCAGGGCTTTTTACTGGTAAAAATGTGGGCAAGCAGGTTGTCTGTGTGTCCCGTAATTGATACAATTACCACAAATTGTTCCTCGAGGCTCCTTATGTTGTTTGATTTGAGGTAAACCATTGCTCATAATGGCACATTACCTCTTGCAGATGTTAAAGAAGGGATGATAGATCATGCACAACTTGAGTCTATGCACATGGATGTATATTTTCTTTATGTTTATGGCATATACTGATATACCATTAGAGATATGAGATAATAATGTATCCTTTCGGTGATTAGATTACGTGTGATATTAACATTAGAATATTATTCTATTAGAAGGCTTTTAGGTGTAGGAAGTTTGGTTTTCGATGCCTTTAGACGATCTATTAAGTTTGTAGCCTAAACTTATCATGGTATCAGAGCAGTTTAGATCAAGATTAAACACGGGCTTTCTTAATTCTAAAATCAAAGTATTGTAGATGGCTTAATTTAACTTTCCTTGTCGCAAATTCCGCTGGTGACTTCCCCTCCCTTCCAAAAAGTAGAGTTACGCATAGGTTCAGAAAAATGGCCTGATCTAGTTAGTCTCTTAGCCCGTCATACCTGACTATTGTTGGTTTTAGATCAAGAATATATTTTTCTCAAAAATAGAGAAAAAAAAAATGTCGTTGCATAATTCTTAAAAACCCAACTTCAAAAATTAGTTGAAAGTCTTCTTAAATTACATAGTATGATTTTGGAATGACATGATACAATGTAGGGGGAAAAATTAATTTAACATTCATAATTTTGGAGTTTTTTTTTAGTGGAAGATGTATTCACGCATTATGACTCCCACATTTTATACGTATAGCTCGATAGTTGGTGTTGTTGGGCCTAATTAGTTATTGTAATTTGGCTTTATATATTCCACATAATAGAAAGTTTTACAAATCACGAAGGAAATATTTTTGTAACTTCCAAAGCACCTTTTCAATTGCACTTAAAAGTGTTACAATAAGTAATAATTCAATGTCATGTTATGTATACTTTCTACTTAGAATTGAGAAACACTTAAAGTGCATGTAAATGAGACTGCCTCACACTAACTTATTGTGTAATATTATAAAAATGTAAAATATCATCACATCTTTTATCCTAAAATGTTATAAACGTGTGATAACTATTCCGAAAAGAATCTGTTTGTATTGAGAAGCAAATATGGCTCAATATGTGGAGTTGTGGAGACAAATATATGATGAAATTACAAGCATGATAAATAAACTTTTAACCTAGAGCAATAACATTGACAACGATCTTGGTTGATTTCGTACGCCAAGCAAGTCCTCTTCTTGGTGGAAGTTTATAAAGGGAATTTCCCTCATTTGAGTGGTCATTTTTACTTGCCCCCCCTCCCTTTCTTATTTTGGATCCACTCAAGATTATTGGTAGGGGCCTAAACGGACAAAGCTAAAAGTTATACAATTGAAACTCATTTGTTAAGTAGTAATGTAGTTGATAAATCAGTATGATTCAAATTTTTGAGTTTATTAACAATATGTATTTGAATAATTGAATATTACTCGTAGATCGGTAGATGTTTATGTTGAGCAAGTCTATCACATAATTTGGACCTTGACCTTCTAATGGAATCTAATCTACATCATATATAATAAATATTTGGAAAATTTGTCCAAAAAAATCTTTTAAATGCACCATTTTGCGAAAAAAAAACCTTTTAAAAGCTTTTCTGTAAAAGAAAACCCGAAGTTAAATTTTTTTGTTGAAGACAACCTGTGCCTCTTAGGCTCTAATTCACTTAATTAAGCTCTAATTTTTTCGTAATTATCCTATAACTCTCACTTAGCCATTTTATAATTAAATTAAATAATAACCACCATATCATCCCTACCACCACTCCACCAGCCAGCCACCCTCTCCGTCTCCTCCCCCCTCCCCTGGCAGCAGCCCCCTCCCCCCAACTGAGCCACCGCCCTGAATCGCTGGCTGGCCTCTCTCCCTTTCCCCCTTACCCCCGCTGCAACCCTCCCCCTTCCCTAAACCCTAACCCCGACCATCCACCTTCCCCCCTTAGACAGCGATGAGAGCAGAACATCAAGTGGCGGAGGATCCTCGAAGATTACGACGACACGGCGGAAAATGCGAGAAAGAGGGAGAGAGAGTGAGTCAACGAGAGAAAAGGAAGAGGGAGAAGAAGCGTGCCACCTGACCGGAAACACCCATTAATTGCTCGATGTTAGGGTTTAGGGAGGGGGGAGGGTTGCAGCAGGGTAAGCGCGCAAGAAAGGTAGCAAGGTCGGCTGGCCGTCGAGGTGGGTCGCCGGGATTTGGGGGTTCAAGGCGGTGGCTCGGTTCGGGGGAGGGGGTTGCTGCCATGGGAGGGGGAAAAGGAGAGAGTGGCTGGTTGGTGGTGGTGGTGGTGGTGGTTTTTGGGGTTTTTTTTTATTTATAAGTTAAATTAATTAATAAATGGTTAAGTGAGACTGAGAGGATAATTAGAAGAATTTAGAGCTTAATTAAGTGAATTAGAGGTATTAGGTTGTCTTTAACAAAAAAATTTCACAATTAAGTTTTCTTTTGCAAAAAAATTTAACTTGTGCATTTAAAAGGTTTATTTAAGATTAGGAAAGAAAAGAAAAAATAGTGAGAAGTAGCCTAATGTGTGAATTGATATTGTGAACAAGGAGAAAGACTGGAGTGTAGGAGAGAAGTTGGACCGTGGAAAAAAGTTAAGAGTAGCCCAAGTAAACGCAGTCAACTAAACACGTTATTGTGGGTCCACATAAGCTTGACAATATTTGGTCATATGCTATACCGTATAGGACCCGTTCCAAATAGGAAATATAGCCCAAAGTGAAACTTGATAATAAATAAATAATACGTAGTAATAATTAAGAAAAATTATAATAATGAATAAACATATAAATAATTATTTTACTATATCAACAAATGTATTAATATTCACATCTAATCGTTAGGACTACATATATAATAAGTATTAACACGATCTGAATCAACCCGACGTCCCGACCTAACCCAAAGTAATCCAATCTAAAATTCAATTTGCACGAGTACAATAATATAGCATGATTTCAACTCGAAATAACCTAACCAACTAGACCCGACCCAAACTCAACCGATTATTCGAATTAACACCAACGTATAGCAAAAACTCAGTGTAGTTTACGAAAACCTATTGATTAAAGTCCCCTTTTTTTTGTGGAGTGTCATTGTTTATTTTACTTCTTATATGGTAATTGGTCCCTCCAAAGCCCCATTTTATTACCAAACTTATTTCTTCTTTGTTTCCTTCTCTTTACTGGTTTCACAAATTACAGTGAATATTCCTTCTCTTTACTAGTAATTACGAGTTACTAGTCTTACTACTATAATAACCTTTGAATTGTCAAAGATAGACTTAAATTTCCTATGATTTTTCCTCCTTTTTGATGTCTTTAGAAAGTGACCCTCCAAGTCTTCTATCTTGACTTACTTCATATTTGGTGGTTGTTTTATTGAAATACTCTCTGATTAATTTCCTTCCAAACTTGGTTCTTCAATTTTACACCTCTTCTTTGAGCTTCAGAGCTGCAATCTTGAGTTCTGGGTATGTCTCAATTCGTGCTTATTTCCATTATTTTAGCTTGAATTGAATTGGGTTAGTTTATTTTCCCCAAAATTTCTAGTTATCATTATATTCCATGATTAGGAAACTTTTTATTTTTCAAGAAATTTTAGTACCCATTTGAGTTTTTATTTAATTTCTCTCAATTATGGGAAAATATTGGTTGTAATTCAGTGATAAATATAGATATGTAGCACTGCTATTTTGTTTTTGGGCAGTATAATTTTTGTTCATAAATTTACATTTTAGTTCAAATTACTATATTTGGGGTTTGCATTTTTATTTTATTTTATTTTATTTTTAATAATGGCCCACACTAGAAAGCCTGCTGCTTCTGTAGTGTATGGATCAAGGTGTTTGCTGATATTGTTGAGTAGTTATGGAATTTATGGGACTGCAACTGATATTCTGTGTTTGGAAAGGATTTATCATTCATTCAAAGATCCTAATGGTTACTTAAATGTAACATGGAATTTTAACAATAAAACTGAGGGTGCAATTTGTAGATTCAATGGGATTGAATGTTGGCACCCTGATGAGAGTAGGGTGCTGAATATTAAGCTAGCAGATATGGGTTTAGAGGGCCAATTCCCTCTTGGAATTGAGAATTGTACAAGCTTGACTGGGTTGGATCTTTCGGGTAACAATTTGAATGGCTCGTTGCCTATGAATATATCGAAGTATATAGAGTTTGTGACAGAACTCGATCTCTCTAACAATGATTTCTCCGGTCCTATACCGGAGAATCTTGCAAATTGTTCTTACTTGAATGGTTTCCATCTTGACCACAACCAGTTTTCAGGCCAAATTCCTCTGGAATTTGGCACCCTTTCTCGGATTAACAGCTTTTCTGTTGCAAACAACAATCTGACTGGCTTAGTCCCTAAGTTCAAGTTTCGTATTAGTAAGGATAGCTATGCCAATAATCCAGGACTTTGTGGGGAAGTTTTGAGTCCTTGCCCTTCTCAAAGCAAGATTCATCCTGGGGCTATTGCTGGGGGAGCAGCTGGAGGTCTAACTCTCATAATTATCTTGACGGGTATTGCATTCTTCTACATTTCAAAGATGAAAATTATCAGGAGGAAGGTGCTAGATCCTGAAGGTAACAGATGGGCAAAGAGTATGAAGGGAACTAAAGCTGTCAAGGTAACATTTACAGATTTTACTACTATTACTTTGTTTAATTGGTTTATGTGTTCTATGCTACTCCAACTTAGGGGTACTCATGTTGTATACTGTAATAATTCGTACTTGGGTAAATCAGGGAGTCAAGTATCCACACGTGTCTAAGTGTTGAGGATCTAACAAGAGTAATTGGAGTGAAAGAGTTGGAGTAACATAGTTGTATCTTGTTACAAATTTATCTTTCTTTTTGCTTGTACTAAAGCAGAACATTTTCATCATATTCAGGTTTCTATGTTTGAGAAATCAGTTTCAAAAATGAGTTTGGATGACCTCATGAAAGCCACAAACAGCTTCAGCAATTATAACATGATTGGTTCTGGAAGAATGGGAGCAATGTACAAGGCAACGATGCCTGATGGTACAGTCCTTACAGTCAAGAGACTGCAAGATTCGCAGCGAACTGAGAAAGAATTCATGTCCGAGATGAATACTTTGGGCAGTGTGAAGCACCAAAACTTAGTCCCTCTCTTGGGGTACTGTGTGGCAAAGAAAGAGAAGTTCCTGGTCTACAAATACATGGCTAATGGAAACCTCTATAACTGGCTTCATCCTTCAGACCCTGAGGAGGCTAAGAGCTTAGAGTGGCCCATGAGGCTTAAAATTGCAATTGGGGCGGCTAAGGGGTTGGCTTGGATGCATCATAACTGCAACCCTAGAATCCTCCACAGAAATATAAGCTCCAAATGTATTTTGTTGGACGAAGAATTTGATCCCAGGCTGTCCGACTTTGGTCTTGCAAGACTTATGAACCCGATTGACACGCACTTGAGCACTTTTGTGAACGGAGAATTTGGCGATTTTGGGTACGTCGCCCCTGAGTATGCAAGAACACTTGTTGCAACTCCAAAGGGAGATGTTTTTAGTTTTGGGACTGTTCTTTTGGAGCTGATCACTGGTGAAAAGCCAACTAAAGTGTCAAATGCCCCAGAAACCTTCAAGGGTAGCTTGGTAGAGTGGATTGCCCTACTGTCAGAGAATAATGATCTCCATTCTGCCATTGATAAGTCTCTCCTTGATAAGGGAGTTGATAACGAGCTTTCTCAATGTCTCAAGGTCGCTTGCAATTGTGTTTCACCTACGCCGAAAGAAAGACCTACAATGTTTGAAGTGTACCAGCTACTAAGAGCCATTGGTGAAAATTACCATTTTACAGCTGAAGATGAAATGATGGTTGCGACAGAAACCTCAGAAGCTGGTTTTCCTTCTGAGCTCATTGTTGCTCAAGAATGAGAAATGTGTAAAGAGGTTTAAGTGTTTATGTGAAATATATAGGATCCTTTATAGTAGGTCGGATATGTATTAGATCAACCAGCTGCCTTATAGTAGATTAATTACATGTGATATTTATGCATTGCTAATGCGATGCCCATGATTGTTATCCTTTTGAAATTTTATATGTACAAATTCAAGTTTACCTTCTTATGCTGATATATTAGCTCATCAAACATTATTGATTGTGTGCAGTCAAGGATGTTTGTGCAGTTCATTGTTATGTGTATTCGACTTTTCCCTCTTGCCCTCTTTGTATTAATCAGTGACTAGACCAATTTCTGACCTTAACTAGCCGAAGCATAAGAATGCAACGAATACACGAGGTTGACAACAGTTGCTGTGCATCAAATCCTGGATTGATAGAGGAGAAGAATCATAATAAAAGAGACAACTTTTATTCCCAAACCCTCTAACTCCTCGAATAACAAAACCGTCCAGCTATTAGGATTTTCCATTGCACGAAACACATGTACCAAAAACTTCAAGCTAACAACTTGTTATTACAAGGTAGACAAATACCTGTCAATATAAAACCTACTTCTAAAGTTATAATGATACAAAAGCATATTGATAATCAAAGCAAAGATTGGAATTGCTTTTTGGCTGCCACTCCAAGTCACTTGCATTTGATCTACCAAGTAATAAAAAAAGAGCAAAAGATAATTGGACAAGGTAATGTCAAAGTCTAAGAGACAAAGCCGGAAAGATTTTCACTCAGACAAGGGAAGAGAGAATCCTCGTAAATATGTGGAATCCACTCCAGATTCTCTGGCCAATGCCACTCTTCCAGTACGTGCCACCTACAAAAAAAAAACATCATAAATAGTAATGTAAGCCAACAGACAACAACCATCGATGTTTGTTACAGAGCCTTCCCATCTTTTAGACTACAACCAACAGAGGAGGAATGAGGCTAGAGGGGAGGATCCAAAGTAGAGGTAAAGGGAAGGACTAAAGGCATGAAATGGATCTCAAACTAAATTCTCACATACCAAGTTACCAACCCCAAAGACTTCGGAATGCTAAATCATACAAATTTACACACCTAAACTGATCAGTATATTGTACATGCAATGAAACTGTAAAGCTATAGATCTCTGACTCAGTGTCAAACCCCCATCCCCAAAAAACACTCGGTGTATAGATACAAAAATATAGAGATCTTGCTCTTTAGATGATTTTGATTTCCATTCTCTCAAGGACTATTATAATGATCTGACCAGCAACAAACTTTGTTAATCCTGAAAACTATATTTAAGACAGCTTAATTTAGATCTGACTTTGTGTTAGCAGAGGATCAAAAGATTCAGCTGCGATATGAGAGTTTGGTTTTCCTCTCCCAGCTCGTCTTCAGACCAGCTTAACCAACTAAGGCAAGATACTGAACTACGCTGGGGGGGGGGGGGGGGATGCAAAAAAAATTATTCTAAAGTGGAAGAAAAAAATACAAACCTCACAAATTCCATAAGGCTCCAATAATCTCTGTAGCGCAACCATTTTGTCTAGATCACCCGTAAGCTGGAAAGACAAGTCAGAAATGTTAGGAAGATCCTCAATACCTTAAACTCCCAAATCCCCATCATCGTTGATATCAGTGTAATTCTGTTCTAAATTGCTTAGTTTAGGACTTTAGGTTCCCTTTAAAATAGGCCATTTTCACAAACTATATTAATTCCCCTGCCCATAGTGTTTGCCTGATTCATAATTTGTAACTCACAATGTTACAAGTCACTGATCACAAAGTGGGCAAATGATATAGGAAGGAATTACTGAAAGTAGGAGGGGAAATAACTTCAAGTCAAGAAGCACTGCTTTGTTGAAAGTACATGTACCTGTAAGGTGATGGTATGATCAGAGACATCTACAGCTTTTGCACGGAATATATTGGCAATATCAAGGACATCTCTCCTGGCAGAAGTATTTACAGCTACTTTGATCAACATAAGCTCTCGCTCTGCAAATGGCAGGTGAGTAAGGTCTTGAATCTGTAGCAACAAAGTTTCAATAGTCAGGTTGTCAAATCTTTCATGCTTCATGAATATTATACTTGTAAAGAAGCTGCTGAAAATCTAGTACTGAGATAACTCCTAAACCTTATGCATGACACTAGATGAATGAAAACTAGCCACTGACTAAGAATGGAACCTTTACTTGAACAAAAAAGTAACTCCACAGTAAAGATGGGAGATCATACAAGATGTCCAAAGTATCTTTACCAAATAATGATACCGAAAAAAATGTGATTAAATCAAGCATCAAGACACTATAAGGAAGAAATTCATAACTTCCGACTGTAATCATAGTATAGAGCTTTGGAGAAAACAAGGATCTCACAAATAGCTACTCAACACAAAAGCAAAGTTCAAATTACGTTTTACTACTGCATAGCATTAATGGTACATATATAAAAAGAAAAAAATTACTAAAACTTTAACGACACATACATGTCTGCCTGAAAATAAACGTATTTGGGCAACAGTATCTACTCTATATACATTCAGAATTCAGATACTCACCTCGTGAAGGTCTACTAACTTGCTAAGTTGCTGAACCAATTTTCCAATCGACTCATCATTTCCAGGAATAACAGTTGTGATACGAGAAAGACCCTCCTTTTCAGCAGGGCCAACAGCAAGACTCTGAGAGGAATTAGAAAAAAGGAGGGGACATATGAATTAATGTAACACAAAAGAAAGTATATATACATACTGTAGTCAGAATCCATACCAACCTGAATGTTATAACCCCTACGAGCAATTACCCCTGTAACAGTGTTGAGAACTCCAGGAGCATCATTTACTACCATGCACAGAGTATGTGACCGGAGTCCACTTGACTGACATGATGAAAGAAGCACATCAGAGCGTTAGCAGAACAGGTTGTGCTACAATCAACCGGCAAAATTGTGCAGCTATAGAATGTGAACACTCAAATCACCCTTTCATTCTTAAAACCAAACAAACACAAAGATGAACATCAGAAAAACCAGAGGCATTAACCTTAACCCCAGAGACAAGTTTGTCATGTCACAAATGCAATAGCTCGGACAAATTAAAAGCTTTGAGTATCACATAATAACAGTAACGAAGTCTTACATCGCCGTCATAAAGAACACCCCAGTGAGCATCAAGTACTTGATTTACCATGGAGATATCATAAGGCTCCACAGGATAAACATCGCCCTTCAGAAAATAAAAAAGTTATATAAGTTCAAATGTCTAATTTTAAGCACAACATATCTACTTATAATTTTAAGTTTATGAGTTACAACTAACAATGCAATAATCCATATAATCAATCTGTGCTTGGGAAATAATGGACATTGTAAGCATATGGCTAGATAATCAATATATGTTTATAGCCACAAAATATTACTTTCATAGGAGAAATGAGGTTAGCACAGAAATCCACTTACACTTGACGATGATCCTAGATTACCATTGATACTTCTTTTTGTAGACTCGACAAGAGCATTAACAGCCTTCTCTTCAAGATCCGGATAAGAAGCAGCAGAGAATCTCCAAAAAGGAGCTGTCTGACCCATCCTTTCCCGCCTTAGAGCAATCTATCACATGAACAAAAATAAAAATAGCTAAGTAAACTTCTTTCTAAAAAGTTCGGATGGAAAAAGGTTGTAAAAATTAGTAGAAAAGTCAACATTTGGTTAGCTATTCCAAATTTTCCGCTCCAATTTATTACTATGAACATATATTCTTTGCAAATTTCTCTGAATCTTCCACTGAAGATAGTACAAGTATTTAACAGACTAACCTTTCCTGTCCTTGCAATTTCTTTAATTCCAAACTTGCTAAAATTTCTCAGGACAGCAGCCATCTTACCAGGATCTCCAGTCACCTTCAATACAACAGATAAAATTCCAGTTAAATGGAGATTCTACAGTAAGCAGGAGAGAATGATCATTTCTGGAACAGTTTGGACATAGAAACAACTTTTGGAGCTTAAGCGTCAAGACAACTTCGTGAAGGTAAGCTTCTTGTATCAAACATGGAAAACAACTCCCTAATAGAGTGCAACATTGATTAACCTACTTACAAGAGTACACAAGATGCCAAAGGGAAAAAAAAAAAAAAAGAAGAAGAAGAAAAAAGAAAAGAAAAGAAAAAAAAATAAAAAAATACACTAACCTCCACAGTGACCAAGTTTTCTGAGATATCCACGATTTTTGCCCTGAAGATGTCCACTAACCACTTTATCTGAAGACCAAAAACTTGAACATTTGAGTCAATAATCAGACAGTTCACCAATACACCTTTTGCTGACAAAAGCACAAAGCAGGACTAAAACCATCTTTTCCTAAAGATGGACAACTCAAGAAATATGATTAACAATTATAGAATTTTATCAATAATTTGTAATTTTCTAACACCCATGATGTTGTGAAGTAATAACATAATTCCTAGACAAACCGATTTCAAATTCAAGCAGAAAACTCTCAATATCAGCATGTCCCAAATGATGATTAAGAATTAACATACAACAAAACTCTAATGCCATATGGAGCTTGACTTACTAAGACATGACTCGAGCAAGTCTTGAGTAAAAGGGTGTAAATTCAAGGAAGGGGTGACTTTTTGTTAGATACGAGGAAACTTTTAATGTTCCTCTAAAATAAAGGTAACTCTCAATACCAAACTTTGCATTAAGATATATACTAAACTTTTTTAAAAGAATTTTCTAACACCCTAGATGTTACGAAGTATAGCATCTTGTTTAAACATTAATAGCATCCTTATATCTTCTTTTCTAGCTGACCGTTAGTAATGTATAATAGAGATTAAAGTAAAATATTGCCATCATAAGGCACTCAATTTAACTTGTGAAACTACCTCGGCATGGGTATTTGCATCAGCATTAAGCTTTACAAGCATCAGTTCACGTTCCACTTGTGGTTCTCTCGATAGATCTTCAACCTGCATGACAGTAACTAAGACAGTCAGTAGCCACTCAAGGACTACAGCTATCCAAGGATGTTATCAAGGACATGTAACATAAACATCATATGATGCTCTGTTATAAAGTACTTTACGTAAGAATCCATAAGAAACAGTTAAACAAAAGAAAATTACATTAAGAAACAAATATTTGAGCATAAGTAAAATCATACAGGTTACACAGAAGAAGGCACTGATTGCATCAGTATCATAATATACTATATATAATGTGCATCATATGATGTACAATGCTAGCACTTTAAAACAACTAAAAACTACACAGCGCACCTAATGGACGGACATAAAGCCTAATTCATGCACAAATGCGAGTTGAAGCACACTATCCATCTCGCCAAACTTATTAAATTGTGTAGCGTGCTAGGTCTAGTGGGCATGAAGATTGAGTGTTCAGCAGCTTTTCATATTCTGCATTTTTATTGGACGACAACTGCAATACTATGTATCAAGTCGACCTTACTTTCATTTACAAGCATCACTCTAAATTTATTTAGAAGATAAACATGTGAATGTTTCACTGCTCAATTTTCAATTCCATGATAAGATGATAGGACCTGCAGTTGAGGATCTTGAGGTCATATTTCGCTCAAAGATGACAGAAAAATAAGCAAAACATTTATGAAGCAATTCAGATTTGTTTAGGTCGTATCAGCCGGTTGCCCGGTTGGTACTGTAAGACCTTAGTATATCATCTAATCCAGGGCAGCCAGGAAAGTATGTAAACCAAACTCTATGTCCACTAATTCATAAAATTACTAGCATATAAGTAACCGATCTGGCCTATTAAAAGAGGACAAGTATTACAAAAGGATCATCAGTGACTAACTAAAAGAAATATAAACCAGTTACCTTTATGACACTAACAAGCTTGTTAAGCTGTTCCATTACTTGGCGCAACACCTTCTCATTCCCACACACTACAATGGTAAAAAGAGCCTTATCTTTGTTCAAACCAACAGCCAGAGACTCAATGTTGTATCCTCTTCTAGAAATAACGCCTGCAATTCTATTGATTATCCCACTTTCATCCCCAACAAAGACTGAAATCGTGTGGCGCATCACCCTAGATATGGAAAGAAATAAATAGATATTCAGATTTAATACAATTTCCATTTCCAACTAAAAAAATTCAAATACCTGAGAAAGAATTGACAGGGAACAATGAGAAATTTTTTGAGTGTTATCACTTATCAGTTATCACTACAAGAAAACTTCACATAGTGAACACTCACATGTAATCAAGAAACAGAGTATATTGTATTAGGCAAATTACGTTTCCAACCTGCCGGACGGCAGAAGTAACTCCCTCCACATCCCCCCCCCCAACATCTTAGAACTAAACAAGGAGTGACACAAGGCAAAGAGGGAGGGCTAATAAAGAAGAGATAACATCAGGGATAAAGCTTCTAATAAGAGTCAGGATGTTGACACTAACTACTACCACATAATTAAAGAAGATAGAAGTTCAATATCAGTCCAACGACATGAACGAACCATCCATTTGGCAAAAAATCGACTTTCCTCAAACATCAATCTCTGAAGTAAAAACTAAAATTTCAGATAGCTGCTTGCTGAATCATATAATCCCTTTTCTTGGTGTGATGAGAGCATGATACCACTAGTCGTTACTCACCACAATTTTTCCTTTCGAAAAACGCTAAACGGAACAGCATCACCCTCAGAAACTGGTTGGAGGTAGAAAAAAAGTAGGCAAAATGGCACACCACTTGAAGTAGCTGAAGGCCGGTCATAGATATCATCACATTGCAATTATATGACCAAGTTAGGACAAGAATATACTCTTTCAGAAACAAATACAAGCAACAATCAACATTTAGTAAGCATATCGTTGAAGTCATTCCTTTACTAAAAAGGCAAATCTTCATTCACCTAGAAAAGATCAATTTCTTTTCCATAAGTGAGTAAACTAGCTGGAAAAGGAAGTCTGGCAACGACATATAATCGACAATTCGACAATTTCGATAAGGCCATCATTGTACAATCAAACACGAGCACAGATATTAGATATGTGAGCTTCTCAAAAGAGAAACAACTAATCTCACTTCATCAAGAATCCAATAAAAATATCCCACTTATATCATAAACAAAATTAGATTCTTTAGCTCTTATATTGTCATGCTTCAAAAAAAAAAAAAAACCAAGAATTCGCAATAGCATCACCTTATTATAACATCAATCAAGCCAAAATACAGTCAATTAGTAATCAGAACATCAACATTCAACCAGAATCATAATAACATACTTATTTTAGATAAATATCTCTAAACAAACACCATCCAACAGGCAAAATTCCTTCTCCTTTTTTCACTGTCTACTAATTAACTGTAAAAAGAATCAAACTTTAAAAAATAAAAAATTAACAATTGGAAAACAAAAAAGACAGGATTTTGAATTTACTTGGGATGAACTGAAACAGGCACTGCATTGACTGTAGCATTTGCAAAAGCAGAAGCATTCGTTGCCTTCAACCTTAAACTCTTCGACATGGGTTTTACCAAAACCGTTGTCTGAGCTCCAAAATCGGGTTTTCTCAAAAACCCACATCCTAATTCGGGTCGGTTACACAAAGTTCCAAGATTTCCACCATTACCATTCAAAGATACAGCCGCCATTAGAGAGAAATTGAGGAAGATAACACTAGTCTCAAACAAGAGGTGAAAATGAAAATTATAAAAATAAAAATCGCCTTTAAAATAACACCCAAATTTTATAAACAACAAAATTAAATAAATAAGGGTGCTGAAATTTAATTAATTTATGCCCTTGCCATTAATTGTTCTTGTTAATGGCAATTTTGTCTGATAAATTAATGTTGTTTTTTTAGGAAAATCGTTTAGGTAGGCAGAACATTTTAAGTGTGTGCATACTGTGGTAAATGCGGCCATTGTAAAGCATGTGATAAATTGGGACAGTGGTCCACTACTCCACTAGTCACTGGCCACAGAAACTAAAGTACAACACTAATTTTGGGTAAGCAATTGATTAGTTTTCTTTAATTAATTTGGGGTAACAAAACTTTTGTTTTTGCGGCTTTCGTTATCTACATGACTCCCTTTTATGGAGTTTTTGTCGCCCCTTGTGCCCATTTAGACTTGCACGTTTGTCAATGCAATACTTTGACTATAAATATCGTTAGTTGCTTATTAGTAAAAAATGTAACAATTGAATTTTAATAATCTATTCATCGATACAAATCAAATAAGATCTAACATGACTATGTTATGTATATATTAAGAGTAATTTAAAAGATTCCCCCGCATTATGAATAATGTCAATATTCCAAATGAAAACTTTAAAAAGGGGCGGAGGAAGTATATTATTCATAGTTTGGTCGGTTTGGAATCTAAACTAGTAAATTGCTAGTCTTTTTTTATAATTTGTTGGTAGATATTATTTATATAATCGGGTTAGGTTTAATCTAAGTTATAGTACTCCGTATGATTTGTATTTTTCTTTATATGGTGCATTTTGGTCTAGTGATTATAACTCTAGTCTAATTTTAACAAGAATAATGTACAGTAAACAACGTTTAATCTAATCTAGGTTTTTCTTAAGGAAAAATTAGTTTTAATAATCTCAACTTTGAACCATTCGTTTTTAATAATTTCAAGTTTGGATTATATAATAATCCAAACTTCATAGGGTATTTGTTTTTATTGGTTAATCGGGCATCCAATTGGACACGTGTCACCATGTGATTGGTAAAATAAAAAAATTTAAAATAAAAAAATAATAAAAAAAAAGACCAAGCTCATCCCCACACCACCCTCCCTAGCCAACCCCCACCCTACGGTAGGCCCCTCGCCACCCACCCACACTTGTGTAACATAGGTAGTGAAAACCCTTTAATTTTTGTATAGTTTTGATTGAATAAGAACAAATAGTGATTAGGTACACTTAAGTGCTTATTTTGTCGTGCATTACAAAATTAATATCAATTTAGGAAATTTATTAAATGCTTATTTGTAGGCCCAAGAGATACATATATCATTATCAAAAAAAAAAGACTCGGTTTTTATTGCTAACGTAAACAGTATGTAAGAAATTTTGGTGAACATAAATTCTTATGTGTGGCCAGCCATTATGGGGGTACTCGATGAGTGTTACAGGGGTTACTCGGTCATTGTTACAGGGGTTACTTCATTAGTGTTATAGGCAATGACAAATCTTGGCAAAAAATATTAGAGTGGTCGGGATTTGATCCTCTTATCTCTCACTCAAAACTAATTACTATGTCCCAATAATTTATAAGTAAATATAGGTTATTTAAGTAATTATTTACAATAATTTATGAGCGGTCAACCCTTTATTTGGTTTTTTTTTTTTAAGGGAAAGGACATAGAAATTAGGAAAGTCTTCTCTCAAGACAAACCCCTAACTTATCAGAAGTAATAAAAAAAGAAAAGTTACTATCTAAAAAGGGATCTATATCTTGACAGATTTGCAAGTAATGACCCAAGGAAGCAATATAATTTACTGTTCGATTGCCTTCTCTAAAATGTGCTTGGAGTCCACACAGCGGAAATGACAAAGAAGTTTGTTGACATCATCCACCAAAAGTTGAATCTTTATTGAGCTTTACCCTGCAAATGTGAATAATAAGCAAGTTATCACCTTTAATTAAAATATTAGAAAAATTATGGCCACGGGTCAAAAGGAACCCATTTCGGAGAGCTATAGCTTCAGCAATTAGAGGACTAGTCGTTCCTAAATTAAACGTATGACTACAAACGTTATTGTCAAAGAAAAAACGTTATTGCCAAAGCAATTAGAGAAGTAGTCGGTTCCTAAATTAAACGTACATCTACAATTAGGGGGTCAACCCGCTCCAGTGGAAGGTCTCCTCTAGTTATAAGGGTTACTCGATTAGTGTTAGAAGGTTACTTTGGTTTTTTACAAACGACCACATAGTATGATTAGCTGCACACAGAACGTGTTGTTTAGTAAAATACTACGTATATAATATAGTAATTCAAGAATCGTAATTTAGTTATTTTCGAGCAATTTTTTTTTTTATTTTTTTATTTTATTTTTTTTATTATGAAAATCGCTCACCCGAAAAACTAACAAAATTAATCTAACCCCAAAAAAAGAAGTTAAAAACACATTTGCTCCTTGAATTTATATGCATTCAACTCAACCCCCCTAAACTTTCGTTCTTTCCCTCCTAAACCCCTCCTCAAAACCCCCCACATTCACAATCTCTCTCCAAAATTCCTCTCTTCCACAAGAATGTCTTCAACAACCGATCCATCTCAATCCTTCACACCATACACCCTCAAACAAACCCTAATACCCCACAAACGCGCTATCTCCGCCGTCAAATTCTCTTCCGACGGCCGTCTCCTTGCCTCCTCCTCCGCCGACAAATCCGCCGTCGTCCACTCCCTCTCTTCCGACGACCCACCTTTATCCGTCACCCAACACTTCAACGGCCACGATCAAGGCATCTCCGACGTTGCCTTCTCCTCCGACTCCCGCCTCCTTGCCACCGCCTCCGATGACAAGTCTGTCAGACTCTGGGATGTCACCACCGGTCAGAATATCAAAACCCTTCTGGGTCATACCAACTACGTGTTTTGCCTCAATTTTAACCCTCAATCGAATATGCTTGTTTCTGGGTCTTTTGATGAGACTGTTAGGGTTTGGGATGTTAAGACTGGGAGGTGTTTGAAGGTTTTGCCTGCTCATTCTGATCCTGTTACTGCTGTTGATACTAATCGAGAAGGTTCCTTGATCGTTTCCAGTAGTTACGATGGATTGTGTAGGGTTTGGGATACTAATACTGGCCATTGTGTTAAGACTTTGATTGATGATGAGAATCCTCCGGTGTCGTTCGTTAAGTTTTCGCCGAACGGGAAGTTTATTCTTGTGGGTACATTGGATAATAATCTGGTAAGGAAATTGTTATTTGGTCTTTTTGATTTGAATTATGTATTTTGGTGGAATTTAGTTACATGGGTTTGTTGATTTACATTGCATTTTTATGTGGTATAATTGTGTTTTATAATAAGGTTAGGGATTGATTGCTATTTTGGGTTATGTGTGTGTTACCTGTGATTGTTGAATTAGGATTTTTGTAACTGATTTGTTTGGTGTGGTATTGTTTTATTGGCATTGTAAGAAGATTTTGATTGATGACGAGAACAGTCTGATCTAGTTTTGTAAGTTTTCTTATTAAGGGAGAGTTTGTTTTTGTTGGTGTTTTGGATGATTGGTATGAGAACTGTTATTGGTTCATTTTTAGTTGTTTCAGTATGAAAATAGTATGTTTGTGTGTTTTTTGTATCAGCCGAACAATCATATGAACAAGAGATTTAAAGATTTAGAATCAAGACGATGAGTAATTCGTAAGTTAAGAAACATAGAAAAACTGATTTGTTAGGGCTTGAGCCCCACTGATGTCTGCCAAATTCAAATGGATCCAGGTAGAGTAAATAGTGCTGTTTTGGACTAATTACCAGGCACAATTATCTTGAACAAGTAAAAGTTATGTCTTGGTTCGAGTGGGCATATTATCCCAAGGGGGGTTGTGATCTGTGAATCTTTATCTTTTTTCTGGGGTGGTTACAGAGACCAATGTAGTCAATTATGTCTCTGATTCTTATTGGAACAGATAGAATCAACCATTTCCTGTACCTTGCGAATTTGTGTGCTTGGGAGGCCTAGAAAACTGATAAGCTACATGGATATGTCTTGGTTTGTTGTTTATTTAGTTTGTTTTCATGGTTAAGGTATGACTTTTGAGGTCAGCTTGTTGTATTAGGATTGATTGATTTCTGTTGCTTCCTAGGATGGTAGTGGTTTTAATTTAGTTGCTTCATCATATTAACTGTAGTATGTGTTTGATTTTCTTTGCCCAAGTACCTTTGTGTGTTTAAGGTATACTGGTAGCTTGGTAGGAAAGGATATACATATTTCTTCTGTTGCATTTAGGTAGGTTTCATTTCTAGTTAGGTCGATTGAATTATGTAGTATCCCAATGTTATTGGAGATATTTGCTGTTTGATGATGGTGGGATTGGATTCTGTTTGTCATTGCTTAATCGATGGCTTCTTTGAAACATTGTGGAGGAGAGCATCCATAGGGTTTCTCAGCATTTAATTTGAAGCTGTTATTGTAAATGAAACATGTTCTGATGGGAAAAACTTAGTCAAGCTGTAAATGAAAGTAGGCATGGCATAGGATATTCTATTACCATTTTGTGTGGACGCAGTTGGAATCTTAAAGGACTTAAAACCTTGTGTAAATTGATTCTTTTAATTCTCTTCAACACCTGGGTTTAGTAAGTTCTGGTTAAAGGTATATATATGTCAAGGTGGCTATTGATTTCAAGGAAGCAAGTCAAACAACACAAAGCACAAATTTCTCAGTTGGAGTTCAAATGTTTAACCACCAGAAAACTGTGTCTTATCATCTTTTCTGGAGATATATTCTACTTTTCAGTAACTATTTGCTCACAAGAACAAATTTAGCTCCAATTTGGTTGTACGCTTAGCCCCTGTCGATGAAATTATAAGTTGAATTTTAACGCAGTAAGCTTTATTTATCAATGTAGCAGAACTTTGGGACCTTTTTGATGTTAGTATAGTACTCCTGCCACGTGTTCATTAAGGGAATAAAATCTGATACGTTTGTCTAAATGTGTGAGTTTGATTATCGGGGCTTGATTAGTGGAAGAAATCTGCAGTGAAGTATGGATATTTGGGTTGATAGATGAGTTTCTTTTAGCAAATTTTGACTAGGGACTATTAAACACTTTGTTGTTAGGTAACAAAATGCATTCATGGCTGCAAAGGAAAATTGCTTAGAGAAGCTTCTGCTATACATGCACCACTAGGGTTGAGACTTGAGAGCATAGGCATGGCGTTTTAAAGCTATGATGAGGGTATTATTCGATTGGAGAACATAAGTTGTAGTTCATATCCACATTTACTTCCTGTTCTATAGCTTACTATTTACAGGGTTGATTTAAATTATGAAGTGTAATTAGGTTATCTATGATTACATGTTAATATTGTGTCCCGATAGCTTATAAACTTCAGAAATTCTTGTTCAGTCCGAATCTTGTTGAAGGCTTATAACTACATTGTTTTTTTTGTTTTTTATTTTGAATGACTCCAAGTACTTCATACTCCGTAGCTGCTGTTGTTTAGTGTTATCCAGCACAAAAATGCAGATTTCAACTTGTTGAGTTGGCAGGGAAAGTCTTTGCCTATCATATTATCTCAGGCCAGGGTTAAAGTTTCTTAATGTTGACCTTCATTTGTGATTTCTACTTAACCTTCATTGAGTAATTACTGCCGTGTCTCAGCAGATCTTTTGCTCTTATTATTATTATTTGTGAAAGCTGAATAGTAACAGTCACGTCATCCTGGAATGATGTAACATACAGTGTAGTGAAGCAATTGTTGTGCTGACACTGTTGTAACTATCTTTTTGTAGATATTCTACTATGATGTGTAAGTGACAATCCTATTGGGATTTATTGCTGTACTTTCTCTGTGTCCCATCCTCTTGCAATTTACGTGACTTAATATTGCATCTGCAGAGGCTGTGGAATTTTCAGAATGGAAAGTTTTTGAAGACATACACAGGACATGTAAATTCAAAGTACTGCACTTCAGCAGCATTTTCTACAACTAATGGAAAGTACGTTGTTAGTGGTTCCGAGGATAATTGTGTTTACTTGTGGGAACTTCAGTCAAGAAAAATTGTCCAAAAATTAGAAGGTCATACTGACACAGTCATATCAGTTGCTTGCCACCCTACTGAAAATATGATTGCATCTTGTGCCCTTGAGAATGACAAGACTGTTAAGATATGGACACAAGGCCGAGGCTGATTCTTTCTTTGCAGCGGAAGATAACTGGCGTTACATCACACTGGTGAGGAAGGTTTGAAGGCTGCTCGTATTAGGCCGGAATTTTATTGATTTCTTCTAGCTCTTCACAGGCTTTTGGATGGCTGTATGTAATTGTAGCTTAGTGCTTATATCTAATTGGACATGGCGTGCCCAACTTCAGTGGTCAATATTTTTTTTCTCTGAATAATTTTCTTATGTATGAAACTATGAACAATATAGGAGTATTATTTTGTAGATATTCTTGTTCGCTGTTTAGTGTGTTTTCCATGTATTCCAAAAGGACGAGGAACAGGTGTTCTTGGTTCAACTGTCATTATGGTTCCGACTTGAAAATTATGATGCAAATAAGAGATGAAGCATAGGAATAAGTTCATTTTGTACTTGTGCATTTGTAAGTTGCAAATCTTGCAATCAACCGATTCAACCCCAACATTTCCAGTATGTCATAGTCATACCTTCCCTTCATAATCACTACTAATAGAACTAACTATACATCCAAAGTTGATCTAAATACTGTATATGCTTTAAAAAGTTTTAGTTAACGGTTTTTCTAATGAGCTATCAACTTACCATAGGCACTTAATAGGCAAATTCATTCTATATATCAATATATGTAACAGATAAGTAGGAAAACTACTCTATATGTACTCATTTCTTTTATAATGAGAATATTTTTTTCCTTTCGATTCATCACTCAAATAAATATACAAGTACTTCATACATAACATAGTGTGACACTCGTTAGAAAAACCGTTACATAGTATTAAAATAAATAAAAATAAAAACTGTAGATCTAACGGTTGACAAAGCGTGACATTACTTCACTAATCTTCCTCGTATGTTTTCATTTTCATTTTCCCCTTTGAAGCTTTTTACTCTTACGCTTTACCCATCTCCCTCCTCCATTAAAGCGTACTCCGAGCTCTTCATTGAAGCGCCTTCCGACCTTTCTCTCCTCCATTTTAGGAGTTCTGAGGTACATTTTTTTACTATCTATTTAGTCATCGAATATCAATTTCACAATCTAGGGTTTAGTTTCACACTTTTGTTAATTTAATTGTCAGTATAGTCGATTTAGGGTTCTTCTAAGATGGATTATTGAACTTTTGATTGTAATTACAGAAGTTATGAATGATGTTAACGAGCAATTTTTTTGCTAGAAGTTTGCTATGTGCAATTTGGCGTTGATTTTCTTTAGCGAGACGAATTTTATGTGATTTTTCGAGCCTAATTTGATTATGGAGTCTAATGTGTTGCATTTTTTGAGTTTAATGCCGAATTCTTTAAAATGTTTGAACTGTACAAGTTATTAATAAGATTCTGGAAATGAAGTAGAAGTAAAGGGCTCCGGTGTATAGAAAGGACCTCACTGTTTATAAAGGAACCATAAAAACGAAGGAACCCACTATTTCTTTACATGGAATTATTGATCTTGTCGCGGTCGAATAAAATGAATAAAAAAAGCGAAACATTATAAAATTTATCTTGTTAAGATTTGGAACTTGAGCTGAGCTTGTGTTTTAAGGCTTGTTGAGCTCGAGCCGAGCCCAACTAAATCCTATTGAGCTTGAGCTGAGACCGAATATTCGGGCTGCTTGTAATTTGTTTTTGAGGTCAGTATATTGGCTGAAATGACAGTGAAACGCTATGCATAATTTTGTCATTAGATAAGTTATTGCAGTTGTGGACTTGCCTTTTAGAATTTGGGCTATGGTTTTTGTTTCTAAAGGTTCCGTATAGTTTGGTGGGGATGCTATAAGGACTAGGTTTGTGCTGGGTTTTCTCATTGTATTTTGAAAATGCATCAGATCAATGATGAATCTATATTAAAAAAATCCCAAACCCATGGTGAAGTAATTCGACTTTCGTTCGTGTTTAAGGAAATGAAACTTCAAGGCATTTACTATTGTACTGGTTGCACTTGATTTATGTGAAACTGAGTTTATTTGTTTCTGCAAAGGTTTGGAAACATAGTGAGTATGTCATACTTGTTTTGAGCCACACCTGTCTGGTTGTCTAGTCATTATTGGTGATTTGTATGTTGTTTGGAACCTTGATATCATATAATTCACATAATGTTGCAATGATTTAATAGTGTTTTCTTGGAGGAGGAGAGGGTTGGGAGAATGTGTGGGAAGGTCAAGTCCAGAGGGAGTATGGTTTGTAATTTATATAATGGTTTTCATTCTGATGACAATGAAGGCAATTGTTGCCTACTTGCCTTTCTAACCAGGCAATTCCGCTGTAGTACTTCCATTGTTCTTTTATAACTGCAACTTACTCCTTTTTGGGATGTTGTTGGCCAATGAGTTTCTCTATCTTTCTCCTCAACACTTGGAGCAATGGAGCCCCTTCTTATCTCTCTCATCTCCTAAAATATTGTGCATCCCCTCCACATTGTGTTTAAAAGAAAATGGAAGAAGTATTACCTCAAGCTTATCTGGATTTTAATTAACATAGAGTAATGCTCTTGCCGTGTCATGACTTCTTTTTGCGATTCATTGACAGTATACCATTCTGTCTCCTGATTTTGACGAGACATTAATATACTTGGCTATTCTTGAGTGCAGAGAGAACCAGAAGTTACTGATGGCTGCTAGAGTGCTCTCTCGAATCAAAAACAGTCCCCTTGTCAATACACTGAGGCAGGCTAGTTCTCCATTTTGCAGCTCTTCAACTGTAACACAGGGCCAGCCATCTGCTATTCTTGGCTCATACAACTCAGGATGGACCATGTCACCTTCTTCTCTGGGAACTACTTCGAAGAAATCCAGTGATCTTATTCCTGCAATGGGCTCTCTATGGCGAAATTCAGGCTGTAGTCCTGCTTTAGGATCAGTTATTTCTCAGCCACGATCTGGTTTTTCTTTGAGTGTTCTTAGGATGGCTGTATCTGTACGCTACAATTCTACATCAGGGATATACGCTAATGTAAGGAAGAGATTCAGCAAACAACGCAGAAACAGAGGTGAAATGAAGGGAGTTTCAGATAATGATCTTTCTTTTGGTAAGTATGCTCTTCAGGCACTTGAACCAGCTTGGATCACATCTAAACAAATTACAGCAGGGCAGCTAGCAATCAAAAGGAACATGCGTGGTGGAAAACTATTCATGCGCATATTTCCGCACAAACCGATTACTCTAAGACCTGCAGAAACACGTATGGGTCGTGGGAAAGGAAACATAGCACATTGGGTAGCTGGTGTTAGAGCTGGCAGAATAATTTATGAAATAAATGGAGTGCCAGAAAGTGTAGCACGCAAGGCAATCACGGTTGCAGCATCAAAATTTTCTGTGAGGACCAAATTTATCAAATCTACAGCATAGTTACAAGTAATGATTCTCTTCCCCATTGTTTGGACCTTTTACTACAGCATAAATACATCTCTTGTTTTCTTTGAATATTTGCACCTTTTTTCTCTCAAGGAACTTGCTGGAGAATATTTTGATAGGTTGGACTATGAGCTCTATGTGAGCAGAGAAGGTAGAGAACTTGGCTTGTAAAGGCCCAGTAACTGCAGTCGAAGGGGTATTACAGATTATATCGGGCTCTAACTAGCTGTTAGTTGAATTGAAATTTTTAATTTTGAGCTGTATTTGGTTGGGCGGAAAACATTTTCCAGAAAATAATACAAGTATGAACATTTTATCTTTTATTATCATCTGCCAGGTTTATCCGGTCTGAATTTGATGCCTTTGTGTTTTGTGCTAAAATTGATCTTGTACTTGTATTTGAAGATCAACTACTACACTAGTGGATTTTGCTGTAGAGTAGTTCCTTCAATATATCTGCATATATGCTTCAAGACTAGATTTATGTTTGGAACTTAAATTCTTCCATATTCAACAAGGAGATTTTGATTACTCTAGTTTTTTCCAAATGAAAGAGGACCTTGTATGCCCGGTTCTCTTCACCATAATTTCCGATCAAAACAAATTAAGTTTGGCAAAAATAAGTTAAATCCGGTACATATAAGCTTTAATTAGTCAATTTAAAAAATAAATATAATATTTAAGTTCAGAATATATCAGATGAAATCATAGTGTTAAGTTCAGGTGATGCAAAGTTGGCATAAATTAGAGGTGATCAAAGTTGGCTCGGCCCGATTTTGGGCAGATTTTTCCGGCCCGAAAATTATTTTTTTTGGGCGGGTTTGGGAATGCGTTTTTATGCATTTTTAGTTGATTTTTTTGGCCCGACCCAAAAGCCCATCCGGCCCGACCACTTTGGACGGGTTTGGGCACAAAATTTTCGGCCCAAAGTTTGGCCCGACCCAACCCGGCCCAAAAAATGGGCAAAATTTTTTAGCCTTGGCCCGCCCCGAACCCGACCTGACCTGCCCAATGATCACCTCTAGCATAAATGGACTAAAAGTCTAAAACAATCAAACGTTACACTTTAATCTCATTTCGACGTGTATAAACAGACATAGAATAAAATTCAAGCCTTACGTGTAGACTGGAGAGACCTTCTTTCAGAAAATAATTTTAACAAATCATTTTCTTACTTCACATTTTTCCAAAACTCATTTTCTCTCTCTAAAAAAAACTTACCAAGCGCCTAAAACCAAAAACCCCTCTTTTTATTTCTGACTTTTTCTTCAAGTTTCTCTCTCCTCAACTCCGCACACTTTCACTTACCCTTCCTTCCATTTCTACCACCTAGAACTTTCTAACACTTCTCTAAATTCTTCTTCTTCTGCCATTGCTAGGGATTTCGATTTTCAAGGTTTGAATCTCGAATCACAATTTCATTTCATTGTAATCTTTGTTTTTGTAAGATTTTTATGCAAATGCAAAGTAGTTGATTTTTCTGGGAAATGAAAAGGGATGATTATGTTGTTCGCAATTTGTTTTAGTTCGTTGCGATGATAATGCTATAGCTAATTTATGTTGAAATTAGACCTGGATTTTTGTGGATGTCGTCTGAAAATATGCGAGTTTGCTGTGTTGATCGTATTTTTTTCGGATTAATTTTGTTTTCGATGCTGAATTTGGTTTATTAGTGCATAACTGCATACAATAATCTGACATTTCTGCAGTAAGACTTGGATCCTATAGCATAATGTGGAAGTTTGATTTTGAGGTCAAAATTTAGTTATTATAATGTTTATTGTTTTAGGAAATTAAGTGTGCAATCTGTAGGAGACACGGTGTATTGTGTAATTTTGAACGAGTATTAGTTGGAGCTACCTAGCAATTGGGCTGTTGCATATATTTTTTTGAAACCGAGCTTTTCTGTCACGAGATTAAGTACCGAGAAAGATATGTGGAATAGTTGCACTATACCATGCTCGATTTTTAGATTGGAATATTAGAGAGAGATTCGAGATTCATCCAGGACTGATTCACGAAGTAACTTTTCAAGTTTATATCATTACCTCAATGTAGGTAGGAAAGGGATAGTGCTGGAAATAAGATAGTGTTTTAATTAGTAGGTCAAAATGAGCTCTTCACTCTATGTTATGGAGTAGTTCTATACGCTTCATGTTACTATTGTAACCCGTCAACTTTTGTACATAGTTGGCTCTTGGGAATTTTTGTGCCATTTGCTTATTTTATACTTCATAGTTTGTCGAGAATTCATCATTCTAGTGGCTTCTCAATATATTTATTGCTCAATCAGACTTGTTTTTGTCGATTGATTTTATTCTTGTCACAAGTTTCATCAGGCGTTGGCACTTGCTAATGTTGCATGATTGGAGAATGATTCATCATCCCATGGGCATCAAGAAGTAGTGATCTAGGGGAGATTTAGATAATTTTTAACTTTAAGGGAACTCCTGATGGCAACAAGAGCTATTTTGTGCCGGAGGAAAGCCCTTGCCAGTGCTTGGACTCAAGGCAATGGCTCATTCCGTTGTTTTTCAAGTTTTGAGCAAGAGCAATCATCTCTTGTACCTCATTCACAGAGTTGGGCAGCTGCTCTTCCTTCTTTGGATATTGATTCAAGGAACGAGAGGGAATCATTTTCAGTAACCAAAGATAAATTGCAACTTATTTCTTCTGCTGGGTATCTACACAATCATTTTGCTCGGAGTTCAGCTATGACATCAATTAATGTGCATCTCAACTATGGATCGCCTTTAGGAGCGGGCTGGCGGTCACAACTTTTGTGTTATTCTTCATCAGCAGCATCAGGTCAACCAGAACTCCATAATAGTAATGACAAAGATGAAGAAACAGCTGTTGCTCAATCAAAAGAACCTTCACCTGAAGAATGTGATCAAGCAGTTGAGGGTCTTAGCTCAGCTAAAGCTAAAGCCATAGCTAAGCAAATGCAAGAAAATCAAAAGAGTGCAAAAACAATAATGCAAAAGTTTTGGGCTACCCTTTTAGGGATTGGGCCTGCATTGAGGGCTGTTGCTTCAATGAGCAGGTAAAACCTTAAATCTTTCTTAGACACAATTTTCTGTAAATATATTTACGTAGGTTTTCTGTTAATGTAGAGCGGATTGGGCTGTTAAGCTTCGTCATTGGAAGGATGAATTTGTATCTGCTATGAAGCATTATTGGTTGGGCACAAAATTACTTTGGGCTGATGTTAGAATAAGCTTGAGGCTGCTATCGAAGCTTTCCAAGGGCAAGAGTCTATCAAGGAGAGAGAGACAACAACTCACCCGAACTACAGCTGATATCTTCAGGCTAGTTCCAGTTGCAGTTTTCATTATTGTGCCATTCATGGAATTCTTGCTGCCGGTATTTTTGAAATTATTTCCCAACATGCTACCATCAACTTTCCAAGACAAGATGAAGGAACAGGTAATTTTAATTTGTTGTGGTGGCATTTTCTAGTAATATGGACTATTTGGTACTGTTGCAAACTTTCAGTTGCATAGGGATCTTGATATATTTCATGCTTTATTTATACTTTGCGTCTTTGTTTACTGAGGCATTGTGACGAAAGTAGGGTAGTCTCTATTTTTTAATTTTTATTTAAGTTTTTGTATACTGTTAACAATATAATTTTGCTGTACTTATTCTCATGTTTTACTTTCTGGCATTTTAGTTAATTGAATTTGATCTTTGCCATTTATCCAAACATACTTGTATTATTATGCATTAAAACTGAAAATCCCGTTAAAAAACTGGAAGTAAGTCATAGTACTGCCTAGAACAGAAAAATTCTACATAAAACTGTGTTTTCTATTCTACTGAAAATATGATTGGCAGTGGGTAGCCTTAATTTAGGTTTCCCACTTTGTCTTTGCATATACCTTCTGTGTTTTCCACCAAGAACTGCTGGTGCAGCAGATTTCCTTTTTTTTTCCCTTCATTTAGCAGACAGGGAGAGTTGTGAGCTGCTCTATGGTGCTTGTTGTCTACCATGTAATCTATATTGGAATTCAACATTATGTCTATGCTCTCATATCTTCTAGCTTTTTTACAGGAGAAACTAAAAAGGAAGCTAAATGCAAGAATTGAATATGCCAAGTTTCTTCAGGATACAGTGAAAGAAATGGCAAAGGAAATAAAAAATTCTCGTAGTGGAGACATTAAACAGACAGCAGAAGATCTTGATGAATTTGTGAACAAAGTAACGCTGTCATCATTGTCTCATCTTATAAAAAATATCTTTACATCTACTTTTGTTTTCCTTAATTAAATCATAATATTTACAGGTTAGGAGGGGTGAAGATGTCTCCAACGAAGAAATCCTGAATTTTGCCAAGTTATTTAATGATGAATTGACTCTTGACAACATTAGCAGGTTGGTGGTGTCTGCTTTTTTGCCGGATCATGTATGACCTGTTTTGTATGTGGAAAGGTAATCTGTTTTACGTATGTTATTGCTTTAGTGACATTGATTTCTTTGTTACAGGCCTCGATTGGTAAATATGTGCAAATATATGGGTATCAGGCCATTTGGAACCGATGCATATTTACGTTTTATGCTTCGAGACAAGCTTAGGAAGTAAGTTACCAATTCATATTTAATAATACGTTATACTTGTTTGGTTGGGTGTATTTCTTATGAATTATGTGTAACTATGTTAATTTATAACTTTTAAGTAGCAAGATCCTGATGGTGGTTTGACATGTGATCTTGGATGAAATATATGCTACTTCCTGCATCCCTTTTTGTTTACCCCACTACCCTTTTGTTACCTTTTTTTAATAGTTGTATTGAGTGGGTAGGCAATCTTGTCTTTTTGTTTATGGGGTAGAAGAAAGTAGGAAAAAAAATTAAAAATTGTGGGAACCGCTAATAGGTAGTGCAGCAATTTTTTAGAGACGGAGGGACTACTTGCTTTGTGTATTGTCAAATAGTAGTACCATAACACTGGGGGGGGGGTGGTTCTGAATTTTTGGTGAGGCCTTGATTTTGGTAATATACATGCTCTGTGTCACTCTCGCTGCCCTATTGATTAAAGAAACACATTTGCTGTTCTTTATCTCAGGGCTACAATGGACAAATAAATGGGCTTATAATTCTATAATCTTCTCATTTATTCTGAAGTAGCAAAATTCTTGTACTGTGCTCCGTAAAATTTAGATGAGAATGTCTAATGAAAAACTTTTTTTTTTTTTCTTTTTTTTTTCTCTTTTTAAATATGGTGTAAGGTTGCACTCTTGAGCAAAAGCCTATTTAAAGCTATAGAGATAATGTTGATGTGATTATATCATATTTTAGTGAAGTTATGCGTCTATTGAAAAGAGTATAATGCATTTGAATACTTCTATTGGAACATCCTTAAATAAAATTTAGGACAGTTGTAATAACGCAGAATTTGTAGATTTTTTAAAATCTATTTCCAAAGTTGTTCAATACTTTTAACATATTGAATCTAAACTTTGCAGAAAAGTTTAATATAATTTTTTTGTGTTGGTTATGGGCCTAATTTATTTTTGTTCATAAATAAGTTGATTTTTTAGCTTCAACCTTCCACCTTTCGTCAAAATGGACCCTTTTTTTTTTTTTTTTGGGGGGGGGGGGGTGGCGGTTGGCTTTGTTTTAGGGGTCTGAATCATGAAGTTCCCTATAAATCTAATTTGATATTTATACATTTCAACAATAATTTTTATCTTTTGTGCCCTGCTGTCATTAGCTCATGTCTTTCTTAGTGTCACATTCTGAATCCATTTTCTGATGTGTACTGCTATGAATTAGCATTTTTGGAAAAGTGTATTGGGTAATGCAATATTTTTATGTTAGTGAGTGAATTAGAGGATTAATGCTATAAATAAGAGAAGATTAGAGAGAGATTGTTATGGTGATTATTATTGAAAGTTTTTTTTTATTCTTATTATACAGTTTGGGAGAGAACAAGCATCTTGAAAGCTTGTATTACTCTTTATTTCTAGCTTTTAATGCAAATTTCTTCAGTATTTCTGTAGAATTTTCCGGTTCATAACTTGTACTCATTTGATTCTTAGATTTTTATTGTACTGAATTTGTCTCATCGGAGTGAATTCATGGACTTGACTAACTTGGGCTAAATGATACAATGAATTGTTTAGTTGGCTGTGTATGCTCAAATTCGTCGTCCATGTTAAATGATTAAATAATGTTGATGTTCCATAATTGAGTTGTGCGCTGTGATAGTGGACACTAACTTCTTTCTTTTGGAAGGATTAAAGAGGATGATAAGATGATACAAGCCGAGGGTATTGAGTCACTTTCAGAGGCAGAGCTTCGTCAAGCATGTAGAGATAGAGGTTTACTTGGTTTACTTTCTGTTGAAGAGATGCGTCAACAGGTTTGCTCACAGTGCTTTACCAAATTTCTTTCTGACATTAAGTGGTTGATGCACTACTTGTGTTGATCTTTGTTGTAATCTAACCATTATTTATGGTTGCAGTAGATTTGTGCCTATTACCTGACTGTTTTGATGTAATTTTGAACCCATACAAATTGCTAATCTTATTTTTTAGAATAATTTGTACTTGTCATCTGATTAACCATGGTGGTTCTCGGCTATCTCTAGTACTTGGTTCTGGTCAATGTCCATTCATTCAAATTGTCATGTATGTGCAGTTGCGTGATTGGTTGGACTTATCTCTCAATCACTCTGTTCCATCATCTCTTCTAATTCTTTCAAGGTAGGCAGTGTTTTGCTTGGAAACTCTTCTGGTTTATATGGAATTTCATCTCTTGATATTTATATATTATATTAAATAAAGCTTAGTAGCGCTACTTCCCAACTTTGCGCACTGATCTACAATTCTTTTGGCAGAGCCTTCAATGTGTCTGGAACAATAAAGCCTGAGGAAGCCGTGGAATTTGCTATTTCCTCTTTGCCAGATGAGGTTGTCGATACCATTGGAGCAACGTCTTTGCCTTCTGAGGATGCAGTTTCAGAAAGGAGGAGAAAGTTAGAGTTCCTTGAAATGCAGGAAGAAATGATCAAGGTTTTAATTTCTTTTACTGCCTCCGAACATATTAGGTCTTACAATGTTCAATTTTACTGGCTGTTCATTCCTCTTCCTAACCTTCTGAGCACCATGTAAAGCATTCCCTATGTTTTCTCCTTTAGGATAAAACTTGCTTCACTTGTCCGAGGATAAATATATTAAAATTTATTCGAGTGTTGGGTTTCAGACTTTAAATATATATATTCTAACTCACCAAATTGTAGGAAGAGGAGGAGAAGATGAAAGCAGAAGAAGAAAAGGCGAAACTTAAGGAGTCTACTGTTAGTGAAAAGGACGTTGCCTTGGAAGAAATGGTGGATGCAACTAACAGGCAGGCACAAGATTACGCAAAGGCTGCATTGTCAGATAAAGATGACCAACTTTGTGAGCTCAGTCGTGCACTGGCTGTTCTGGCTTCTGCATCAGTAAGATTATTTTGGTGCTAGATATATTACAACGGAGCCTTGTATAGTTATATGTTACTAATTTTGACTATATTTTACTTTCTTTAGTCAGTGAGCAGGGAACGGGAGGAATTCTTGAGACTTGTGAATAAAGAGGTAAGCGAAAAGTTGGAACTAGTTTCTTCAAACAAGTTTTTCCACCACTTTAGGACGCAAGATTTACGTCTCTAATTCTCTTTTCCAGATTGAGTTATACAACACTATGGTGGACAAGGAGGGTAAAGAGGGGGAAGCTGAAGCTAAGGAAGCATACAAAGCTGCCCGGGAGGGTGATGAAGAAGAGTTAGATACTGCTCAAGTTTCTTCAGCACTGATAAATAAGGTCTGCATGAGTTTTATTTCTCTGATCCAGCTTCTCTTAAACTAGATGATATTATTCCATTGGCTGATGGATCTGTAATGCTGTATATTTCCTGTAACTGTTGAATTATTGGGATTTTTTTTATATACTGTATCAGGTGGATGCTATTCTTCAAAAACTTGAAAAAGAAATTGATGATGTGGATGAGAAGATTGGTGGTGAATGGCGATTGCTCGATAGGTATGCTATTATGATTATTATCTGGCAGGTCTTAGTTATTTTTATTAGCCTGTGGAGATCCTGGAGTGGATAACTATGTTTCTATATGGATGGCTCTCAAGCTAGAACGATGACAAATTGTTTTGGCATGTGGCTGACGTTATTCATCAATGTTTTACTCTTGATGCTATGATATCTGGCAATAATAACGACCCCTAGATCATGGACTTGCTATTTACCTTGCTATATAGAGAATTCCCACCTCCTGGCCTCCTTTTCTGGTGTTAGGAACAATGGGCATGATTTAACTGCAAATCTCTTGTCGAATGATTGAGCTAGCCAATGATGAAATTTTCTAAATTATGGACTTGATCTATATCAAGAATTACCACCTCCTGGCCCTCTCTCCCTGCGGCTAGAAACCAAGGGCATAGTTGCAAATTCCTTGTGTAGTTTTATATACCCATTGTTAAATAATTGAACTAAGCAATGGAATTGTGATATGCTGTTATTTTGAGCTAGGCGAATTCCCGCCTTTATCTTTTTCGGTATTTCATTTGTATGATTGTAGTTGAGGTCTTGAGACTGTTGAGTCAGAATATCTTCTGCATATGTGAGGTGGAACTAGTGAAGGCACTGATACAATAAGGTCGTACTTGACTCTCTTGCAAGGACTATTATTTTTCTTTATATTTTCTTTGTGCAAGCTTGCTTCATGTATTGTATGACCTTTAGTTTAAATGCTGTATAAGAGACACCATGCTGATATTTGACCTGTCTCTTGACATCTAGGGATTACGATGGGAAGGTGACTCCAGAAGAAGTAGCTTCTGCTGCTGCATATCTGAAAAACAAAATTGACAAAGATGGTATCCAAGAGCTCATCAGCAAGCTGTCAAAAGACAGAGGTCCGTTTAATATACTCCCTCCATCCTTAAATCTAAGCCACATATCTGTTTCAAAATGTCTGAATAGTATATTACTTTCTAATAATGGTAGCGTAAGTTTTAAACCTACCCATAAAACCATATTACCCTTATACCTTTGTTCTATATTATTATGTTGTATAATTGAAGTTTTTTTATGATGAAGGTTAGCTGTAGTCTATTTACTTCTAAGACCTTGTTTGGTTGCACTTCAATAATGGGGGAAACATGGGAAATATGTTTAAGAGTAGTTGTTTGGTTAGCAAAAATGTAGGAAGTGGAAATTCCTAAGGAATTTGGAATTCCTACAAAACATGGGAATTAATTTCCCACACCCTACCTTGGTCACTCAAACTTCCCACATGTATTTTTGGCAAAATTACATTATTGTCCTCAAAATTTTGGGAAAGTAGTTCAAGTTATAATAATACATGGGTATTAAATAAGTTAACCGAACAAAACATAGGAAACTAATTCATGGGAATTACTATTTCCTATTTGTCAATCAAACACAATTTTAGTATTTCCAGTCAATAAAATTTCCCATGTATTGTAACTTCCTATAGGCATTTAATTCCCATATGCAACCAAATGAGGCCTAAGTTTTTAAATAGCCTCAAATCAATTGTAGCCCTTAATATTTAGACTGAAGTAATGTTTTAACATATACTTTGTAATGTTTGTACAAGCTAGGGATCGATTTTCTTTCCTAGCATGAAAGTGTTATCTGTTGTCACTTATAAGTGCTCTTAATTCTCTATTCATTTGGCACTAGCATTTTACTGTACCAGAAGACATCTTAAAGTTGGTCTGACTTACAGTTCTTTTGCTATTACTGTCTTACTGATTCTTTGTGATTGTTTTTATCAGAGGGGAAGATACTCGTTGAAGACATTGTTAGGCTAGGCAGTCAGAAGAATGGTGAGGAAGCTGAATCTGAAAGATGAATAGATTCGAGATTCAAGATTTATCCACTTGGATTTGTTAGAGGTCATTGTCCGACCTGGTCTTGAGTAGTGCCTGGACACTGGCATAACTACGCAAGTTTTGGGAAAACAATTTTAGAGTTGGTGACAATGGTGCCTAATTTTTTTGCTTAGGCCACCTTCTCTGCCGTCATAATTCAGTTACCTTGTAGGTACATTACTAAAGATGATAATTTGCTACTACAGTGCATATTAATACAAAGGAAATGTTATATGTGCATATATGTTTGATTACACATTTACACGTCTATATCAAAGGAATGGTAAGTGTAACGGTGTGCAAGTAATAAGACTGATTTATTACGTCGTAGTAGTATTTCTGTATTTGGCAGGCATAAAATTCTGATTTGCGGGATACTATTATGTTTCCATTGTTTTAACTACACATAATAATACAAAAATCGACTATAGGATTTATGAAACCCATCATGGGTAAAACTTGTAAAATGGGTCGAACTAGTTCGAATATTGACCGCATAATGGATTGTGTTGTTAGGAAGAGTTTGCTACTAACTGCTGAAGCACAATACACTTTGCAGTGAAGTGTAAAAGACCACGCCTAGTGCTCGTGTAAATGTTCAGCGTTAATGGCGTGTTCGGTTCAGCGGGGAATTAATTTGATGCTTTGATCTAATTTATTTATTTGAGATTTTGAGTGTGAAAATGATGATTGGATGCTAGTCTAAAGCTCTTGGGGATGATTTCTGACTATCTGAGACATGGAATTAAACCCTGTTTACATAATCTGAAGGATCTTCTTGTGGCAAATTGTTGGTGTCATTATTAATAGATGCGTTATATTATTGGGCTAAAGGAGTACAATATACTTTGAATGAGTGATGTCTTTCCTGAAAATCTTAATGGTATGATGTTAAATTATACTCAGTGTAAATAGGTCCACCATCGATGTTGGGTTGGTCCGACAATGATGTCCAAATCAAATTGTTGAATGATATGAAGAATTGAAAGTGGATTATATCTATTATCACACGTGATACATTGGCATGAAAAAGCTCGTATTTTGAGTGTTATTATATTTTCTTGATTTTTACTTATCTAATTTTATCTAAAATTATTAGGTCTTATTAAAACTTATTTACTTGTAATTTGAATTTGGATAGTCCTTATTAAAACTTTTTTTTTCATGAACTGAATTTATATGAACTTATTAGACTTGAAAATAACTGAAAATAAAGTCAATTAAACAAGTTCTTAATTCATACCTTTTAAAAAGTTTAAGCAAACTCTTATAAATAGTGTCTGGATAATTAAACCCCTGAGGATGTTTGTTCTATTATTTGCCCTCATTAATATTAATTGACTTTTTTTTTAGACTTTTAATGTGTGCAGACATTTATACCCTTGAAAATATTTCTATACATATTGATCCTCGTTAATGCTACAAACAAGGCAACAACTAAATTTGTGACATAAAGTCAATCCAAAAGAGCTCCCCGTACATGACTAGTTATGGCGCACGCCACTGGCGGAGCTAGCCAGGGGCAAGGAGACAATTGTCCCTCCACTTTAGAAAAAGAAAAATCATTAGCAATTATGTTTAGTATAATAGATAAGAGAACAAGGTGGTTTAGTGGTTAAAAGGTTTATAAGTAGGGGTGTACATAAAAAGGACCGGACCTGAAAACCGACCTGACCCGGACCTGTTTGGACCGGACCTGACCCGGACCTGTAGATTCAGGTCCGGTCCCGGTCCTTGAAAATCAAGGTTCCCGGTCCCGGTCCGGATCAGGTCCAAACCCGGGGTTTTCAGGTCTGGACCTGAAACCCGGTAAAAATGCCTTTTTTATTAAAAAAAAAAAATCCAAATTTCAAAACAAGTCTGTTCATTTTTGTAACCCACTTACCCACTAACCCTAACTCACTCCTCACTCACGCACTCTCTCTCTCAGCCGACACCGACACCACACCAACACTCACTCCCTCACGCAGCAGATCTGCACAGACACCAGTCGCCACCGCCCAGACACCAGTCGCCACCACCCACCAGACCAGCAGCACGGAAACCTCTACACGCTGCATCAGCCAGACTACCATCTTCGTCCACCTGCACGAACTCCTTCACGGTGGGATTTGTAAGTTCTTTTTTTTTTAATTAAATCGAATTATATTTGAATTGGATATTTTTTTAATTTGAAATGTTGAATTAAATGTGAGGCATTCATATGTTTATTCATGTTTCAATTGCTAATAATGATTGTTTGATGTTTGCATGTTGAAATTCTGTTTTTTAGTTCATTTTTTTCGAATTCATGTTTTTTTTTTGAGTTTTTTATTTATTTAAAGTAACTGTTTTTGAATTTTTTTAGTTCAATTGTTTCGAATTCATGTTGAATTTTGGTTTCTTTCGATTTGTGAGTTTAAAATCTGTTTATATTGTGAATTTGCTGGGAGTAGATTGATAAATCAGGGAAATGCGCAGGTTGGACGAGGGGAAAAGGAAGGTTTCATAGCTGTTGTCATCTAATTTCTCTCTTTAGTTGTTGGTGTGTTATGTCTTTCGTATGACTGTGTCATTAGTGGTAATTCCCCTAAGTGACTTTGATCACATGTTTAAGGACTAATGTATTTGTAATATTTGTGGTACTCTCTTTTCATGTACTCAGTTGTTGTATTTCATGTTTATTGTATGAACTGTGTTCTAGTGTTGTGCACTTGTGCTGTGATGCTTGTTCTATTTTTGGTACTCTGTTGTTTCTTATTTGCAATTTTTTTTTGTTAACTTTTTAATATTAAAGTGCCCTTCTAATTAATTAATTAACTCAAACTAAAGCCAAATTAGTTATTAATTTTTTGTTAACACATTCCTTTGAAAATTTATCTAACTTTGTCTAAAGACCAGAAAGGAAGTTAATTGGGAAATGAATCATTTCAGAACTTATGAAATGTTCAGTTACAAAATATTCGTTTCATTATTTTGGCTACTCTACTTGTTGTATAACTTATGGAACAGTTTAAAATCTGTTTATATTTTCAGAATATATGCAATGTAGTATTCTGTGAATTTTTGTAAATTTGTTGGACAGTGTACTAATCAAATGTAATTTAATGAATTATTTGTTATATTTGAGACTTAGAGATTTTATGTAGTTTTTGTTATTGATATTTTTAGGTTTTATGTAAACAAGTCCATAAACAGGTCTATAAACATGTCCAACAGGTTATTTATTTTCTTTTTTAAAAAAAAACACACAAAATAGGTCTGTTCAGGTCTGGACCTGACCCGGACCTGATTGCTCAGGTCTGGACCTGACCCGGACCTGCTGAATCAGGTCCGGTCCCCGGTCCTCAAAATTGGTTGATTCAGGTCCCGGTCCTAACAGGCCCGGTCCGGTTTTGGACCGGTGTACACCCCTATTTATAAGTGTTCTCTAATGTAATGGGCTCAATCCCTTTATCTATCATTTTTAAATGTGTATGTTTTATTATGCTATTCATTTTAGCCAAAAACAAGCGTCTTATTGCAATGCTAAGGATAGGGATGTCTTGACTCTCGGGTATTAACCTGTTAATTCCAGGCTTGATAAGAAATTTGCGAGTTTAAGCTCAAATTAGGTTTAATTGACCTTTTAAATTGCTTCTTCGAGTTTTTATGTTGTTTGTTAAACAAACTCAGCTAACGTGTAGAACATTAAAATTCGAGTTGAACTTGATCAAATGCAATAAATATATAAAAATGAATATAATTGGATTTAATTGAACAAAGGATATGAGCTTATTTAGTCAAGACTCAGTAACACAATTTTATGATTTTTGGGAAAGTTAACACAAACTCATTTGAATGCAAAGTTATACTCCCTCCGTCCCATAATACTTGACACAGTTCTCATTTTCGTCTTTCCCACAATACTTGACATGTTATTAAATATGGAATGAAACCATTAAAAAAAAATATTTTCACTCTCCTCACCTACCCCACTCCCACCCCATTTGTAGTTTTCTTGTAATATTAAAATACAAGGAGAATCTTTTATACAATAAACAAATGTTTTAAATAGACCCAGTTGTAATTTTCTTAAACTACGTGTCCACCGTACCCCAACGTCCGAAGTATTGTGGGACGGAGGAGTACAAATTTAGGCCCTGTTCTTTGAGTTTTTGGCCAGAGCAGAGCATATTTCAGCAGAGCTAGTGTCAGCATAGTAGATTTGAGTCAGCCAATAAGGGCTGAGCAGAGCATATTTCAGTAGAGTGGAGCAACTCTAAAGAACAGGGCCTTAGAAGTCAATTTCAATATATGTATACACATAGGTATATGTGAATACTGCATTATATACATTTTTCCTTTTTCTGATGCAGCTAACATCACATTATTTATTTGCTAATAGACAATGCATTGATTATAAACTACCACGATGAGCATAGCGCAGTGATTGGATGGCTAAGGGTTTTTGTTTATGAAGATTAAAAAAAAAAAAAAAAAAAAACCATTAATTGTGTTTCCAAATGCTATGAAATATTAATATTATTGATTATTAGTGATATTCATGATATATAATATAGCATAATAAAATTTTGTGGAGGGTAACGTTTGGTAATTTGTTCATTTTATGCACCTTTTTAGTGTTCATTGCTTGGTAGATAATTTGTTTGGTTATGTAGTTCAGTATGTCACAGTGTAGGTTTTATTTGTACTTTTCTAAATACTAGGGCAGCTAATGGGCCATAGCTAGCCTCGCTTTGGCCTTATATTACAAATTTAGTTATTGACAACATAATGAGAGAAGATATATAAACAAATATATTTAGAGGTGTAAATGTCCACACATTATTTTTAAGAGTTAAAAAAAAAAGTAATTATCATTAGTGAGGGAAAATAAGAAAATAGACATTTTTGATGGTGTAATTGTCCAAACACTATTCATTTAAAAAACTTGTACATATTAATTAGGGTATATATGTAAATACACATTTTGAAGGGTATAATTGGCATAACACTATTCATAAGAGTAATCTTATAGTTTTTATAAGGTAAGGATAAGTAGAAGTGATACATGTGTAGAGTACATGAAAACTTTTATTGTCCAGGATTATGGGAAACATTTATGGAGAAAATTGCAATTATAGGCTTATATACAGTTATCAAATCTACAAGTACAACTGTTTAGGAGGTTGACACAAAATTATCGTTTTGTCGTTAAACTTGAGAATGTTAGTTTGTAAGTGACGTAGGTGGTGAATAGTGTTAATCAAATGTACATTCACCAATGATTATATGGGGAAATTGGAAAAATTTATATCAGTTATAAGATCGATATGTCAAATTGTCAATACTAATCAATGTCTTGGGTTTACATCAAAATTTTTGATTGCAACTATTATAAAAATAGTACGATTATCATATGTTAATTGACAGCCTTATCAGCTACTTAAACCATATCGTGATAAGAATTTGATAAGTGATAACACATGAATTCAGATAAATATCCATTACATATTTACCTTACACAATTTGAAATATTCTGACTACATTTATACATAATAATCGTAACAATTTTTTTACTTTAAACTCTCTACTAACATTTATACATTAAAATTAAAATAACAACATTTTTTTTTACTTTAAACTTTTAATCAAACCAAATCTCCCTCCACTTCAAGTCTCCAACCAACAATTATTGTCTTCTCATTTTACACTAAAAAGTACACTTATTAAAAGTTCCAATTTTTAAATTAAAAATCAAAACTTAGAAACAATTAAATTCATGGCGCTTAATTGAAAATTTGCTCCAAAATTTCAAACCAATTACAAATCTAAAACTTAAATTTTGTACCTTAAAAAATCACAGCGCGCATTCTTCCTTCAATCTCAACCGTCAATTACAACCCAAATCTTAATACGCAACCAAATCAACGGTGATCTATTAAGATAACTTTTAACTCCAATTTTCCTTTTTTTATTAGATTCTCTCTCTCTATCTCTTACTTACTTAAAGTTTCTTTCCCCTTTTTTTATTTTTCTTCACTTTCTCTCTCTTCGACATTTTCTCTCTCTTCTACTTTGTCGTCGAAAACTCCCTCCTTTTTCGATCTCGATTTTCAGTCCTCTAAATTCTCAACTTTTCAACTTAATTCATAAATTATACTTCAAATTTCAACTGAAATCTGAAAATTGAGCTTGGTTTTGGTACTTTATCAGTTGAATTTGTTGTATAATTTGAACTCTTGGAGTTAGGGATTGGGCAAATTTAGTTCAATTTGTTGCTGGTTTTTGGTTGAATTTGATGGAATTGATCAATTTTGATGTTATTTTGTGGAGGGGAAAGGTTTTTATGGTAGCTCGGTGAATTACAGGATTTGTTAGTTTGAGGAATTTGCATGGTGTTTGTGAGATTCTGTAGTTTTTTCAGTTACTGGAGTTAGGGTTTCGGTGAATTAGCTTAGTTAATTGTTCAATTTATCGGGTTTTATCGGTGTCGAAGTTTTAGCTTAATTTAGCAAATTCTAGGGTTTTGCTGAATTTGGAGAATTATCAAGTGAATTAATGATTTTTCTAGGATTCGGTTACTTGAAGTTGATGAATTAGGGTTTTTGAAGTGGTTGAAGAAGAATAAAAATGTTTTATTCGCAGTTTATATTGGCCAAGAAAGGGCCTTTGGGGACTATCTGGATTGCAGCTCATCTGGAACGAAAGCTTCGGAAGAATCAAGTTGCTGATACTGATATTGGCGTCTCTGTTGGTCAGTTCAATCTATTATTTTATCAGTTTGCTTCTAATTTAAGAGTTTGAAATTTTTATATACAACTGGTTGTTTATGTTCGTTATATTTGGTAGTTATTGAATTTTATGGTATATTATATGTTAGTAATTGATAGTATTAATTGTTTTACCCCCAAAGGAAACATCCTGGCAATGAATTGGATCTTTTGAAGTTTTATTAATTTTCTTTCCATCTTTTTGAAGCTAAATTAGCTTTGGGCATCTGCTGCTCTATTATAATAGCGGTTGAATGTGTGTAGGATGTCCCACACAAAATAACAGGCTGATGATTGATTGTGTGATGTAATTTTCCTAAATTGGTGGAATTCGAAACCGGGTCTATAATAGTTTGGATGGAGGAGGGACGGCATGTCTAATTTTATGGGAACTATAGACAAAGAAATAGCTTCGACTGTTCTAATTAAGGTCTTACCCTGCTTTTTTCTGACATTGATGGTATTCGATTTTAATTAGAGTGAAGAAAAAACCTTTATTGTTCCGTGTAACAAATTTTCAATTTTGAGCCCTATGAAAATATGACTATTTGAACTTGCAGATGATCTTATAAGAAGTTTTTTTCTTTCTTTTGGTTGAAGCTGTGAAGGATGAGATAAGGTTTTTTGGCTCTCTAAGTGGAGAATTAAGAAGGATATGATTAGGAAGTCTTGTTATTAGAAGAATAATTTGGGGATGGAAATTACCAACCAAGTAAGGAAAGCTTTTTTGAAATGTGTATAAATAAGACGTCATGTCTCAACTTTGCAATGATAAGAAGGGAATTCAATTCAGTCATGATTCCAATTGGAATGACAGTTTGAGGATCGTTATTATAGTCAATGTAGATTGTTTACAGTTGTCACGAGCTGCGCTGCCTGGTTTTGTGGCCACTGTAAGTTCAAACACCGTTATTAAGTCACCCTGCTATGCCAGGTTGCAGCAGCTGATTCTTGTTTCCTTGATGATGAATATTACATGGTTTTAGAGGTTACAGATGATGTAAGGTTACTTAATCCCTTGGTGGAATATTTGTGTTAATATATTAAATTCCTAGGTCAATAATATTTAGGCCATATGGGGTGGAAAAGATTTGGCTGTGCATGTTGGGACATATTTGCCTTTTTTTTTTTGGGAAATTCTCTTTGATAACACTATATTTTTTTAATTTTCTCAGTGGTCAACTGTAAATTTTTTAATTATCTTTGATAAACTTTAATTAGTTATAATAATCAAATGGTGACATTAATCATATTTATATGCAATTATAAGCTTAACCAGTTAACCATGGTTAAGTTTTATAATAATAATAATAAAAAAAAACCCACCCACTCCCCACCACAGCCCAGCCACCCTAGCCATTACCCCTCCACTACTGGCGCCTGGCCACTGTTTCCTGCCGGCGCCCAAACTTTCCCCTGCCGGCCAACCCCTACCCCCAATTTCTTGAACGTCCCTTCCCCTTCCCCTACCAGCCCTCCAAACCGCCCTAACTCAATAAATTCCAAGAATTTCACCTTCAAATTCAACAAATTTGAGTTGTCTCCCTTTTAAATTCCAACAAATTTCGCCCAATTCTATTTTAGAAAATGATTTAATCATCGATTAAAAATCCCCTAGTTTAGTTAAGGCAGAACCCTATCGGCGGCGCAAATTTGATAGCACTGAAGAAGAAAATGGGTTTGATGGTGAGCTCGCAAGCTGGGTGGTGAAGCGCATATGTTTTGAGTAAAGAGGCGGTGAGGGGTGCTAACCTTGTACTAGCAGCTTTATCAGGGAATTTCTCTTGCGGGTCGGAAGGCGGCGGGGGAAAGAGGGGGATACTGGTACCGCAGAAAAAGAGGGTGGAGGAAGAAGAGTGAAGGTGGCAATTTGGTGATCACGATGATGAGAAGTTGATGATGATGATCACGATGAATAAGAGGAGAGTGAAGGTGATGATCATGATTTGGTGGCAGGGGAAAGATGATGAGGAGTTGGTGTTTGAGTAAGGATATTTTAGGAATTTGAGTGTATAGTGAGGATATTTAAGAAATTTCTATTTTTTATTTTAAAAAAAAATTAACCATCGTTAAACATTTAATAAATTGTTTCATTAAGTTAACCACTGAATAATTATAACTAATTAAAGTTTACCAAGGATTATAAGAATTTTTATAATTCACCACTGAGAAAGTTAAAAAATACATCGTTACGAAAGAGAATTTCCCTTTTTTTTCATCAGTAAATATATGGCTGAGATTTTTTGGTTAATTGCAACTAGAAATTGTGTAGTGGTAGGTCTTGATTGTTTGCCATTTTGTGCCTAAAATACTGTTTTGAACATGAATGCTACCCTGTACATTATAAAATTAATAGAGGTTTGTTTTATCCTTGTATTTTTGTTTTGCATACCACTCATTTATAATATTATGTACGATTGAAGGAAGTTTAAGTAAATTTAATTGTTCAGCCAACATTTCCCAGAGAACTTGCATAGGGACTAAGGATGTGGGTTGGCTAGTCCTATTAATTCTAAATTTCCTGGTTATATTGAAGTGTATTATTTGATAGAAGGGTCGTTTTGGTCACTCTTTTACTTAATTTTGTGCTTGGTTGCAAGAAAAATATTTTGTTAATTAGTGTTTCATGTTGCCATAGGGTGAGACTGTTAAACTGGGGAGGCTATTGTTGCTTCTTTGATTCTTTAGGGGTTTGTCTCAATTTGGTCATTTTTTTGTTGATAAATCTAACATGGCAATCCTAGATTTATTTGCAATTCCCCTCGCTGTCTTTTCTTTAAGTACATAAGGAGGCTGTTGTTGCATTATTTGATGCTTCTATCTAAGGCTCGTGTTTGCTTAACAACATTGCACCTGGGTTTGGCAATGCACACTGCAGTATACATGCAAAGTTTCAAGTTTTCCTGCGTTTATTCACTACTACTGTATATAATATATTTCAGATGGCTAAAACACCCTTATGACTGTTATGATTTGTATGCCTAAACTTCCTATATCATAGGATGGATAGAGTATTTCAACGCTTTTTACGCATATTTTTCTTTTTTTTTTGTTTTGTCCCCCCCCCCTCCTTTTTCCGTTGCTTAGATTGTAATAAGTGTCAAGTGTAGTAAATTCCAAAAAAGTGAACCTAAGGCGTGAATCTGGCTGATAATAATTATTTCAGATCTTTAATTGCTATGATCTGGCAAGTTTAACCCTTTCTAATTTTTTTCGTGATGTTTTGCTCATTTTACCTCCTTTCTGGTATTACAGATTCAATACTGTTCCCAGAAGTACCAATTGCTCTCCGGTTGTCTAGCCATTTGCTACTTGGTGTTGTTAGGATATATTCAAAGAAAGTCAACTATCTCTTTGACGATTGCAGTGACGCCTTGCTTAAAGTCAAGCAAGCATTTCGCTCTACAGCAGTTGATTTACCTCCTGAACAGTCTAAAGCACCATACCATTCTATTACTTTGCCAGAGACCTTTGATCTTGATGATTTTGAGTTGCCTGACAATGATATATTTCAGGGGTTGGTTTCTATTGTTAATTTGTATTCCATCATTGAATCATCTACTTGTAGTAGGTTGATTTTCTGTTTTTGTTCTTTTGGGGGTTTTTTGAGGGGAGGGGGGAGTGCGCAAGAAATAAATTTTATATTGTAATTAGTTGATACTTTGGCTAGAATTTAACAATTAGTCATACTTTACAGCAACTTTGTTGATCATCATGTTAGTACAAGAGAACAAATTACTCTCCAGGACAATATGGAGGGTGTGACTTTTACAACATCACAATTTGGACCTGATGGTCAGTATCCTTCTCTTGGTTTAGAAACTAAATTTTCTTCAGAATATTGTTCTTCTTTATTTATTTATTTATTATTTTATTTATTTTTAAATTTATTAGCATGTTTTATTTGTCATAATTCATTCAGTTTAGCTGTGTTACAGAGCGTTTTGGTGATGGTGATGCATCGCAGATTGGTTTAGACCTTGATGAGGTAATTACATGCTCATCTCTTTATTTGCTTACATTACTAATTTGACTCTGATTTGAAGTTGACTATTAATTTTTTTCCAATTAGATACGTCGCTAAACATGAATTTATTGGTTTGAATATAACATATTCATGGCCTTTCAATAATGGCATTGTTTAGTTCACTTGGGTTATTGTTGGTTTAGTTGCAGCACTTATTCTATACTTGGAATCTAAGTTTCACTGAGCTCTTTCTTATTCTCATTAAGAGAGAAGGGCTAAGAAAGGGAGAACGGTAAGGGATGGCAATTAGGAGAAGGGTGGGTGGTGGGGAGGAGCTACATTTGGCACATGCTGAACTATTTTACAAGTCATATATGGGACAATTATACTATTTGTGTGTATCTATGAGTCCTGAGAATAGGGGAGTAGAGGAAGGGAATGGAGTAATTGTAAATCAGGATCTATTTATTACAAGGAAGAGCATTTTGGAAGGCAGTTGCTGTATCGATTAGGTTGAGACTGACAAAGCTATTGAGTCTTCTGAAGATGGGAGTTACACTCATTTAGTAAATGCTGATTTGATTAAATATTTAAGTTCTTTGGAATCCTTGCAGAGTTGCCGTACCTTTAATTTACAAGCACTTAAAATGCAATTGTTTCCTGGGTGGATGGGGAGTGATGCTCTTAAGGTATTTGTTCACGGGTAAATTATATTCAGGAACTGGGAATGAAAAACAGGAATATGCTGGATTCACGACTCGTGAGTTATGGCTTGTAAAGAACAAGGTGATGATATTGGTGATTATTCCCTAAGTGATGGAAATTAGTTTCAAAAGCATATATTGGATCTTTATATTGTAAGGCTAGAACTTTAGGATGTATAGGACTTATGGGAATTTCCGTATTAGCTATCATATGCTTGGCTTGATAGAGTTTATTTTGGTCTTTTGTGCTCTCTAACCGAATACTGCTCCACATGCAGGAATTATTTATGGACAAGGGAGATGCTGCAGGAACAAGTGGAATTTTGGTTGAGACAGAGTAAGAGATTCAATGTGCATTTATGCTATCATCCACTTGCATTAAGATTATGCTGAATAATAATTTTAATAGTCAATTTAATTTTCCCATACTAATGGTAAATGCTGATGATTTTGAAAGCATTTGGAGCTTGGGATGTGGATAAGTTTATTGTATTAACTTGTGCTTAAGCTGATAATATTGTTTTTAGGAGATTGTGGAAGTCATATAAGTACACCAAAACTTGTTTCTTCTCTTCTTTATTCCTTCATCCTATGTGTAAATGATGTTTTTTTTACCATAGACACAATGTCATATGCCTCCCAGTACAGTGCCACCAAGGGAGTGGGGTGGGTGAGAGTATTAGTATTAAGTGTTATTGATATGTTTGTATGCTATTTTTAGTTCCTAGATTGTTATTGACAAGAGAGACTAGATGGAAGTCTTCCTTTCTGTATGTTGTGTCCCTCTTGGCAGATTGATCTTTTTGCTTATTTACATTCTATATGTTGCTTAGGATTGTGAGAGTTTTGGACGAAGGTTCTTTTTTCTTTTTAAATTTTAAAATATTTTTAAATTTTTTTTTGGTGGTTTCGACCTTTTCTTCAGTTCGCCTAATTTTTGTTATGTCTTTGATTCCAGTGCTGGTCCTCAGGAATCCACAAAAGAATCTTCACCTTTCAAAGATGATGATGACCATAATGAGGGGATTTCCGATCCTCCGTTGGCTTCAAATACTAATAATTATATTATCCAGGTTAGGTTTCTGCTTCACCCATTCTGTTAGTCTTCTTTAACTCTTTTTTTGGGGATTGGAGACCTTTGTAATTGTTTGTCTGGTAAGACAGGGTTCCTTTATTGTGTACTCACATTCATGCTTGTATGTTCAAGAAAAAGTGAATTCCTTTAGATTGCTTATATTGTTAAATATCCAGGCACCTTCAACTCCAGGATTAACAGAAGAGCCAAACTTACCTAGCGCTAAAGAGGAAATACAGGTCAGTGATGATCATATGGATGAGGCTGCAAAAGAAACTGCTTCAAGTCCTGTGGAGCCCTCTGATGTAGGTGGCACTGAGCTCCATTCTAACGGGAATGTTCATTCTATGAATGAGCTGGATGATGAAAAAGAGAAAACACTTGGAACTGAAACCATGGAATTCATATCCTCTGGCTTACCTCAGCCTGCTACCTTTGATAAGCACACAGAGGCAACCAATGGTCAGGATGATGCGGAGAATCAAATAATCATAGCTGCTGACGTGGAATCCAGAGGATGCTGTGATGTTGATGAAATAGGTACAATTGCGACTGCTGTGCCAGTGCCTGAAGATGGCCTGGAGGCTCAAGGTTGTGAATCCTATGCTGGCTGCAGCAAAACTGATCTTAATGGGATTGACAATCATCATCCACTACATGATTGTGAAGCAGAATATAATAAATCATTTGTTGGTCCTGCTGTTCTTGGTACCGTTGACGTTGTTACTAGTGCTTCTGAACATCAAAATTTTCTAAACCTGAAAAATGCTGAGACGTCTGAATCCAACATTGATGAAAAGTCATCAGGCTTTGCTACTCCAGTGCTTCAGGCGTGTAGTACCAAAGTCCTTAATGCTTGTGGCTCCAAGCTCCCTGGTCAAGAAGATGGGCTGAACTCAGCTGTGATCTCTGAAAGGGAAGATGCAACTGATGTTGCTGGGATTTCTACAACTGACAGAGGTTTGTTAGTCTTGGGTTTTAGTAATTTCTTAGGGACTGTTTATTATAAGTTGGTAACTGATTCATTGGCTTTTCAAAGTTCTTGGCTCACATATTCCATGCAACAGATGTAGAGGAACCAACTTCAAAGGCAGACCAGATAGCTCATGGAGTTACGTGTGCCACTGACAGTAACATAGGAGAGCAGTCAGACAACCTGATCGCAGAAGAAAATCATATCGAAAAAGAGAATAACTTACAAATTTCTGATTTCCCACCTACTGAAGTGTTGCTTTCGATGCCGAATTTGCCTGCTGGCGTATCTGGCAACATTTTTGTTGACTCTACTCCTGGTAATGAATTTTTTGCAAAGGATGATGATATTGATGAAAACGTCTTATCTGGGAGGAAAAGAAGTTTTGCCGAGAGTACTTTGACAATACAGAGCCTTAATTCAGTTGAGTCTTCTGGTGGAGCTCAGTCAAAAGGAACTGTGGAATCAGTTCCCGATGACAATGACCTTTTATCTTCGATATTAGGTATTGAACTTTTATCCTTGGAAATCTATTGATGACTAGCAGTTACTTTATGGACTATTTTTGTGATTTTTATACTTGGCATTAACTCCTCGAGATTTTTGCTGGCTGATCTGAGTGTTTATTTATTTGGCTGTGAAAATTTTCTCACAGTAGGTAGAAGGTCTACAACATTCATAATGAAGCCTACTCCGCCCATTCCTGATACAGTTCGGGCAAAGCGCCAGCAGACTGCAGCCCGCTCTCTTACTCACAAGCGGAAAGTGCTTGTGGATGATTCTACAGTACTGCACGGCGAGTAAGTTCTGATTTTCTTGCACGTTTTTGTGCTTGCTTGATGTTGGATTTTTTCTTTGAGATTCATCTATACCCAGATATATGTCAGACTTTGTAGTAGTGCTTATTGGGAGAAAATTTCTTCAAACCTAAAGTAGGTAAATATTTAGGAGTTCTATAATGTGATATCTGGCTTTTATCATCTGCAGTCATTCTGTAGTGTTATCTGCTGTTATTTGGCTTTAATTTGTGGGATTGTATTGTAATTTGTATCAACTCATTCCTAGGATTTCTTTGGAGCATAAAAGCGTGCATATTTTTACTTTGGGAATGTATTTTATGGGTTTACTTTGACACTAGGCTTTATTATGTTTGTCGGTCTTCTATAGTAAAGGCTATCATCTGTCTTCTATACTTCTTGTTAATGGTAATGCCTTTTATTTTTCACGTTTAAGTTTCTGAACACTGATTGCTATTTTCTCAGCACAATAAGGCAGCAACTAACAGATACTGAAGATATACGCCGTGTGAGGAAGAAGGCTCCGTGTACGAAACTTGAAGTTTGGATGCTTCAGAAACAGTTTTTAGAGGACGGGGTTTTCACTGAACCTGTATTTACAGGTAAATAATAAGAAAACAATTATTTGTTGCTCTACTATAATGAAAGTATGGTTTGGATTGTTGAACTTATTGCTATCATTTGTGTGATCTAAGAATTATTATGCAGAATTACATCAGTAGATAGTTTTGTGCTCTGTTGAACTTATTTGTGCTTTTTTATGCTGGAAAATTGGGAAGTGTGAACTTTTCCCACAAAGAGGAGGAAGTAACTTACTCTACCTTTGGAATTTGGAACTGTCGCAGGGAAACAATACATCATGTGACCAAACAGTGAAAATTTAACTTGTCACATAGCTTAAATATTACCTGTCAGAAACAAGTCATAATAGGGAAGTAAGGGGATATTTGCAATTTGCACTGCCACCTAAGGTCTAATATTATGATTAATTTGTGTTGGTCTCTCTTGTCTTTTCTTCTCTTTTTTCTGTGTTGATGCTGTTAGTTGGCATGGTGAAATTGTTTAACATGGTACTGTAGGTGTATGACAGTATTAGTACCCTTCTGTAATGCTTATAGATTCTGATTATTATATGGTTCTTATCTCTTTGTATGTGTGTCCTTTTGCAATGCTTGTAGGCTTATTGTTAATATAGTTTACGTCTATGTTAGTTTCGATTGGCAATTTAGGACTACTTTTTTCTGTGAACATGTGGTATCTGCTTGTTTCTTTCTTGTAATAGATCAATTTTGTTTTTGAAGTTTGCTAGTTTCTAGCCCATGTTTCAACTTATACTGCACCCAATTGGCCAATTCTGGTGGAAACTATCTGTTGGCTTGTGTGTTAAGTCTTCATCAAGAGATTGCTTAATATGTCTGGATGCTTGTTTTGCTTCAGGAATGTTCCCTGTATTGAGATCATTGGATGATGAAGCAATTGATTTAAATGGAATCACAATTTATCGTGATGAAGGAACTAAAGGAGCAAGTGAGGCAGACATCAGTATTAAGTCAGTACGTGGTGAGGAAACTGAAGATTTGGGAACTGTTGTACCTTCTAATGCTGACATCTCAAGGTCAAAGCTTGATGAGGAAACTGAGCCCATGGGGACTCTTGTTCCATCTATTGCTGCAGGTGAGGGTGGCGGGATTCTGTTGGAGACTTCATTTGAACAAGAATCGGCATCCGTTGTAGATGGTAGTTCTATGCTTAAGGAGGTAGAGATTGTAGTTAATGAGGTCACAAAACAGATGTCTCCGCATGACGTTTCTGTAGAAAAGGCCGATATGAAGGTTGATGATGTGAGATCTCCAGTTGGTGGTGAAGCAATTCATTCTGTTACTTTAGAAGCTGTGCCAGTGTCTGCTCCTGATGTTAATTGTAAATCAACGGAAGATACTATAGATTGTTCACCATCGCTAAATAAATCGAGTGATGTAATTATTCCTATGCATATCGATGCGTCAGGCGAAGTACTCGATCAGAGGTGTGCTGCAGACTGTACAATTGGAGATGCTTCTACAGCAGAGGGAGTTTCTGGATCAGGTATACGAGATATAGGGGTGGATGTTGGGGTCTCTGGGAATGTTGATTTAGACGAGAGGTCAGGCGGTGAACATTTGATGGAAAAAAGGGAAGGTGTTGATTCCAGTATAGAGATGAGGGATTTCCAGGATACTTGCTCTTTGGCTGTTCAAAATTCCACCGTCTCCGAGTCTTTAGCCCTTGAAGACACGGCTTGCCTGATTTCGGACCAAGCTGTTGACAATAGTCATCCAGATGAGCTTGGGACTACAAACAAGAATGATACCTCTGGTTCAGGTCTAAAAGTTGATGGTAGTTGCCTATCTTCAAATATTATTTGTGAGGATGTGAAAGTGGATTTATCACATTCAGTAGAAGCTGATTTAAGCTCTCGAGTTACAACATCAAATGAGAGGGAGGGCCTACAATATTGGGAAGCTGACCTAAATATAGTCACTGACTCTACTTCCATTCCTTCTGAGTATATTGACACCGGAAACAATGCTGTAAGTGTTTTTTAAGTCAACTTTTATCCTTAATATGAAGAAGCTGAATGCATGTTTTTTGTTTGTTTAATGGACATTGGAATTGGATTGGGGCTCATCATCTGATGGTATCTGCTTATCACTTTATTTGTACTCTAAATGGTCTGTTTTCAGGGTACTTTTCCCTTGCTGCTGTTTGTTTATGCTTTCATAATGCATGTGCAGGGACATTCGACTTAAGGCATAATTGAATTCAATTTAAATCAGTCATTTGTGATTATTCAAGAATTCAAAATCAGTGTTTTGCTTCATTGCTTGTTTGCTTTTAAAGAAAATTTGTGGCGATTAAGAATCATATGATAAAATTAGTATGATGAGATGTCTTTCATATCAAAAATTTATCAAAAAAGGGTAGTTTATATATTTCTTCTTTTGTTTGTTTTTTAATTTCTGCTTTGAAATTGTGTTGCTAGTCTACTGTCTACATCAGAAGATTAAAAAGCCATGGCAAGGGAAAGAATTGGAATTTAGTTGCGTAGTTTGTGCATTGTCGTTAGTGCTTAATAGCAACAAGGTCCATTTAGGTAGCACTTGAAGCATGGTCGGTTTGTTAAATACTCTTATGGAAAAAGAAAACCTTAATTAAATGCACTTTAGATTTTAATGCAATTACTTGGCCAATTGTATAGCATTGTTTTTTAATAGATGTAGCATTGCGTAATTTAATATGTAGCAAATATGTTTTAGAAGGGACAACATGTTTGTATCTGCTTTTGTATATATAAAAGATTAGTGAATTTGAATTACCTATGCATAAAATTTTCATTATCTATTTGAAACAGGGTACTTACTACCTAGATGTTATATGCCCACGTGAAGTTCTTTTTTATATTTTACTATATTTTTTTTTTCTTTTAAGGAGTTACTAAGATTATTATTATTATGTTTGCCTTTATGATGCAGGAGTTTGGGACGGATGCCATTGAGCATGATACAGGTTGGATGTTCTTTTCTTGTATTTTTGTTAGTTAACCTTAACCATAATTGTAAATGGCTGTTTTTATGTTTACATTTATTGTGATATGTAAACAAGCAGATGTGATATCTTATATTTTGGATTTAAGGTTGGTGTGCAGCTGAGCTTCATAAAGCCTGCCTTTGGTTGTTTATGTTTATTTATAGTTGGCCCTAACTAGCTTTTTTCTTTTTTAAATTATTTTTTTAATGTTGAACTCCATACCCCAACCCCAACCCCAAATCACTTTGGGATTAAGGCTTTGTTATTGTTCTTCAAATCTATATTCCAACCATTGTTGGCACTGAACAGATTTTATAGGTAAAAATAATGATCTATTTTGCTCTTGGCCAATCAGACTTCTTGAATGTTGATGATGATGATGTTGCTGAAGACTATGAAAGTGATATGCCTAATCCAGAAGAGAAACGCATTCTAGACAACAGTGGCTGGTCTTCTCGTACCAGGTGTGTGTTCATTTTTTATTTTATTTTATATATAAATATAAAATGTGACATGGGGTGGGGGAGTGGGTGTTTTTGCTGTGATGCTCAAATTAGGGTGGATATTGAATTTAGCAAACATATAAGCTACTTGGTCTAAAGATGACAGGAATTTCAGCTTGATTCAGATCTAAACTCAAAAGCTGAGTTGGGCGGAAATGAAATGTATATTGACAGACATTGGTCTAAACTCAAAACCTGAATCTAAAAGGTTGTTTTTTGACCCTGGTATGTTTAACTCTGATATGTTTTGTTTTGTCTTGTCAGAGCTGTTGCCAACTATCTTCAAGTCTTGTTTGAAAAGGAATCTGATCAAGCCAAGAAGGCTATCTCCTTGGACAGCCTGTTGGTTGGGAAAACTCGTAAAGAAGCATCGAGAATGTTTTTTGAGACACTGGTACGTCAACTAGCATATTATAAGGTTGAACGGAGATAAAACTCTGTTAGTAAGAAACTATCAAATTATTTGACATGATTTTACGTGATGGAAAATGAATGCTTTTGGTGATGTTTTACAGGTCCTCAAAACTAAGGATTACGTACAAGCAGAGCAGGAGACTGCTTTCTACGACATTAAAATAAATCCTAGAGGAAAGCTCCTGAAATCAGAATTCTGATCCCAAACACACAGGAAGGTAGATTGGTGAATAGCCGTGTAGTTCTAGTTAGTTGACGTAGCTTAGCTTTTGGGGCCATTGATCTCCCATAATTTATTCTTTGTCTAAGTTATGCTTTTTACTTTAATATTTTTGGGCGATTAGTAGGTTAACAAGGAGGCTGAGGGCTGGGAAATTGTTAAGGTTTTAGCACATGTATCATGGGTAGGCATTGTAGAATGTCTTGTAATGTTAATCCTGCAATAATATTTGTATATATGATATATATGTAAAATCGATAATCATGCAATTTGAGATATTTTATTGATAACCTAATGTTCACGTTTCCATAAATGACTGCGTTTCACGTCCCCCTTATTTACGCCATCTTCTGAGGACCTAAAAACTTTCTTCGGGGTTGATACTGCACTAGTTTTTATCCTTATGACAGCAATGTTTATGTAGATTTCACAACCATGGAAGTTTTTTTTACCGAAGCAACTTTCATAGGCTCTAATGTTTATGGGTATAGCTTGAAATATTCACATTTTAGGTAAGATAATTTATTTGAACTTTAGAAGTCATGGGAGTGTTGGACAATACATTGACCATCTTCATCATATATTAGCCGACTCAAAACTACTTTCAGAAGGAAATTTGGAGAAAAACATGTTGGATCATATAATTTTTTATTTTTTTGGTGGACAAGGAAACAAACAAAACACTCAAAAACTAAAGGACCAATAAAGAAACTGACGCTGGCGAGCACACACAGCCAGCCAATGGGCAGGATCTACCCAACTGTGAGGGACCTTACAAATACGACATGCAGAAAAGTCCTGCAGAGCCAATCAAATAGCCCGTAGAATCCAGATGTAGAAAAGGATCATATAAGTAGGTAATAGTAAGAAATCCAATTTAGTAGTAACATGATAATAATCTTGGTTACTTTATGAGGAAGTCATACAAGCATAACCAAATTTGCTGAATATATATTGGTAGCCTTCACAAGTATCACAACACTGGTAAAAGAAGGTTTAGTTTATTTTCTGTAAGTTGTAAACTTGTAAATTGTAATAATCTGTTTTCAATGAGATCGAGGTCCCATTAAAAATCACTCTTCTTTACCATCTTTCCCCTTGTTGCCCTTCAGAAACCGCATCCACCAATATGCGGAGGATTTTGGATGCCGAGAAAGTCCATTCTTGTAGTCTACATAAACTAAACCGAACCGCTTGGTGTAACCTTGTTGCCATTCAAAGTTGTCCAACAAAGACCATGCAAAGTATCCTTTCACATTGACGCCATCCCTGTTGATCAATTGTTAGTAGATGTACATGTAACATATCTTACATAAAATACATAATGAATGACCAAGATTTTACCCTTGAAGAAGACGGCATTAAGTTATGTACTTAATACAAGTTTTTCACGCATTACTTGGGGATAGTCTCCAAAATATATTGGATCCAAATACAATATAAATTATGTCTCATCAACAAAAGGCAAGGCTCATTCTCCTCCACTGATTTAATATAAGTTTCAGTAAATATTCTATCTAAAAAAAAACAACAATTTAGTTTAGTACAGATCAGTCTTAAACAGCAAAAAACTAAAAAAATATTCAATATAAGGCACTTTAGTTGAGCAAAAACCAGTCCAGTTAAATAAAATCAGGTGAAAAGAACACACATAATACAACCAATCAACCAGTATTCTATAAGTAGGCAGCTATAATACACCTATTTAAGAATCTCAATATGCCAATCATCAATTCATCAGTCATCAGTTCACCACAAACCACACAAGATGAATAGCATGATTGACGAATGAGAATAAGCAAATGACATGTAAATTTCATCCATGACATAGGTGATTAAAGGAACTAATCCCCATTAGAACATCTAATGCCTAAATTTAAGATGCTTACTTGATTGCCTCTGCAACACCGGCAACATAGCCCTTGAAGTAAGTGACTCTCAACCTGTCATCTAGCACCTCATGGAGCTCAGCCAAGTCATCGTTTTCGTCATCCATACCTGCCAACACATAAATAGCTTCACAAATTGATCTCTTGACTATCCATGTGTTCTTCATTTCTTTCATTTTCTTCCTTAAGTTTGGGGTAGTTTTAGGGAGACAGTTGGTTTAGCCAAATTATTAAATGACTAAATAAAATCTTTCAAAGGAAGAACTATACCATTCTCAGTAACATAAATTGTAGGATTGTTGTATTTCTTTGTGTTGTGCGACAGCGGAAGCAAAGGTCGTAAACAAACAAGAAAACAATAAAGAAATTCAATGCAAACAATAAGAACAACACCAAGAATTTACGTGGTTCACTATCGATGTGATAGCTACGTCCACGGGCACCGAGATCGAATGATTTCACTATAAACTGCAAAGATTACAAAGATGATTCTTGTATTTCTCAAGAACGGCTCTCACTCTGTCTCTCTTAACCCTAATACTGATATTAGGGAGGTTTTATATTAATCCCTAATTAAAAGATACTTGGGCAAAAAGATAATAAAATAAGATAACCTAAAACCGCAAAATCCGCGTTCCGTATTTTTCCTTCTCCGCCCGGTCAGACCGGGCAAGGTCTGCCCGATCGGGCGCGAGAAGAAAACTCCATACGAATGCTTCAACGTATCCAACCCCCACCGCCCGGTCAGACCGGGCAAGGTCTGCCCGATCGGGCGAAGGCTCGCCCGGTCGGGCGCGAGAGCAGCTTCTTCAACGAATTTGCCAGGCACCTCTTCTTCTTCCGCCCGGTCAGACCGGGCAATGTCCGCCCGATCGGGCGGACAAAGCTACGAAGTACGAGTCACCTAATATACTTATCAACAATCTCCACCTTGACGAGAACTCGTAGTCAGCAAACGACCCCATCAAGACATAGTGAAAAAACATCTCAAGCCAAACCCGATGCAGGACTCATGCATAAGCCATACATCCCGATAAGTCTTCAACCAAGACCCATCACATACTCGTCTCCAAGTATAACAACTCATAATGCTCCACCTGCATCACAAGCCCCGGGCAAGCTCCACCTTAATGCCAACACACCTACACCAGGAGCTCCCCAACTTCGCCCCTCAGGGCCTACTACATCACGTAGTAATCAATATTTAGCAAGTCTAAGCAATGTTTAAACTTGCTAAACGGAACAGGCTTAGTGAAGAAATCAGCCGGGTTGTCAGCAGTCCCAATCTTCTTCACCTTAATCCTCTTGTCAGTACGCAAGAAATGATACCTGACATCAATGTGCTTCGTCCGATCATGGTGTACTTGATCTTTAGCTAAGCAAATCGCACTTAGACTATCACAATACACTGTAGCAAAATCCTGTGCAATACCCAGTTCACCTACTAGGCCTTTGAGCCAAATAGACTCCTTAGCTGCAGAAGTTAAAGCCATATACTCAGCTTCAGTAGTTGACAACGTAACTGATGACTGCAATGTAGACTTCCAACTAACCACAGAACCACCCAAAGTGAACACATAACCAGTCACAGACCTCCTGGTATCCACATCAGCTGCATAATCAGAATCACTGTACCCAGTGACCAAGCATTCCTTATCATTCCCGTACACAAGACCAATATCAGCTGTCCCTCTCAGGTAGCGAAAAATCCTTTTCACCCCTTGCCAGTGTTCCCTCCCAGGTCGAGCCATAAACCTGCTTACAACACTAACGGCATGCGCAATATCCGGCCTAGTACAGACCATAGCATACATCAAACAACCAACCGCATTTGCATATGGAACTCTAGACATATAAGACAACTCCTCCTCTGATTGAGGTGACATAGACAAAGACAACTTACAACTAACAGTAGTTGGCGTACTTATAGGCTTCGATTTTTCCATCCCAAAACGAGACAAAATCTTTTCAATGTAGCTTTTCTGAGTCAAGAAAAGCTTACCTCTAGCCCGATCCCTGTAGATCTCCATACCCAAAATCTTCCTAGCTGCACCCAAGTCTTTCATGTCAAACTCCGAGTTAAGCATCTCCTTTAATCTAGCAATATCAGATTTATTCTTTGTGGCAACCAACATGTCATCAACATATAACAAAAGATAAATCATGGAACCATTATCCAGCTTACTATGATACACACAGCAATCATATGAATTCCTGTCAAAACCTTGTGAAACCATAAAAGAATCAAACCTTTTGTACCACTGTCGGGGGGATTGCTTAAGTCCATACAATGACTTTAGCAATCTGCAGGCATAGTGTTCCTTTCCAGGAGCTTCGAATCCTTCGGGCTGCTTCATCAGAATCTCCTCCTCCAAATCGCCATGAAGGAAAGCCGTTTTAACATCCAACTGCTCCATCTCAAGATCAAAATGTGCTACAATTGACAATAACACACGGATAGAAGTATGTCGAACCACAGGTGAGAATATCTCAACAAAATCAACCCCTTCTACCTGACTGAACCCCTTAGCAACTAGCCTAGCCTTAAAACGTATTTGCTCAGTTTCCGACAACCCTTCTTTCTTCTTGTAAATCCATTTACAACCCACAAGCTTCCTCCCTTCCGGTACCTTTACCAGTTCCCACACTCTGTTCTTGTAAAGAGACTGCATCTCTTCACCCATTGCGGCAAGCCATTGCGCAGACTCACTACAACTAATTGCTTGTTTATATGTGGCAGGTTCAAATGACTCTACATCATCAGCTACACTCAATGCATAACCTGTCATCGCATCAACACAGCAATTTCTTCCCTCCATCTCTTCAATCAATCTAACAGGCTTCTTGATAACTCGTTTAGGCATCTCAAGAATGGTGTCAGGTTGACTAGATGACCCCTGATTAGATTGCTCCACCTCATCCCCAGAGTTAGAATGAGTAGGAGTAATCTCAGGTTCAGGAGTACCCGGCACTGGAACATCAGCATCATCATCAATATATTGTACCCGAGGTAAATCAGCAATGGTAGACTGATGTACCTCAAGTACCCCATCTGTCTGTAATAAATTGTCTCCTTCCCTTCTCAAATCTGAAATCTCTGCATTTTTAATTGAATACATGGTGTTTTCATCGAAAGTAACATCCCTACTAAGAATGACCCGACCCTCCGAAGGTGAAAAAATTCTAAACCCCTTCACACCATCCCCGTACCCAACAAAACACCCCTTCTTGGCTCGTGGATCCAGCTTACCCTCAATAACATGATAATAAGCAACACAACCAAAAATCTTCAAATTCGAAAAATTAGGCAACTTACCACTCCAGATCTCAAACGGAATTTTGGAATCAATTCCAGAATGAGGACCCCTATTAATGACATAACAAGCTGTTAACACAGCTTCACTCCAGTACCTCCTCCCAAGCCCTGCATTAGAGAGCATGCATCGAACTCTCTCTAGCAGTGTCTGATTAACCCGTTCTGCTACACCGTTCTGCTGTGGTGTCTTCCTGACAGTATGATGCCGACCTATACCCTCATCTGCACAGAACTGATTAAACTCGTCTTTGCAAAACTCTAGCCCATTGTCCGTTCGTAGCTTCTTGATCTTCCTTCCTTGTCGATTTTCCACCAAAGCTTTCCATTGCTTGAAAACTTTGAAGGCCTCATCCTTTGACTTAAGCAACCTAAGCCATGTGTATCGGGACTTGTCATCAACAAATGACACAAAATAGTGGTAACCTCCCATACCTTCAACTCTAGATGGACCCCAGCAATCTGAATGGATGTAATCGAGCACTGCATCAGTAATGTGAGCACCCTTGCTGAACTTTGACCTGTGTTTCTTACCAAACACACAATGCTCACAAAATTCAAGGTTGGCAACCTTGACCCCGGATAGAAGACCCCTCTTGGACAATAGCTGCATCCCCTTCTCCCCCATATGACCAAGCCTCATGTGCCAAATCTTAGTCATCTCCTGGTGAGATACAGATGCGCAAACCGCAGAACTAGGCAGTGTAACACCCTCAAAAACATAGAGGGTGTTCCTTTTGATACCCTTAAGTACCAACTCAGAACCTCTGAAAATACACAACTCCCCATCTGAAAACACACCATTGTACCCCAATTCATCCAGGGTACCCAATGAAATCAGATTCTTTCCTAAAGCAGGAACATGCCGTACATTAGTCAAAGTTAACCTCCGCCCATCAACAGTCCTCAACCTCATGGAACCAATACCTGTGACCTTACATGGAGCATTGTTACCGACTATAACCATACCCCCATTGCGAGGTTCATATGTATCAAACCAATCTCGACGTGGACACATATGGAACGAACACCCCGAATCTAGAACCCAGTTATCAGATAAATCATCAGACCTAGCAGAACTGACTAATGCTAAATCTTCCTCTGAATTATAGCTCTCATTCGGTTTCTCTTCAACTACAGCAGCCTGGGACTTGTTTTTCCTCACCGGACAATTATTCCTAAAGTGACCCGGTTCTTTACAGTAATAACATGTTTTAGTAGTAGTTTTACTAGATCCATCCTTGCCGTTTCCAGCACCCGACCCAGCATTGTTCCCCTTGTTAAACCCCTTATTCTTTTTAGACTTTCCGGACTTAACAAATAACCCACTACCATTATCCCCATTATCACTCGTAGCTTTCATTCTGAGTTCCCTAGTATGAAGTGCTGCCTTCACTTCTTCTAAGGTTATAGAATCCTTACCAACAACAAAAGACTCTACAAAATTCTCAAAGCTAGACGGTAGAGATACAAGTAAAATCAACGCAGCATCCTCATCATCAATTTTAACATCTAAATTACGTAAATCAAGCAAAATAGAGTTAAGTTTTTCTAGATGTTCCCGTAAGGAAGTACCTGACTGCATCCGGAGGCTAAACAACCGCTGTTTCAGTAATAATTTGTTGGTCAACGACTTAGTCATATACAATGACTCCAGCTTCAGCCACAATCCAGCCGCCGTTTCCTGATCAGCAACCTCCGTGATGATTTGATCATCAAGACTAAGTAATATGGTAGAGTGTGCCTTCTCTTCCATAACTTCTAACTGCGAGTCAGTCGGTCCGTCTCCTGACTCCGAAGTAGTACTCTTTGGAGCCAACGGACGCCATATCTGCTGTTGTTTTAACAGAGCCTTCATCTTAATTTGCCATAGCCCGAAACTATTTTTCCCGGTAAACTTCTCAATTCTTATTGTTGAATCTCCTGCCATTGTTATCTTCAAGAAACTCTCCAAGGATTGAACCTGAGCTCTGATACCAATTGTTGTGCGACAGCGGAAGCAAAGGTCGTAAACAAACAAGAAAACAATAAAGAAATTCAATGCAAACAATAAGAACAACACCAAGAATTTACGTGGTTCACTATCGATGTGATAGCTACGTCCACGGGCACCGAGATCGAATGATTTCACTATAAACTGCAAAGATTACAAAGATGATTCTTGTATTTCTCAAGAACGGCTCTCACTCTGTCTCTCTTAACCCTAATACTGATATTAGGGAGGTTTTATATTAATCCCTAATTAAAAGATACTTGGGCAAAAAGATAATAAAATAAGATAACCTAAAACCGCAAAATCCGCGTTCCGTATTTTTCCTTCTCCGCCCGGTCAGACCGGGCAAGGTCTGCCCGATCGGGCGCGAGAAGAAAACTCCATACGAATGCTTCAACGTATCCAACCCCCACCGCCCGGTCAGACCGGGCAAGGTCTGCCCGATCGGGCGAAGGCTCGCCCGGTCGGGCGCGAGAGCAGCTTCTTCAACGAATTTGCCAGGCACCTCTTCTTCTTCCGCCCGGTCAGACCGGGCAATGTCCGCCCGATCGGGCGGACAAAGCTACGAAGTACGAGTCACCTAATATACTTATCAACACTTTGCTACGTAAGTAAGAAGTTTCTTAAATCCCCAAGGAACTACATATAGCCAGGATGATGCAGCCTGCCAGTCAAGTAAACTAGAAAATCAGTAATGATACAAGTCACGGGAAAAAAAAAAAAACACGTTTGAAAGAGCTGAACAATACCTTCTCACCGATTGATTCACCCTCTTCCCATTCAGCTGTTTATGAAACAAGAAGACAAATAAGAACAGATAACAAATAAATAAAAAGGTCCTTTAGGATACAGCATTACCAATTCTCTCCATCTCTTGTGCTGCATAATATTCATGCCCTTCAGGATCAGCAGTTGAGTGTGCTATGTACCTAGTAGTGTAGTGATTTATACCAAGGAAGTCTATGGAGTCCTGAAGCAAGTCTCTGTCTTCCTGAGAGAATTTAGGAAGCCTCTCTCCAAGTTTTTCACGCATTACTTGGGGATAGTCTCCAAAATATATTGGATCCAAATACCTACGGCAAACAGTATAGTAAATGATCAGTCCCTCCAACAAGAGGAATATTAGTTCAGCTCTGCTCCAAGACTAGAAAAAAAAAAATAAAAAAAAAATACAGGTCCATCTTTCAATTACAGTGTGTTTGGATAAAGAAAGAGGAAGGGAAAGAAGGGGAGAGAGGAGAAGAGGAGGGGAAGGAAAGGAAGGGAAGGGAAGAATGGTGAGTTTTCCTTCCAAATCTCTCCATTGTTGGAGGGTTATTTTCCTACAATTTAATCCCTCCATTTCTCTCCCCTTTAATTCCCTTCGTTCCTCATTCGTTATCCAAATGAAAGATATCACATCTCTCCATTTCCCTTCCCTTCTATTCCTTCCATTTCCTTCAATCCAAACACACCGTTAAAGATTGACTCTAAGCTTGATAACCAAATATAACTGCATGAAACAGGAGGTAAGATACCATCCTAGCTGAAAATCAAGGCGTCGCGCAGCAGCAATTTTATCTTCAACACTCTCTGATGCTGCTTCAGCCCATTCGCAATCTACCACCAACCCAATCTGTCCACCTTGCTTTTCCTGGATGGAGGGGGGAAAAGCAGGATAAAAGAATTGCATGTCAGTAAAGGCCTGGGTAATGCACTAAAAAAGCCTCACCAAGACAATGTATTATTAATTGTTTGTCAATAAAAAAAATCAGTCATGCCATTGTCCATGGCCTCCTTCGAATCTTAATGATTAAGGTTTCCAGCTTATCTCAGTCATCAGGGCAATAACACAACCAGTTGATTAGTAAATGATGGGGTGACATCATTGAGATAAGTTGGAAGCGTTATTAATCATTTCTGTTTCTTATGGAAATCGACAACTAATCAGCTATAGCTTCAAGCAATGCATCTCACACAGATATTCATAGTGTTGAGTCAAATAGTCAATTTAGAAAAATTGATACCTGGTACTTGTCTTTATAGACTGAAGCAGCAGAACCATGGGCCAGGATTTGATGATGTGCTACCAAATATGAATCTTCGCATTTTCCAGGTGCAAATATCCCAATACCATAGGCGTTGATAGAAGTTTGAAGAGGCTCATTAAATGTAATCCAGTGTTTAACTCTATCCCCAAAATTTGCAAAGCATGCTTCTGCATACATTGTAAAATATTTTCTGGTATTTGCCAGTTGTTGAAACCATGTTAGACAGCTCTACCGTGAGAACACCAATTCATCTCGGCAGAAACTAAACAAGATAGCAGAAAATAATGTGATACGGAGTAAATGTTAATACTCTTCTGTGGTTGGTTAAGTAATATGCATTCAGTATCGAAGCATGGAGTTTCATTTCAGAGGCTCATTCTCTTCTACCCCAAACATTAAAGTTCAAGACAAGTACTCACACAATGTCCCTATTCATCCATCCTCCCATTGACTCTTGGAGATGTAAAGGAAGGTCCCAATGGTACAAAGTAACATAAGGTTGTATACCTGCAAATAGGTACATAACATCGTTTTCATTGCTCCATGATGTTAAACTATTTTTAGTAGTATCAGAAGTTTATACCTTTCTCGAGAAGTGCATTGATAAGATTGTTGTAGTAACTGATCCCTTCATCATTAACCTTAGTCCCGAGACCATCTGAAAGCATAGCAAAACACCATTTTATGTGAGAACAATTGAAACACTAAAAACTCCCCTCTGTGCAGTATTTGTTGTCACGACACAAGGCACAATATAACCAAAATTCCTTCATAATAGTTAAGTTTGCAATTTCCCATTTTACACAATTTTAGTAAGTTGAAATCAAGAAAGCCAATCACAAACCACGGCTATTCAGAGAAATGCAACTACTTTTTTTCATACATATTAAGTGTTAACATAAAATAGAAGATACTAGTAAAATGCAAATATACCAAGTATATACTAGTAAAATTTGTACCAGGGAATATGCGGGACCATGATATTGAAAACCGGTATGCCTCAAACCCCAATGTAGATATGAGTTGTACATCTTCCTGTTGCCATGAAAATCAAACAATGAAACAAAAAGGTCTATATATAACCTATATTACTCGCAGTGGCGGATCCAAGATTTCCGAGATAGTGTGTCACCATCAATTATTGATCATTTGTGAAAGTACAATTTTTTTTTCCATGTCTTGTTCATAATTAATTTCAATCCAAAACTTATATATATAAAATATATATATATGTATATATACATACATATATATGTATATATACATATACCAAATTGATTTCAATCCAAAAATAGGACACAAAAATTCATATCACAACCAAATACAGTACTTAAGAATTCAATTTTACAAGTCGAAAATACTACAAATAACATGTTATAAACCAATGGTACAATAAAATTATTATATTGAATTAACTTTATGATTTTTTAGTTAATTGATAAGCTTTATGGGGAAATATTAAAATTGGTTGTACAAATATAAGATATAAAAAGGGGGAAAAAATTATTAAAAAATTATACAAAAAAAAGTGAGATAACTTAAAAGACCAGTTATTAAATATAACTGGTCTCTTTAATGAAAAAGAAAGTAACGCAAAAAAATTGTGAGCAGCATCAAAGAGACCTTTTATATAAATAACACGTCTCTTTAATATATAAAAAAAAACACACAAAGTCTTTTGTAGCAATAGCAGCATCAAAGAGATGTTCTATCTTAATAAGGGGTCTCTTTGACATTGTTTGTTGTTACCACTAGCAGCATCAACGAGACCCCCTATCTATAATAAGGGGTCTCTTTGATATTTTATTTTTTAAAAAAAATACTGTGTCACCGGACCCACTATGACTAAAGGTGGGTCCGCCCCTGATTACTCGGACTTTTCATTTTCAACCAAAAACACGAATTTTTTTCATATAATAATCAACTCTAACACTTGGACAAAGTCCCATGTCTAACACAAATCTGAGTAGATGTAAACAAAAGCAGAAGTTTTTCATAAAAATGTAACATTTAGAATCAACCAACCAACCTTGTAACGATGGTATTGATCAACTGCTACATCACCATTACTTCCATCAACAATTTTTCCTAACCCAACAACAAAATACCAATAAATCAATCAAAATATCTTATCTTAAACATTAAAAAAAATCCCATCAAACTCATTAATCATTATACGAAGTAATAATTATAATTATTACCTTCAATATGAGTAAAAGCATCCCAAATACTAGGACCTTTGTTACCCTCGTTCCAACCTCCTTCAACCTATCATCCAACAACAAAACAATCAAACATAGCTTAAATTTAGTATGATCAAATCAATTTTTTCAGATAAAAATTGAATTTTTTTGGTGGGTATTTTTCCCTCTTTCAGATTATCTAATCAAATAAATTAAAACAAATAAAATTGAACCAAATAATAATTAAAAATTATGGGGAAAACCTGATAAGCTGAGGTTGCAACGCCAAAGACAAAATCGGGAGGAAAATCAGTTCTAGTAACTTCTTTTTGAATCAAAGTAGACGCATTATTATTATCTTTGATAACACTGGGTTTCTTGGTCATTTTAATTTCAAGGTTCTTGAGTTGAGATTTCAGAGAAAAATGGCGAGATTTTTCAGAAGAGTTGTGAGAAAGGAGAGAAAATTTATATGGGAAAGTGCTAATTTTGGAGCAGCAGTGGTTTACTCCTATATACTCCATGTTTGCACCTACTATTTTTGCGGGGAATCTGGAAAACTTGCTAAAATTGAAAATGTCAGTCGTCCAATGACTTTTTTTTTTTTTTTTTTAATTCTTCCGTTTTTTTTTGGTTGTTTTACTCGTTCACTTTTTGCACTAATCCGGATTCAGATCAGTTTTGGGTGATTAGGTTTCAGTCCCATCCTAATTATTGTTGCGGGGGTTCGAACACGGATCCTCCCTACCAATTGCAGTCTCAATCACCACTGCACCAATAACCAATTAGTAGGTCAATGCTATACATAATCCTTAGGGCTACCTATAATGAGCTAAAAATGGAAAAAAATAAATAAAAATACGGAGTATAACATTAATTACACTGATTTGTGAGTGATTTTGGCATGCATTTCCGAAATCAATACCAAATTAGAAAATATATTAAATGTTTTATTCTTAACCATAAAAGCTACGTATAGTACTGTGTTACTGTATTTTTTATTCAAATGTTATGCAATGATGGAACTTATTGACATATGATTTGATGTTTTGGTCAAAATGAAATTTGATCATACTAGGTTAGGTCCCGTGTCATGCACAGTTATTCTTAATAACTATTTTTAAAATTAATAATGAATTTTTCTAAAATATTATACGGAGTAATGAATTTATTATAAAAGAGCCTATAATGCATTTAATTATCATAAAAGAGTTTATTAGATAGATAGCTATTTTTAAAATGCATTTGACAATATGTGTTGTTCATATATTTTTCATCAATAAATTGATACAGTTTTCTTGTTGTTAACCAAATGAATTTCTTAAAACGTTGTACATTGCACTCTTTAGTCCATATGAATGTCACTAATTATGTAAAGAACTTGATTTTTTTCCTTAAATTTATAGTTGTTAATATTTATTTGTAGAAGGGTACATCAAATCTTTTATATTAACTACTTTTTTAATATTTGAAATTCAAATTACTTTATTAGTGGGTTTTAACATATAATTAAATAAAAAAAAATATTGTTGTAATAGGTAGTACATAACATTCTGGCACACATTCTAGCACAATTATGTTAAAAATCCGATGTAATACTTATTTCTTTTTACTTAATTTTATATTTTTCTCAAAAAAAAATATATAGTTGTCAATGTATATATTATGGAAAGACCTATCAAATCTTTTATTTATGTATTATTTTGCTATCTTTTTCATTTATGTATAAGATTTGTCAAATATTTTATTTATGTATTATTTTGCTATCTTTTTATTTATGTATAAGATTTGTTTTTTAAAGATTATTTAAAAAAAATTAAAATAAGGGACACACCAGAAAATGACACGTGTCATTGCTGGTGTGTCTTTTAGTATATAGTTATTGATATTTATATTAATGTATAATATAAGTAAATTGTTATATTCGTAATCATATACATATTTGATGTTTGAAAGATAGTAATATTGATTGATTTGATTACTAATTAGTCCATGAAATTAATTAGTAATCATTTAATCAAGTCAATCAATATTATTATCTTTCAAACATTTTATATTCGTGATCATATACGTGTAATTAAGGATATTTGGGGAGTGACAAGTAAACATATACTACGTATTAGAAATAATGATTGATTTGATCTAATCTAATATCTAAATCATTTTAGTCTAATTTCTAATTTTTGACAAGATAAGTACTTGCAATAAAGTTTCTACTATGTATGAGAAGAGATACAAAGTCTAAGACGGTTGATGATGTCCCAAGTATAGTGACTTATTTTCAAACCAAAAGCAACATGATAATAAAATTAATATATTATTTTTTAATAAAAAATTTAAGATAATATTAGTATATTTGGTAATAGTAAAATTAATATGTAGTATATTAAAGTAATAGACCACTCCCAAAGCCGCATCCTAATGTTCACTTTGAGACACTTGCACGAAATGAAACAATTTATGAACCGAGTATGCCAAATCGAGACGAGTGACCGCAAGATAGATCAATCGAGCCACAAAGTCTATGATAACTCTGGGTCTGCACGTGGCTCCCCATTAGCTAGGCCGATCTTATGATTCTGCTTGGTAGGAAACCCACTCGGCTTAGCTCCCAACAAATTTGCTTTAGAGACAATGTCGAGAGTACTTTTGTTGACACAAAAACAGACCTGTTAACTTCGGGCATTTTAATACCTAAAAAATATTTCAAAAACCAAGGTCCTTCATCTTAAAACAATCACTGAGATAAGGTTTGAAAGTATATTAAGAGATATCATTTCACTTCAACATCTGAAATAACACGAAAGATTGTTCATAAGAATTATAAACTATTTAATAGAAATAATTCCATTTATGTAAATATAAATAGATTATCAAATAATCTCTTCAATAATGAAAATTTCAGTTATCATTTTATCAACACATATCATATGATGAACATGTGACATGATCATGGGAATTGGATTTGGTTGGGCAAAGGAAAGAACATGGATGGGGCCTTTTATGGGCACTTGAAATATTCAGTTTTATACATTTTAGAAAGTTGGATAAAGTGATGTGTAATTACTAATTAGTCCATGTTAAGTATGTTACGTGTTACTTAAGAAGGTGGTTTGAGTGTCCTAATTTAAAGTACTCTTTTCTCATTAACAACAAATTAACATTATGGACAGAGTTAGCTTGTAGTATCCCCCACCTCAAATTATAATTCTAAGGTACTTTTTTATGGTTTGTAAGACACTCGTTTGATTGCCAATATCTACACTACATAATTACAATAAATACTACTTTTAATGTCTTTAAATAATTGTGGTTAAAATAACTCACTAAATTATGAGGTATAGTTGTGTAGATACCTTCACCAATTTCTCTTTTCAATTCCAACTTATCCTATATGATGTGCGACCCCCTATTAACTCTTTTGTTCATTAGTAATTAATATATTTTATATTTATTCTAGTTAAAATATGATCAAAGCTTGTACGTAACATGTCAAATAAAACAAATAATTTGAGATGAGACATGAAACCGTTTCGGGTACGTGATCTGTTACAATCGCCAAAGATAGGAGAAAATACGTTCTCTTGATAATGAAATTTTATGAACTTGGGGATGGACTACTCAGTTTCATAAACTAGATCATTACTTTTAAATGTTTAGGGAACCAGCATTACTCATTGAGCCATTGAGTCGTCGTTATTGTTACATCACCCATTGCCCAGTACAAGAAATCCTTTTGCTAATACAGGGCAATGCTGCTATTAGCAAGTCTCAGAGGTCTGAGAGACTGAGATTTACAGTTCCGAAATATGTCAGTACTTCCACTGCAGGAGTCTCCTAGAAATGTAGAGATTTACCTTGCAGTGTGTAAGATTATCGATCACAAAGGGAAGAGGTGGGGAGGGGAAGACAAGACAAAGCGAGACAGGTACTGCAGCAAAATTGAGCACTATCTTTTCAACATTGGAAGAATAAGGTTTGATTTAAGGTTACAGAATACTTTCTTTCAACTCACTTCCCCTCATTTCAAAAGCAAACAACCAATATGGGGAGGTTGTTTCCAAATGCGTGTCTCAATTCTGAAGGTAAAGGTTAAAGTTTTGAAGATCTGCCTGATCCGCTCAAAGGCTTGTGGCTGAGGGGCATCATGATAACCAGCTAATGTTTTAGAACTTTCATCTGATCATATATGTACTCTCACCAAGAGTTCAAGACCCACAAATCACAAGCAGTCTTCCGGCTTTCAAGTTATGTTTTCTGAACATATTCAACGCTAGAAACAAAAGGATTTTATAATTGATGAACACAGGTACACCACCACTGCCCAAAACAAGGGTGCAAATGGTTCCCAAATTAATTCTGGGCAAATAAAAAAAAATAAAAAATTCAAGTGTGCATACAGAATATCCCAAACAGAAGCAACAGATCTAAGTAGCAACAAAAGATAGAAAGAAAACCAATAGAATTCACTCCCTACAGTCCCTCGTGTAGCTTAAAACAGTGTCTCACACCTCAATTTCCCCCTCGCCTTCCTTAACCATCCTTAGCACTATGCTGCTATGCATAGTGAATCTTAAACGTCTTGAGCTGTTTGTGAGATTTCTGCAATATTAATCCATAGGGGTTCTACAAGCTAGCACAGAATAAAAACTATATGCATCAAGCACAATCTTATACCCTGTCCTTCAGTGCATACTTCTATAAACATTTGATAAGAGGTGAGCCAAGCCACACATTCTGCCTCAAAAGCAAATGAATGTTACAGAGCAAGAAGGGAGAAAAGTGGTTAAGCCCATCAAGGTGCTGGGCAAGGGAGTTTGGCACCGCTCAACCTCCAGTTCCCCTACCCTAAGACCAGTCAGACCTAAGGCTGGATCGTTGGCCACCCCTCTTCCATATATAAATATATATATATATATATTCCTTGACAACAAAAATTGAAGCAATCACACCAAGAGTGTCTGTGTGGAAGGCAGACGTGATACTAGCAAGCAACAAGCTGCTTGACCAAATAATAAAGCTTGGTACTTAGAAGCAAAAGAAATGGGATGATTACAAAGTTCAAATCACATAACTCTACTACTACTGTCCAACTCTCAAACAGGCTGGTGAAAACCCCTCAAAAATATATCCACCCATGCATCCTTAGCCAAAAGAGAAACAATTAAAAGCCACAACCTTAGCTTTTATTGACAAGGAAATCATACAGAGTTAGAGATGTGATTATTTTGCTCACTGGAAAAAAAGAGCAAAGTTTCTGTTGATGTTTTCATACCAACAGTTTCGCACATAAATATATAAGCATTAACTTCCTAATAGACCCAGCTACCACAAACGAAATAACATAGCCAGCCAAATGAAAAAGATGTACTATTTGATCAACAGTTCTGGAATCGATGCTGTCAAAATTAATGCCTAAGAGCTCCAAAATTTGATAACCAAATTGGAATGAAAAGAATAAAACAAAAAGAAATATTACCACAAGAAAAGGAACAAAAACGGCTTCAGCCACTTCATGTTACAACACTGATCATGGTCCACTAACAATCTATGGTTTGGCATGATCATCTTCAGATCCAACTGCCTCTTGCTCCAACTCTTTAACTGCACTTACAAGACCTCGCATAATACCAGGTAGATACAAACCTTTCTCTTTCATTTCTTCCAGAAGCTTCTCTGCTGATTTCCAATCTAAAGCCCTCAAACAAAGTGATTGGATTAACTTATTGTACTCATCTACATTAGTCTCAACCCCAGAGTCCTTCATCTCACTCAGCAGCTTCATAGCCCTGTCAAACTCTCCAAGGTTGTAATATCCTCGAATGAGCGAATGGAAAGTAGCAGGACAGAGCTTGGAATGTTTCCTTTTGGCTATTGACAAGACTTTGCGAGCTTGCGAGCTTCTTCCATCATACCACCCTTTGCGTAACCACTAATTATGACACTATAAGTGTAGACATCAGGTATCAGTCCCCTAGTCTCCATAAGTTTCAGTAACCTCTTGGCATCTTCCATGGAAGAGAGTTAATATAATATTAAAGATCGCATTCCCGGGAGGTGGACCTTTTTCCATCATCTCAGCAAACAACTTCTTAGCACCCTCAATATCATTTGTCCAACACAAACCGCGGATGACCCATGAGAACGGATTGATAGCATGTTTACGAGCTTCATCAGAAAAATCAACCAGCACCTCCTGTGATAAGTTCACAGTTTCATCCACCTTCGACAGACAACTTATCAAAAAATTAACTGCCTTCTGAGGAGGATAATACTTATTATCCCTCTTTGCAGCAAGATAGACAACATGGGCCTCCTTGGACTTATATCCTTTGCATAAGAATGATATGATCTCACCAGCCTTCTCACTCTCTGGAAGCATTCCAGCATCGAGCATTTTCTGAACAACTAATGTAGCCTAGTCATAGAATGACCTCTTGCAAAGCGCCTCAATCGTAAGATAATAACTGTCTACATTCAGGACGTAGCCAAATTCCTCAAACTTCCCAAATGCCTCATATGCAGCCTTTCCCTTACCCAATTTCGAAAACGCCGAAATCAATTGATTTAGCATTTCAGCATTAATAACACCACCCTCTTTCTCACCCATTTCCTTCACCAAATCCCACAAAGCATAAACATCTTTCCTTTTGGGTTCAGAATCATTGCAAATATAATAGCACGGACAAGTTCACTTAACATCAACAAAGTATTACCTTTAAGTTCATTTCGACTCGAAACCTAATCAAATGATCCCCAGGAATAAGCGGTGTTTCGAGCACTCTCACCACAAACTCCTCATTCAACTTCAAATCCATACTATCAAGGCTAGACTCTAAAGACCCATCTACAGCATTTAGAAGCAAAGACAATATACATTTTCCAATTGTTCAACATCAACCCCAGTAATTTCCTCACTAACCCCTTCTAATTCCTGATCATTTAACCCAATATCACTCATCTGGGCATCATTATTTTCATTAATTTCATCAAAATTAGGGTTCAATTCAAGTTCTTGAGAAGAACTAACATCATGGGTATCATCAAAAACCCCACCATTTTCCAATTCAACTTCATCAGAAGAAGTAGTATCATGATTCTCTGTTTCAATTTCACTTATAGAAGAAGAATAAGAGAAAATACTGTGATTCTGATGAGAAAACTTGCCGGGATTCTCGATAACTGTAAAATGTGATGAAATCAAGGGTTTATGGATTACCTGAGATGGTGGGGTTTGGGTAGAAGAAATCAATTTTCGCCCAGAACTTCTGGTGAACGAAGATCTTGATACTATGGGTCTCTACATCTCTTCTCTCTCTCCTCTTTCTCTCGATTTCTGTGAGCGTGAGCTATGCAACGAGGTTGAACCGTCGGAGTAGGGTTTTTGGGGGGTGTAATTGAATGTCGCAACTTGGCCGTTTTACTTTGGTAGTGTAAGGGCATTAAGGCCTCTGATCCAAATTTTATTGCTTTACCATTTTACGTTCCCTCCGTGTAAATATTATTGTCACGTTACTTCCACGATTTTACCCCTAAATTTCTATTTCAAAACTCGTCTTAAAATCATGCAATGCACGACTATCTAAGAGCATAAATATTGGTGAGGATATAAGTCCTCTTGTATGGGGTTTTTGCTGATTTGGAGTACTCCTCTTTGATGTTGGATAATATAGAGGATCCTCAAAGGGAAGAGAATTCTCAACAATCCTCAAGGGGAAGAGAATTCTCAACAATCCTCTTCTGGTGAAGGAATGAGCACCTCGTCTTTTGTACCAAGAGGATGAAAAAAAACAGCCAAAACCCACCGTTTGCTAAACAACTCTCAATAAACGACAACGTTTTATAGTATATATATAAAAAAAATAAAAAAATAAAAAAAGGCTCCAGAAACATCAAAATAGCAAAGCATGGAGTAACAGCTACATTTTTAAATTGGCCAACTTTTGGTTGACAAGTGTCAATCATTTATTTGTTTTTTTGTTACATTTACTAGCTCAAAAAAATTATAACGGTAATTTATCACAAACGATAACATATTTTAAAAAATTGATTTTACCAATGATTGTATTTTTTTTTCTCTATAAAATGAACCTAATTTTGGCCATTTTTTATGCACTTCAAATTTTCATCTTTTTTCACTCCTTCCTCTCTTTTTATAATTTTCTTTTGTAATGGATGAAAATAATCATAATTATGGAAGAAATATGAATTTTCCAAATAATCCAAATTTTCAATACAATTCAAACACTCCTCCTTTTGATCCAAGTATATTCAATAATCCACAATTTCAAGCTGCTTTGCAATGGTTTGGTAGCCACCACAGACCTATAAACCCGAATTTTACATCTCAAATTCCTCACCAATTTCATGGGAGCTCATCTTCACAAAATGTCCCATTATTTCCCATGTCCCAACATTTTATCCAACTCATGGATCAATCTCCAGGAGTAAATGTTAGTAGCACAGCTTCTCCAACAGAAGATGTGCGGGAAGCTCAACATCTAGAAGATCTCGATGATGATATTGTTGACATTACTGGAGAAGACCCCAATGATAAAAAAGCTAGTGCATGGAGTATAGCTGAAGATAAGGCGCTTGTTTCAGGCTACATCAATGCCGGTGGGAACGTTGCCATAAATACAAAACGAACTAAAGCCAGTTTATGGGCTGCAATTGGGAAGTTATACGAAAAGGCACGGGCAGAGAACCTTGAAGAGATAAAAGAACGGACCATTAAGTCCATGCAACAACGTTGGGATTTTGTCAATAAATGGGTTTCAAAATGGGTTATGGCGTATGGCTATATCCTACGACACCCGAAAAGTGGAAACTCAGGTGGGGACGCTGTCCAACATGGAGTATTATGCAAAACTCAATCATGGAAAACAATTTACTTTGATGCATTGTTTTGAAACAATGCAAAATTTTCCTAAATGGGACCCACATATGGTCCAACAGCTTCTTTTGGAGAGCGAGGGAAGTGGAAAACTATCTGAACCAGAATCACCAAGTGTGGGTGCTGGAAGAAAGCGGCCTCCGGGTACAAAAAAATCAAAGAGTTTAGCTGCAGAAGGTAGTAATTCTTCTACATCGATAAACCTTGAAGCTTTCACTACAACTCTTGACGAATGTAGTGATAAGAGGCTTGATGAAGGAGAACGAATGATCGACTTGATAAGCAAAAGGAGCGAAGATAGGAAAAAGCAGAAGGAGGAGGAGATGAAATTCGACATGTTACGTTCATTGATGGCAAAACCCGTCCTCGATGAATTTGAAGCCGGCATGTACAAGAAGCTCGGAGAGGAGTTAAGTAACAGATTTTTTTAAAGATATAAATTAAGTATTAGTTATTTTTATGTATTAACTATTTTATCTTTTAGTTTCTGTATCAAGAGTTTGTCTTTCAGCTAATAACGTTATGTTTAAGAGTTGTTGTAGTACTTAAGATGTAATCGTACGTAGTAGTAATCTTAATCGTTTGTACTTTTAGTTGACATTAGATGTTGTAATCTTATGTGTTGGAGTAATAATATTATGTTTTCTACCAAAAAAAAATGTAATTTTCGAATCCTTAAACCTTATATAAGTTTAGTCACATGAAAAATCTTTTATGTTAAATACTCTAACAAAATCTTACCTTATCTACCAAAAATCTTATCCCTCTGATAAAAAAACCTTACCTTATTTACCAAAAATCTTACCTTCTGATAAAAAAATCTTACCTTATTTACCAAAAATCTTATCTTATCTACAAAAAATCTTATCTTCTGGTAAAAAATCTTATCTTACCAGATTGCAAATCATTTTTTGTAACTTTTATCTCAATTTTCTATAAATTGACCTATTTCACTTACAACACTTTCACTATCACAACTACAACTACTACATATTAGTAATTTTAAAATGAGTAGTAATTCAAATTCTTCCACTTTTAGTGATGAAATCTATGACTACATGTTGCTTGATTTTATTGAGGGAAATCGGCAACAACAAATCATAGAAGATGCATTGAGATATGTGGTTATTACCACCATGCAACAACAACAAGAAGATGTTCCACGTCAGAGAAAACGAAGGAAAGTTATACCACGTAATCGTGAAGCAGCACATGATCAGTTGGTTGCTGACTATTTCAGCGACCAACCATTGTATGGTGACGATAAGTTTCGACGAAGGTTTCGCATGCGGAAACCTTTATTTATGAAGATAGTGAATCAACTAAGTGAAACTGATCGATTTTTCCAGCAACATCCAGATGCTAGTATGCGTTTGGGTGCTTTTGCAATACAAAAGTGCACAGCGGCTATAAGGATGTTAGCATATGGCTGCGCAACTGATCATAGAACTGAGCAAAACTATCTAATTATCCGAAAATCTGATCCGCATCCGGTCCAAAAATTTAGGATAACCGATCCGAAAATTTCGGATATCGGAATTTTAGATTTCGGATATCCGAATATTCGAAATATCTGAGAACAACAAACTTAAAAATACCTCCCATTCTTTTAAAAAAAACACTAATTAAATGACAACCCCACCTCCTTTTTATTTCTCTCTCCTCCTTATCCTCTCCTCTCCTCTGTTAGTCACGCGTCTTTTCTCTCTCCTCCCTTTCCTCTCCTCTGTCAGTCACGCATCTTTTCTCTCAGTTTCCCCTCCCTTTTTTTCTCTCTCCTCCCTTTTCTCTCTCCTCCCTTTTTCTTCTGCAAGAGACTTAGGGGAATGGGGGTAATAACCGGTTGTTCAGTTTGGTCTTCTTTACCAAGAGAAAGGATAAGCAACTGAGAAAACCGAATTCGCCCCAACCTCGAATTCGGATTTTCAAACCTTCCCTATCGAAAAAATAAAGAGTACTGCATTTTTTCTTCTCTATCCTCTTATGTCCATACTCCATTCTTTCTTCTCTCAACTTTTAACTCCACAACAACACCGAGCAACACCGGCGGTTGCCAACAGCGACCAACAGCAACACCGAGCAACACCGGCGGTTCCTAACAACGACCACCAACAACATAGATTGTGGCCAGCAGCAACACCGACACCGACGAGGCTGTAATTTCATATCTAATTTAATATAGGTTAGAATTTGGATGTAGTTTTATTTTTTTTTTTCAAATTTAAGATTTTAATTACTTGTATTTTTTTTATATAATTGTAATTTTAAATTATATTAAGTTTAGTTCATAATTTTAGATAATTGATCATTTTTGTAATTTTGGATTATACATTACAGATTTAAATTGCTTGGTGCGCAGTGGCTGCATGCCGATTGGTGGTGTTGCTGGGCGAACAAGAGCACAGTAGCAGCCATATATAGATTATAGAAGCAATTTTTTTTTAAAGAAATATAGAAGCAATTTATAAAAAGGGTCGGATATTGGATATCCGATCCAAAAATTTCGGATATCCAAAAGTTTCGGATCGAATATCAAATATATGGATTTTCAGATACAGATATCCGATCCGAACGGATTTCGGATTGGATATCTGATCCGTGCTCACCCCTAGCTGATCAAGTTGACGAGTACCTCAAGCTTGGGGAAACTATGGCTAGGCATTGTATCACGCACTTCGTTGACGGAGTGATTCGTGAAGCTGTTGCATCTTGGGATTTGTGGATATGTCATGCCTTTTTTGGAACACCTGGATCGTGCAACGATATGAATATCCTTCAACGTTCACCCGCCTTTGATGACATTTTAAATGGTCGTGCTCCACAACTTCAGTTCACCGTGAATGAAAATACTTACAATCAAGGGTATTATCTCACAGATGAGATCTACCCAAAATGGGCAACATTTATAGATGCGATAACTGCACCTCAAACCCCTAAACAATGATTGTTTACTACCAAACAAGAGAGTATTAGAAAAGATGTAGAACGTGCATTTGGAGTGTTGCAAGCTCGATTTGCCATAATAAGGCGTCCTACTATGGCATGGAGTGTCGAAATGTTGTGGAAAATTGTTATGGCGTGTATTATCATGCACAATATGATCGTGGAAGATGAGCGCGATAGTTATCTTAACTATTGGGATCCTAATGAGTTTGCTACTAAGCAACCCGAGTATTTAGCGGGAACTTCAAATCGAAGAGCAGCGACTTTCACCGTAACCCCGCGCTACCAAAATCCTAATCTAACCACATTAATGGCAACACCAGAAAATCTCCACGATAAACAAACTCATATGTCACTTAAACAAGATTTGGTTGAACATTTGTGGGCAAGATTTGGGCATACTAGTAATCGGTGAGGAGAAAAGAGGATAATTAGTTACTTGACTTTAATTTCTTGTATTTGTTGTACTTTAGTGTATCAATTAGTGTATTTATTCCTAATTTCATGTGATATTGTATCAAAATATTTGTAAAGTATAGTAATTTCATTATGTATGTTAATTATCAAATCCTAATTATTATTATTATTATTATTATTATTATTATTATTATTATTATTATTATTATTATTATTATTATTATTATTATTATTATTATTATTATTATTATTATTATTATTATTATTATTATTATTAGACCTTATCATTAAAGAAATCAATAAAAAATAATCCTTCACAAAGATAAAATTTGAAGGTGGGGCCATATTTATAGTATAAAATATATCAAGAGGATACCCTTTGATGTGGGAAAAATAAATGGAAGAGAAGAAAGAGATAGTGGGAAATGAGGTGGATGAAAGAGAGTATGAGGTATCAAAATAGGGTAAGGAGAGAGAATGTTTGAGAGGACAAAGCCATCCTCCTTGATATTTATGCTCTTATATTTTATTTTATTTTATTTTATTTTATTTTTTGAACGTATAGTGATTTATTGATCTAAAAACTCTCATAAATTTTAAACAATTCAACAATAAGTCAATACCATTTAAACATTTATCCCCAAAAATATTAATATATGAAACCGAATTTCATTAAATAAAAAAAGATGTAAATTTTTACCCAAAAATATTAATATATGTAAGCGGATTTCATAAAACTAGAAAAGATGTACATTTTTACCAAATAAACATTGCAAAGAAAAAGAATAATAAGATGATCACAACAATTCTGCCTAATACTCACAATTTTTGATGGAATTTATGACAATTGGATATGAAACTTGTGACAATTGGAGATGGAAAATAAATTAACTTCTTCTCAACGTCCCACAGAGAGATTAGTCGTCACTCGTTAGATACCATAAATCGAAATTTTGTCATGCAAATAAACAAAAAATCTGACCAAATCAGCCAAAAAAATCCCACAAACTTGACGACCCATTAGTTCTTAAAACACAGTAAAAAGAAGCATCAATTAACAACGATACACAATGAAAGTGAGAAAATATAAATTCTGAAAAAATAAAAGAAATAATTCATAGTATCACAAATCTATACAATTAATTCACCTTTGCAACCCGATTTCAGATCTGAAACCAAAAATTTAAACTGGTAAAAATACAAACCTTGTTGTAACATATCTGATAAAACCGATCACGAAAACCTAATTTATTTTAAGCAAAAACTCAAAATTTGGTTGGAGAGATCAATTGCATGTGTATTGTGATATAAATAGGAGAGGGGGATGTGAAACTGACTATTAAAGAAACAAATTTTAGAAACAGATGAAGAACAATGATAAAAGGAAAAGAAATAACAGGTTTAAAAGGAAAAAAAAAATAAAATTGAAACGCTTCACCCTGATGGGTTTTATTTTTTATTTTTTTATTTTTGGAAATTACGCTTCAGTAAGATTAGTAGAGCTTAAATTTTTGTAAAACAATAAAAAATAAAGAAAAGTCGGAAAAGGACATAACTCGGTTTTTTTTTTTGTTAATTTTTTTAATTAGAAAAAACAGGAAGTGGACATGTGTCCTTCCATCTTCCTGTTTTAAAATAATAGTACAGATGTGATTGTAAGTTAATTACGATAACGAGGTGTTAAATGGGATGTTTATAAAAGTTAGGTTTTGTTTGTATTCAACCTTGAGGTATTTGATTCAAATTTGCTTTATGTATGTGTATTATTTGGGTTTATCCCCCGTTTAGGGTCATTAGCTTACCATGATTCATGAAATACTCTATAAAATTGGTCATGTTCATGTGAGCCTATATTTTTTTTTATTTTTTTTTGAAAGACCATGTGAGCATATATTAGATTAAATCAAGACATCAAGTGAGTTTTCATTATAATCACATTTGATAATCACAGTAGTATACAAACACAAGTCATTAAAACCAAAAGTTCGATTTATTTTCAAACCATGTAAAATTACTTGGGAGAGGAAATGCTATTATCTACCCATGACCCCATTGAGACATTATAGGTAAAGCGATTATTTAATGTCAAATGTTTCATTTCAATATAACAATTGGATGAGAGGAAAAGAAAACGATGGAGAAAATTTGACATATGTGGGAGAGTGTGAAACCACAATTGACAAAATAATGCATGAAAATAAATAAAAATAGTTGGTTAGATCCAAAACGGACAACTCAGTTATCTTGATACACCGTAATTTTGAGTACCATTATATACATCGGTTTTTATGTACTACGCGACTAACAAGATGCTATATGACTACGCTTTTTTAAAAGCGACTAGAATTTGTAGTTAACCAAATGAGAAAGGGAGATAAGGGAGTTGGAAATTGTACGAACGTTAGCTAGTAATTGCGGGCGGTGTTTAGCGATTCACAATAAAAAAACAAAGATTTAATCAAACAAGTATCGCCACGAAAGCACGACGACACTCTGGTATCCTTCCTCCGTATCCCTTTCTCTCTCTTCCCTTCCATCTTCCTCTGGTGAGCGATCTACTCTCAATCTATCTTTCTCTCTCTTCTCCCAATCTTCTCATCTTCTTCATGCTCTGTTAAATTGAGATTAACCCTTTTTCCTAATTTGTATTTTTAGTATTTGAAGTTGGAAATTCAGCAGAATTTCTTCCCAATCAATGACGATCGATCATGCCGAACTCACCACTGACCAGGTTTGATTTTTTATTTTTTCTGAAATACCCTCTTTCAAATTTTCCTGAATCATTGATTCGTTGACCTTGGTTCATCTTTCTCTTGATTTTGGTACTAATTGGTTTGATTGGTTATTGTTTTGATCTTAATTTCTGTTTATTGATTTCAATTTGCATGGGTTATCTTCAAAATTGTTGATTTTTTAATTAATAGACCTCTAGGATTCAATTTTTATGATGGGATTTTCAATTTTTGTTGGTTTACTTGATCTAAATCGAATTTGATTGTTAGTGATAATGTTGCTGAAATTTCCGGGAATTATTAGTTAATGGTGTCAATTTCTTGCTTTGGTAAATTTAGGAAGTTACCCATGATTTAGCAGTTTGTCATTGTTTTGATGGCGCTATTTTTTTCTCAGTCAATCCACATTGAGGTTTTTGGGCGAAATCCGGGTAAAAATGCAATAGATGGACGCCTTAAGTTGTACTCTAGCAATTGTTATGATCAGTTGGCAACTCTGGCAATGCTTGTACAATATTTGATGCTTTAACTTAATTATAGATTTTTGGTGTGTGTGTGTGTTTAGGGGGGGGGGGGGGGGGGGTTGGTTCGAGAGCATTCGATTTGACTAGTAAACACTTTAAAGTTGTCTTTGTGTCTAGCTGTGTCTTGTTGCTGAAAGATGAAACATGCCCAACTATTTTAGCAATGCTGACTACCATATGAGTGTTGTGGCATCAAAAATATGTTATTGAAAAATTTTCAACCTTTTGATGCTCGAGCTATTATTGATGCTTGTAAGGAATTGCATTGTGTTTTTCATTTTGTATTAATATTAGCACATTAAAAAGATGGAGGTCACGGAAATGCGCATGTTAAGGTGGATGTGTGGGAACACTCTAAGAGATAGAATCAGAAATGAGGTTATTCGCAAGAAATTAGGTGTGGCAGGCATTGCGGATAAACTAAGGGAAAATCGCCTGCGTTGGTTTGGGCATGTAAGACGGAGACCCGAGGGTGCACCGATGCGAAGTGTGGAAGAATGGGACCATGGAGGGGTTAAACGAGAGAAAGGGAGACCGAAAATGACTTGGTTGGAAGGAGTTAGGAAGGATATGAAGTGTATGGATTTATATGAGGATGAAGCATTGGATCGTAAGGGATGAAGGAGGAAGATTTATATTGATGACTACACATAATAATCAAATTTGGTTCATGTTAGCCGACCCCACTTATGGGATTAAGGCTTTGATTGATTGATTAATGTTGTTCTTAAAGATTTGATGGTTAGATTTAACCACATTGAGTCAAGCCATTTGATTGCATACTATCTATTGCCAAAAACGTAAGCCTTGGTCTTGTCAAAAAAAAAAAAAAAAAAAAAAAAGGTAGCCTTGGTTTATTAATTGTATTACTTGTTGATCTTGTGTTAAGCTGTGCATGGATGTTCTCTAAAGATGAACATGAGAACTTTAATTCTCTAAAGATGAACATGAGAACTTTAATTCTCTAAAGATGAACATGAGAATTTTAAGTTGCTTCCTTTGGTTTCCTGAAGTCATGTATATTTGTGGTTTAATTGTAATTCATTATATTTGATCTATTATACTGGTGTAAAATGTTAATTAATTATGTTTTTGTATATTTTTCCTTGTCTTTTTAAAGGTTCTCAAAAGGGACATTCCATGGGAGACATACATGACAACGAAGTTGATTACTGGGACAGCCCTCCAACTTTTAAGGCGTTATGATAAAAAACCAGAGAACCAGAGAGCTTCTTTGCTGGATGATGTAATGTTTTATTTTGATTCTTTTCCAACTTGTTGGCTTTTCAAGAATTTTAGCGACACACTATTATTGTTTTGCGAATTTCTGACTATTGGATTCACTGATGCGAAATCTCTTATTATTTTGGTGCGATCTATCATGACCTACCCTGTTGTTCTATTGAATAATTGGGTTTCAGCAGAGAAGGGACATCATTACCCCGTAAATTACCATCAAAATTAACATTTCTGATATTAAAACAAGTAATATGGTGTTTTTTGACAAGAACATGGGTTTGCATAGTGATGTTTTCTGCTAATGGGTATATATAATTCTAATTTCTGGCTGTACTTGTAACAGGATGGTCCATCCTATGTTCGAGTTTTTGTGAGCATTCTGCGTGATATTCACAAAGAAGAGACAGTGGAATATGTACTTTCTTTAATTGATGAAATGCTTGCTGGTAAATGCTGAGACTTTAAGCCATCTGGGTTTGTATAACTTACTATAGACTAATTTTCTGCTTTTTCCCCTTCTGCAGCAAACCCAAAAAGAGCTCGGCTGTTTCATGATAAATCACTTGCAAATGAGGATATCTATGAACCATTTTTAAGGCAAGTATATGAAAAATTTTGTTGGTCCATTTCTTTCTCATCCAATATAAACAAATAGGAGTTTGATCTTTGTCAGTTGTGACTTAATGTAGATTTGCATCCTCATTGAGCTAGTAATCTTTATTTGAGAGTGTTGTTTTGAGAAGATTGAATATCAGTTGTCTGTTTAAGATATAGCATCATCTAATTATGGTTGAATTTCACTTAGTAGATTTGGAATTCCCAGTTCGACCAGTTGATGTAAATTTGTAATGGTTGAATGTGAGTGATTCATGTTGTGGCAATGTGATAATGAATGTGACCTATGTGCTTGAAGTGGCTATATTTTAGTGATGAACAGGCTGTGGGACATGACAAAAGACAATTGAAAGTGTTTGTAGCATGTTGAACGGAAATAGGCCTAATCCCAGGGTGGGGGGGAGTGGGGGGGGGGGGTGGGGTTGTTACAATGGTAGCACATTATAATGGTATACTTTATTGATGAGAAGCTTGTGAAGGAAGATGGATAGTTGTTTAGAGGGGAGAGAGAGCCTAAATTGTGTATAAATATTGGAGTGTAGACTTGAGAGAGAATCATGATTTATGAAGACTATCATTAAGATTTTATTTATTTTTTTTTTTTTTTTTTTTTTTTTTTTTTTTTTTTTTAGCATTGCTTTTGCATTTTGGAGGGAATAAGCCCTATCAAAAGCTTGTAGATTGTAACAACTTTCTTTGTTCATTCATAGCTTCACCTTCTACTTTTCTTAATTACGTCTTGTTAACTATTCAGCTCTTAGCTGAATATATGGAACCGTCATAAATTCATGAATTTTTCTTCTATGCTGCTATCACTACGATTTAAGGGCTGCTAGTATGAGGGAAATGATTTATGTGGTGATCCAATTGGTAGAGTTGATGGAATTCTAGTGGTGAAAGTGCCGTTTAAAGGTTACAATTAAATTTCTCAGATAAAAATTGAGCTCACCTTTAAGCTTGTTAGCATTTGCGACTCTCTTGACTGCCTTGGAGCTAGGAAACCCCATATTCTGAGAATGATATTTTTGTTGCCTTTTAAAGTTACAAGAAGAGTAGAAAGGGTAGCATCTGAACACAGACTCTGAACTGGTTGGATTGTCTTAAAGCTGAGTTTGCTTACATTTGGACCTTTGCCATACCTTGCTTGTGATAGATTCATGCTAATGTTATTGTTTACGAATGAAAGAGTAGCAATTAAAATGAAGCTAGTTTCTATTACCATACTGTTATCTGAATGCTTCTAGTGAAGGCACCTAGGTTGAGAGTGAACCAGGGGTTAAATGTCAAACCACTATTAAAGAGGTGCTTAGCCTTTCCCTTGCGATTGCAGTGAGACTATTGCCACTCTGTACATTCAATTATTGGTTTATACTTTGCAATTTTTCATTCCAAAGTCCCCTTTTTTTTTGTCAAATTTCTGCTTTAACGTTCTTGTATGGATTTTTTCCAGATTGCTATGGAAAGGAAAATGGTTCATACAAGAGAAGAGTTGCAAGATACTTGCATTGATTGTAAGGTACTGAAATATAAACTGTTTGCTAATAATTGGCTTTTGGCTACATGACTTTCTTGATGTACCTGTAAGTGATTTTGCCTGATCATTCTAGTGCTAGACCTAAAACTCAGTACAGTGGAGCTATGAATGGTGAGGCCTTGGATTCCAAAAGCAAATTGACCACCATAGATGATGTCTTAAAAGGATTGGTGGAGTGGCTTTGCACACAGGTGTTTTTTTTTTTTTTTTAAAAAATAAATTATACCTTCTTGCATATCTGTTTGCTTTAATATGACTTCATGCATCTGGACAAATTTGTTGATGTGGTCTCAAATTCTCAATATATCTGTTGCTTGTTTGTCAATAATTTTTTTTTTTTCTTTTTAAACAATGCTTTATGTGTCTACTTTAGTCAGCTTAGTCCTATATAGTATTCAAAATCTAGTGAGATTGATGCTCTATATTTGTCTTAGTGAATAATAACTTTGCTTATCAATATTCTGCAGCTAAGGAATCCTTCTCATCCTGTTCGTGGTATCCCTACTGCTGTGAACTGCCTTGCTACTTTATTGAAAGAACCTTTGGTCAGATCGTCATTTGTTCAAGCAGATGGAGTAAAGCTACTTATTCCATTTATTAATCCGGTAGCCAATCCATCTACACCCTTAACATCTTCACAGTCCACTCAACAATCTATGCAGGTAATGCATTCGTTATTTCTGTAAGAACTAAGTATCCATCATGTCAGTGCATCAAATCCCCTCCATTCATTTTTGCTGATGGCAACTTATGAGTGCACATTTGTATATTTCTTCACATTCTTACGTGGATGGTTTTTCCTTTTACATCAACAGCTCCTTTATGAAACCTGTCTCTGTATCTGGCTATTGTCATTCTACGAACCTGCAATTGAGTACTTGGCTACTTCCAGATGCCTGCCCCGGATGACAGAGGTTGTCAAGAGTTCTACAAAGGAGAAGGTAATGTTTTGCGTTTTTAAGTTTTATTATTGGAGGATTTACCAAGGACATGCTATCCTATTGGCTTAATTCGTTAATCTCGTGATTTTGTAAAGTCAGTCTTGCAAATAGCGAACACGTCTTATATCTCTGCTTTTGTAATGTATTGGTTTATTTTTGTATGCATTGTAGATTGTACTATTAAATATCAATTAATTGAGATGTATGTTTGTAATTCTGGCAGGTTGTTAGAGTTATTGTCATGACCTTCAAGAATCTGCTTCCAAAAGGAACATTTGGCCCTCAGATGGTGGACCTTGGGTTGCCTCAGATTGTCCAAAACTTGAAAGCTCAAGCTTGGGGTGATGAGGTGAATATTTTAGCATATTGTTACAATGGCTGACTAGAAATACTTAAAGTGTGCACCCTCTTTTGCATTTATCTCTACGGAATTTACTGTGATACTTGCCTTATTCATTAGGAACATTACAGTTTTGCGAATTTTCTTTTAGATTCTTTACTTTCCTTTTCACGAATACTCATTATTTGCTGTTCTTTATCCTTGATTTAATTTCAGGACCTTGTGGAGGCTTTGAATCAACTAGATGAAGGCCTGAAGGACAATGTCAAATTATTGAGTTCATTTGATAAGTATAAACAGGAAGTACTTCTTGGCCATCTTGACTGGTCCCCAGTTCATAAAGATGTTTTCTTCTGGCGGGAGAATGTCAAGAACTTTGAGGAAAATGATTTCCAGGTGAATTTCTCTTTTCCTGCTGTTAGTTTGATCGATATTGCACACTATATCTATATTTGAAACCTCTTTTCAACTTCGTTCAATAATGTACCTCAGTGATTGACTAATACTCAACTTAGCTATTGACTTCTCGGTTGTTACATTGCTTCATGGATGCAGATCTTGAGAGTCCTCATCACTATTTTGGACACCTCCAATGACCCAAGATCCCTTGCTGTGGCTTGCTTTGATCTCTCACAGTTTATCCAACATCATCCATCTGGGAGATTTATTGTCAATGATCTCAAGGCTAAGGAGCGGGTGATGAAGTTAATGAATCATGAAAACGCTGAGGTTACCAAGAATGCTTTACTCTGCATCCAAAGGCTCTTCTTAGGAGCCAAGTATGCAAGCTTTTTGCAAGCTTGAAATGTATTTATCGGAGAAATGATGCAGATATCAGCGTGCTTAGGCGGATTCACTATTTCATTAGATATTTATTATATGTTTAAATGATTGATTGTTGTTCAATATCCCCTAATAAACAGTATGCATGTCAAGCTCGTTGAGGCTCGCAATATGGCATAGACGAACAAATGAGGTCCCCTATAGATGGGTGTTTTTTTTTCCCTCTGCGGCAAGGTTTTGCGCATGTAATTTTACCATTTTGTAGGCTGGATGTATTGTTTCATAATTCTCATGCACAGCCTAAACAAAAATAAAGCTTAGTTCTTTTGTTTTTTGCACATTATGTATTATTCAGCAATTGAGTGTCCTTGGTGCAAACTCTTTATTTTACAGTATAAGACTGGCATTTATAATCTTTTCTTTTGTTCCATTCCAAGATGGCGGAAAGAAGGGACTTTCTTTTGTTTTTGAAAGATGGATCGGATCGGATCCACTAAACTTAAAGCAGAAATTTAATGTATACGTAGATGTAGTCATGTATGGTCTCATCTTTGGACACAAGGAACTTTTAGAGCTGTATTATATTTGTGAAACTTGCAACAATATTAAGTATGATTGAACGATACACTTGCATAGTTGCATTTTAGCGTATAATGCCCATGATTAAATCCTCTCTTAAATTAATTTCATACCTGTAAGGCTGTAATCCCATATATTGTAGCACGACAGGATAAATGAGTGACATTCAATTGCCCTTGCTTGAAATAAGAGATGGGGAAGAGATATAAATTACTCATAAAATCATTTCATATCCTCAATACTTCGTATTTGAACGCTTAGCATGCCGTGACATAGACTGGCAACAAGGACTTAGCTTGGTGAACTTAAAAGAAATGAGCAGCAGCCTTTCAGCTAGACAAACACCACCTTCTTTGCTATAAAAAAATCTCATCATTGCCAAGGGATGCATATCATATACTGAAGTATCAAGAATATTTTAGCTAGCCAAACGTACAAAATTATCAGCTTCCTCAAGTATGTACATCTCCACTCCGACCTATTTCCATAGCAGATCAAATCTGTTCCAGTCGCTATAGTCTATTCATAACAAATTAATTACATTAACTAAAACAAGAAACGGGAATTAGCATCCCTTTCTAAGAAAGTTGGTCATGATGGTTTCATTCAGCTTCAAGTTCTGCAGCAAACTTCTCGAGTCGTTGTCCCTCATCGTCATAGTCCCGCAGCAAAGAATGATTGACAGAACCATCATCTTCAACAGCATGTATCTGCCTCCCACCAAACCTTCACAGAAACGAACAAATTATGAGAAAAGAATGATGCCAGGAAATAAGTTCTGAAAAAACAAAAACGTGTAGAGCAAAAGTTGCTTACAAAAGCAGCAGAATCAATTTAAGTTATTTATAAAGATACGAGTTTAAGGTTCAGACAGTGACTGTTCTCAATGGGCCATCTGGCAATCTAGAGGCTCAGTGAAGACAATTATCAATCAGGAAGACGGCAAGCATTGCCTAAATATTAGTAATTATCTTCATTCTTCAGAAGTCCAGGTTGTCCTATGAGGCAAAACATCTTAAAATATCCAAAACATCTTTCCTAGAATAATCTGCTTTTACTCTTGATCATATTGCTATATGATGATTATAGAGATCATACTTTTTGGGTTAAAAACAAACAATTGAGGATTGTGTCCACGTGAAAGATTTTTTGGGGGTACCATTAAACTACAATTAGCAAGACATGAGATTTGCTTCAAAAACAAGAAATGTCTGTACTTACCATCTTCCATCCATCAACTCTATACACTTTTTAGCATCATTTCTGTCCTTGTACCTGACTAAAACTACTCCATGTGGGTTGTTCTCACAGACCTGACCAATCAAAGGAAATCAGAAATCAAAACAAACCAAAATTGAAGCATGAAAGGATAATGTGGAGATGGCCACCATTATCATGTGCTTGTGCAAAACCCATAATACGAGCATGAGTTCTACAGACAACATGCATGATGTGGGAAATTAAATAGAGATAAATCACTACTAAATAGACAAAATCACTACATTCATTCAATAAAGCATCAAAAAGACAACATCATACCTTCTTTGTTTCATGGGGTAAATGGAAAGCTGTCGGACATCATTATTCACAAGGAACTTAAATATAAAATAGGAAAGCAATAAAATGATTAACAAAATGCAAGAACCAGGAAAATCAAGAACCCTAATATAACAGAGTTATTGGTAGGCTTTGTTGCCCTCATAATTCCTCATTATCATGTGTTATAAAGTTAGAACTAAAATGGAACTGTAAAATTATCTCCTAACCCCCAAACCCCCCCCCCCCAGGTAAAGCTCTGAGATCCATTGTTTATGCATGCAAGTCGCAAACATTTCAAGATAAGAATCTCAAGCTAAACCCATAAAACAAGTAAAATGAGATTCATAAGATGGCTACGTTGAGAGCAAGTGCACAAACTTTTCTTAAAGCAAACAAGCATGTCATCTCAATTCTGTATGAGTTAATAAAGCAACGTACCTTGACAGATTCCACTGGACCAAGCTTTCCACATTCCTCACGGACATCTATCTCCAATTCATCACGTAAACTTAATTCTTCCTGTACAAGTAGCAGCAATATTCATCAACAAATTAAAGTTCTGAGCATGAATGATTTAACAGAGTCTGTCCTTCCACTCGTGCAAACATTCACTTCTCTCTTCCTTCCTCCGAAGGGACCTTATCTTTGGTTTATGTCAGGAGAGGAGCATTAAGGAAAATGCTTGTGACAATCATTTTGGCCCACAAAGGCTTGACTAGTCCAGTAGACCAGTACTGTTATTCACACCAACTACTTAAAACATGTGGTTTCAGGATAATGGAGATGAGATACAAAAATATGAACCATAGAGTAACTTAGACTTACTCTCATTTCCGCAGTTGTAAACATGTTGCTCAAGACAACTGTAGCCGGGATCATAAGCTTTGAATCATCACGACCCCCTAATCAATGTAGAGAATAAAGATGGTAAGTTGAAGTGAGAAGGTAGCCATGAAAAATGCAATGACATGTCCAAAATGAAACATCCACATCGACCACATGGTAGGTTTTAAGAGGAAAAGAAACTGATTGTGCTTTAGAATTAAACTTCCAACCTTTTTTTGGTTTCAGGACCTCATCCCATCTTCCAATAATATTCCAAGGTTAATGCATAAGTGAAGCACCAAAACAATGCCAAAAAGAAAGGTCCAGAAGAGTATACACATGAAAGGCATAGCTTTTAAACACACAAGAAACCTTTAGGCAACATTAACAATAAGGAATTATCTGTTGTATTTCCTCATCAAATTAAAATGATAGTACAAAGAGTCACAAATGGAACAGCAAGAGCAGTAGCGTTCACCAAAAGCAGCACCAATGAGAAAAACATAGTGACAAGAATATCAAGTACAAGAAGCACTTAGTATTATGGATAATTGGCTATGACTCCATGAGCCCATCAAATTCAGCAGATTTAAGGCAAGGCACTAGTTAATGAATTCAGGCCAATACATGTACAGTATAAATAGAGAGAGAGAGAGAATAAAACCAGAAAATCACAGGAGCACAAATCTTCAGCAACTAGAGAGGGAGAGAGAGAGAGAGAGAGAGAGAGAGAGAGAGAGAGAGAGAGAGAGAGAGAGAGAGAGAGAGAGAGAGAGAGAGAGAGAGAGAGAGAGAGAGAGAGAGAGAGAGAGAGAGAGAGAGAACCAGAAAATCACAGGAGACAAATATTCAGCAACTATAGAGAGAGAGAGAGAGAGAGAGAGAGAGAATAAAACCAGAAAATCACAGGAGCACAAATATTCAGCAACTAGAGAGAGAGAGAGAGAATAAAACCAGAAAATCACAGGAGCACAAATATTCAGCAACTAGAGAGAGAGAGAGAGAGAGAGAGAGAGCAATGGTGTAATACCAGGAAACAACCCAATACTGAAAAGAGATGCCAAAACAAGAGCATAATATAGCCCTATATATCAGCAATTAAACATCTACTACTCTATTAGTCAGCTTTTTAGCAGCCTTTAAGTTCAAGATGCTTCCTGCCATATTGATAGTAAAGCTCAAAAAAGGATGAGAAAGGACAAGAATAATACCCCAACCAAGCATCTTCTCCTCAACCTTCTTTAGTTTTTGTTTCTTCTTTTTATCTGTTTGTTTGGGAATAAACTTCTCCCCTGAAAATATAATATAAAACACATCAAAACATGTGGGCCTCAAGCAATCATAGTTTGCAACTCAAGACCAGGCATTGCCATAAGGGCAAGGACATTAACAAAGGGGGGCAGGGTGACAAAAAATAACTTTCCATCTGAAAAACTGAGTACTAATTCCCACATATACCTTTCTGCTCAAACTTTGCTGGGGTTACAGACATTGGTATCTTCCCTTCAGGCCGGAAAGTTATCCCATCTAATATTTGTGTTGCCAAAGCTACTGATGGCTCCTAGTAAAATTTAGCAAAAAGTGAACATTTTTAAAATCATGAATTACAAAAATAGTTTAACTGAGCATTAATTTTAGTGTCTAACAAATGTAAAAAAAATACCTTAAGATATGTAACAAGTGCATCCCCCTTCTTTTTTCCAGTCTCCTTGTCAAAATACAATTTCACACGGGGCTTTTTACTCTCAGGATCCTGGGGATAATTTATGTCAATGGGATTCCAAGTTAAAAGCTAACACAGCAATGTTATAACGGTATGCAAATATTAAAATCCCATAACAGAAACAATATATTTAAGTTGTCAACATCTAATATTCCAAACAGGAGGCTACATTCATGAAGCAGGATGAGTCTGCTTTCAGCTTTTATCACTATTCAATTCACCATCGTTTAAGCACATGATATCGAAGGTAAAAAGCAACAGCTAACAGCCAGCTATGGCCAATTTTTTAACTGTCTCAAAAGCAGAGAAGCATCCAAACATCTCGATATGTAAAGCAAGCAGCCAGTTACTGTGTGAAGAATTAATGGAAATAACCTGGGATCAATCTCTAAATACAAGAATGAAGCTTGCTAGTTGTACAAAGAAATATTATTCTAGGCTTTGTAGCCCTTCAACCACAGGATTATAATTTCCTGAGCATTTGTTCAAGCAAATACTCAAGCAAGTGAGGATTCAGGTGAGCTTTGGCTTGCCTAAGCAGTACGACAAACACAAGAGTTTGGAGTCCTTAAGGATCAAAAAGGAGGAAGATGGCTAAGATTAAAGTTCGATCAGCAGCATCTAGTTCTTGCATACATACTAAGGCTGGAAAGGAAGCCCTTCAACGATACTGTCCCTGGTGTCAGGAGACGGCACGCTCAAAACTGCAGCCACTTAATAACTCAACGGAGTTCTTCTAAATCTTATAACAAAGAGGAGGAATATATACTTATGGAGAGGCTGAAGTGCCTGAGAATTTTGTACACTGCTCTATACAGCTTTATCGATTTTGTAATCTAGTCATATATAGAGTTTCACCTACAACATCAACATTAACCCAATTCCTGTAAAGAGGCTCCCGCCCAGTGTGGGTTGGATGCATGACGTGCTACCCAAATGATATAGAGGATATTCACATTAGACATTTGATCCCAAAAGTGACTAGATCATGAATTAAAAAAGTAAACAAGACACATTAATCAAGTCCATAGCATTATCCCAATGACCGGAGGGAGAAAGAAGAAAAATACTTTTGCTAAGAATTGTTGGAATAGCTTAAAGCAAAAGGACAACATAGAGAGAACATAGTTTACCCAAAAAAAAAAAAAGCCCATAAGACCCCATACATAAGAGAACCGCACTACACCAATTTCCTAGCCTACATACACTAAAACAAATTAAACTTTCTTATTAGCAATTTAAACAACGATGATTTCAGAATTAGAAAATAAAATATACACACACAATAATAAAACACATGCAGATGCGCAACACACACACACACACACGTGATCTTCAGCATTCAAGCCAACTTTAATAAGCAAAGGAATTGTACATGTGCCATATGTCATAAAAGTAGATTTAACTTTATGCATAGAACTATAGAAGTCGTATTTTTACCTCCTTTATTATGCCACATTTGGAGAAAACCTCTACTATCTGCACAAAATTATCAGATATGTCAAACAAAACTTATCCAGAAGCTAATACAAGCACACATTATTTATCACTCAAACAAAACTCACTTCCTCGATTGTGACATCATCCGGCAATCCAGTCACATAAACATGTGTGTTCTGCTTCAACTCAAACCAGCTGTCTGGTGGTTTATTTGCTTCCTATCAAAGTACATTGTAAGAAAATATGGACATATTAACCATACACTGATTCAACTTCCACAATTAATTCAAGTAACAAAATTAAAGGCATCAAAGAGGTACTGTACAGAAGAAACACTAAGCAGGTATTGGTAGCATAATAGCCCTTTATCTGCACAAAAGGTTAGCTATTATAACATCTTCACCCCCCCCCCAACCCCACAAACACACACACACACACACACACACACAACTACCCTTTAATATATCATGGGTGCTATAGAAACTTCAAGAGATGCTAGATACTAAAATATAAAAATTAGCAGCTAGCTATTTATTTGAAAGAATAGTAGCAACAACTAAAAGCATATGCATTAACCTTTTTCTCAGTCTTTGAATCTGGCTCTTTTCTCTTAGCAGGTTTTGTCTCCTTTTCTTCTACGGCCCCAACAACTGTATTATCTTCTATATTTTTAGGTGTATCATCCGTAGTTAGTATTGGGAAAACCTCCTCTTGTTCAACAAATGTCATCTCCTCCAATCTATATCCCTCTTCTTCATTTCCTTGATTCTCCTGTGGTACCCATGCTCTAAGACTGCGATCCCACTTATAAGTAGTTCCGTCATCATCAGTAAATTCTTCCTCCCCATCAGGTGGAGTTGAGGGTCTCTCTTGATCAACTCCACCTACATCAACAGAAGCTGAACCATTATTCAGCATCTCAGCTTTAGCTTGAGCCTCTGCCTCTTTTACTTCCTGTTGCCATTTCTTGAACTCATCATCTCTGATGGCAGGTACTGCAAAGAAATCACTATGTATAAGACCCGTCTTTCCTGGCCTGCAAGGATAACAATGAGAATAAAAATCCTCACCTGCTGAAAAATCAGATGCATGACATTGTACTCCAGTCATCAACTCAGGAATCGATGAAAGTGGCTGCCAGTCAGATCTTCCTTGAGCCCATACAAAGGTGCTCTCTGTCAGGTATCCGTTTAGAAAATGCTCTGCTCAGGCGAAGTAAACAAGCTAAGTAGTTGATTCAACATGATACAGATCACGTAACCGTGCTATTGGTAACTGGTATAACTGTAATTGAAAGAGACACAAGAGGAACTAATAAATTCCAAAAGACAAATGCTGACCAACACAGATGACCAAAAAAACACAACCATAAGAAGAATTAAAGGAAATGATATATTTGAGGACAGGATATGCCTCTAAGTGACACCAACGCATGATCGAAGGAAAATCTGTGATTAAATATATAAGAGGTGATAATAAACCAAATATACACATCAAATTTCACCATGGAAAACCAATGAAAACATAATGCAAATACAATGCTACTCTAGTGGAAATGAAGAAGTGGCAATACGAGAATACATGAGAATGGCTACAGCCTATGTGCACCTAAATTGATACCAAAATAACCAAGTCTGAAAATTTTAAAAGAAAACATGAATATGATCGATTGGTTATGACGACATGGTTATTTAACTGAATCATACATACCCATAATTCATGAGCCACAATGATTGAGATTAGTACCCATAATTCATGAGCCGCAATGATTGAGAGTAGTACTAGGATAGGTGACCTCCTGGGAAGTCCTCATAATTGTTCATGTAGCCGACCCAATTATGGGATAAATTTAGAGTTTGAGAGCAAAAATTGGGTGGTGGTAAGCAAATTAGGCATGAAGAATATTCCTTTCTCATTTTCTTAATTTCAAGTAATTTACTCACTCATGCCTCTCAACTAGTCTATAACTTACAAGTTTCTTGGTTAGTATCCTGAATTTTCTTGATTTCCTTATGTACAAAGAGATGAAAAGCGAGATTAAGTTAAATGGTTGTTGTCTTCAAAAAAAGAAACAGTTCAATGTTTGTAAGCTATTCAAGCATGAAAATAGATACTACTCTCTTCTTTTTCCTGCTTAGACTTTCTCGATTCCCAAGTCATTTCCGCACTCATACTTCTCCAAAATTCCATTATTCTTAGCTAGAATTTCCATTTAGGAGAAATGCCCTAGATTGAGTACATCTAGATTTGCTGGTAACACTACATCAACAGTTCAAACTTCAAAGACTATATAACTACTATCTGCAATTTGACTACTAGCTTATCACTTACATAAACAGGCAATATTTCATCTTATAACCACAATAATTTTGGAAACACACAACATGAACAAGGAGTGTAACACACATGTCATTTGATGTCACACCCTACTCCACAAGCAAATTTTTATACGCGACAATCTCATTTAATTTACAAGCTCCAGCAGAACAGAACCATAAATTAAATACTCAATCACAAATAACTACACAGTTAATAAAGTAAAACTCACGCTGCAATTCTGACAATGTGTATGGGCCGATCTGCTGCTGGTTTGGATCAATTATATACCATCCCACTAGAGCGTTTTCTGGTAAATGCTGAGTTGTTGTACCCTCTGTCCCTGATAACAAACAAAGACAATATAAAAACCCCATACGTGTGAAAATAAAGTAAGACCTTCCTCGACGAAACCCAAATGTTTCAAACAAAAGTATGTCCCGATTACATTAAAACAGTAGCAACCGTAAACCCTAGAAGCAAAGCCCTATTACTCTTAAGCATTTTCACACACATCATTTTACTCCATCCATCTAGAAATAATTGTCACATCGCCCCAACCCCTCATATGAACGATATGACATGACATGATTTCACTATACCAATATTCCCACACTATTGATAATCACAGGCTTTCCAAACATCCTAAAATAGTACACATAACTATATCTCCAGCATAACATACTGATTTTGACCTAAATAATTCTTCTTTAGGGTTCTATATAATCGAAGAACAAAACCCAATTCACAAAATCATATAAAAAACGCAATCTCATTGACATAAGAGTATTATATTCATTGAATATTGAATATGAACTCAAGGGGCAGTCAAAAAATATTATATTATCACACACCATAGCATAAATAGAATCAAGAATCAATTTTTATTTTAATTTTTGACAGATTAAAGGGTATAAAAAAGAAATCGAATTAAAAGCATAAATTAATGAAAATAAGATAGCGAAAATTAAAGGGACGAGAAAGCACTTACCAATGAGAAATTGTTGGGGGTGCTGTAAGCTCGAATCATCAACCGACGACATTGTTATTCAGCTCGAAGAAGATGAACACGAGAGGGGTTGAAGATGGGTATTTGCCGATGAATTTGCAGTGCGATTTCTTTGATTGATGATTAATTTGCAGTGTCGTTCTTTGTGTTTATGGTTTTTCTGGAAACCTCGACATGGTACTGTGTTTTGTAGAGATTGAAGAACATAAAATTGAGCCCTTTTTTTCAGTTATTGCTGGAAAAAATTACGTAGTACTCTGAAATACGACTAGTTTAGATTTGGCATTAGATTGACCATGTTTGGGCCTTGAAAATGTGTCTGTACCGGTCCAGGCCTCACATCGATCGTGTCGTATTCGTGCTTGGACTAATTATATGGAGTATTTTTTTGGGGTGGTTTTTCACGGTGTGTCGTGTCTAAGACATGTGTGAGTCTGTGAGGTCATGCTCACGCCATATTATATAGTGTGTTTTTGGTGACGTGTCAGTGCCTTAATTTAGTCATATTTATTGGCACGTCTACTTCAAATTGAGGAAAAACTTAAGTGATAATTAATTATTGTATCACATTTGAGAAACTAAGTAGGCAAATACATCATATTAGAAGTGTCTCTACTTCAATGAAAGCTAGCCCATTAGAGGAAATGAAAGGGCCATAGTAGTAAGCTATCCAATTACCTTTTCGATAGATGTGTAGGTGTCGAAATGTCGAAAAACAATTAGACAAATTACTTTATATTTATAATCTAAGTTTTAATTTGTCAAGGTATTTGCTAATGACACTTGATTTGTAATTATATTTGTGATAACACCCTGGGGCCTTAAAGTATGGATCTCAAAACACTAATAATATGAAATTTTTTAACTTAATATGAAAACAAAAACTGACTTACATTCATGGTAATCTGTTTCTTCATTACCTAATTGTCTTGCAAAATATTGCTTAAGATAATGTACTATTTTCATTACTAATAATAGAAAAAATGAACTTTTTTTTTATCCTTTATACTCGAATATCGTATCGATTATAGAAAAACTACTATTAATGAATTTGCACTTAAAAGCACTTTCATATTTACTACCTCCGTAAATATTATATGCAACAAAGGGGTATTATTTATGAGATATAAAATATTCCTTTATTGCACATAATAATTAACGGAGGTATTTAAGTGTACTAATACAACTTCAAAAATACCCTTATCATTTGATCATGCTTTTTTTTAAAAAGCTCGTTTATCATAACCCAATATTAAGGCCCTATTCAGCAAATTATCGATATGAAGGTCGTTGTGTAGTAATTTTTAGGGTTGTTATTATTAATCTATATATGAAGGTATATTATTGACATATACTTGATTAACTCACATAGTACATTCTATCATCATTTTACTTTAACTATCAAATAAGTAATAAAAGCAAGTATTTAAGGTTCTCATTATGTTGGGACCTCCTTTTTCTACATTCTCTATGTACATAATATTTTTGACTTGAATTTAATTTGGAAGAAGAAAAACTGTTGTCAAAATCCCACTCATTTGAAGAAAGCTAGGCACACACTAGGCTATGAAGGTCTACGTGGTATGCTAACGTGTCTTATGTATAAACTCTTATGTCTCATCGACGTGTCTTTTGTGTTACTCAATATATTAGACTCGAATCAATCTGATCCATGCCCAACTTGACTCCTCATTTTATTGAGAGATCCTCCCAAAAACACAAATTAGAGTTACTGAATATCTTTTAAAGCACAAATCCCAAATCTAAAACTATCGATTCATACTCTACATAATATAAGTATATTTTTTTCTAATTTTTTTATCAAAACTTTAGGTTTATTATATTTGCAAACTCTACCTAACCATTTTAGATCCCAAAGCTCTAATTATTACCTGCAACAAACACAAACTAATAACGTGATTAAATCAAATTAATTCTAGCCGTTGCACCGCTATGCTAGTTTTGCTGTCCTCCAACACTCTGCCCCCACCAACGGTCACATTTTACACCCTTTCTCCCCCCAACTTTCAAATTTGACCGTTACCTTCTCCCCTCTATTTCTTCCCCTCATTTCCCACCTTTCTCCTCACAAATTCACAATTCTCTCTCACTGCTTCAAGACATCTTGAACAACATCAAAATTCCCTTCAATTTCTCTCCTAAATTCTCTCCAAAAATCACCAAAAATCTTCAACAAAATCTCAAAATCCCCCCCAAAAAAACACAAAAAATGGGTGGTCTTAAAATCGTTTCCCCATCAAACTCAGAACCCCACTTCAAAACCAAAAAACTCTTCCTCTTCAGCAATTACATCCTCTTAGCAGCAGCATCAAGTTGCATCTTCCTCACCCTCTCCCTTCGGCTAATCCCTTCGCTTTGCGGCTTCTTCTTCATTTGCCTCCATCTCCTCACCATCCTCGGCGCCTTAGCCGGGTGCCACGCCGCAAGCACGGGTGGCACCCGGTGGTACGGTGCCCACATGGCAGCCACCGTTCTCACCGCAATCTTTCAAGGATCGATTGCGGTCTTGATCTTTACCAGGAGTGATGATTTCTTAGTCAGCCTAAAATCCTATGTTGAGGAACATAGTGGTGTGATGATACTGAAATTGGCAGGTGGTCTTTGTGTTGTCATGTTTTGCTTGGAATGGGTTGTTTTGACCGTCGCCTTCTTCTTGAAGTACTACGCTGTCGTTGAAGGATCTGGTAGTGATTTTAATGGAGGATTTCGAAAGACTGCTAAAGTTGGATCTTCTGAGGAAGAGATGGGGTACTTGCCTTACCCTTCTGCTGGTGCTCTCAATGTTTAAAGGTTTTGACAGCAATTAAGAGAATATGTTGGGAATTTTTTAATTCTTTGAATCTTTTTATGCTATTAAATTTGAAAGTTTATGTTGGTTAATGATCTTACTATTATAGTATCATGTAATAGAGATTGTAATGTTATTTTACTGCTATATATAATATGAGCAATATATGAGTTTGCTTGCTATATATGATCAATAGCCATCTCAATTTCAATTTCAATTTGTTTAATTGATTTGCTCTCTGGGATTGGAATGTCTAACTCTATTTTCGCTTGTTGAAATCAAATTTTTAGGTATATACTCTATTTTGATCACCTTGGCTTTCAGTAGCTCAGAATCTGGCCTGACAACTGAATGCTAAGTCGAGTTGGTTTCAGATCACCAATTATACCAATTGTTTCAGAATCTTAGCATTGATCATGATTATTAAATCAACTTATTTGCTCTGTTTGTATTCTGCATACAGTGAAATGGGCTGAATTATTTGGGTGTATATGATCATCATTGTCTTGGCTTCGAGCATCTATTGGTGTGCTAGGTAGGAACGAGGCGAGGCCAGTATCTGATTAATTTTTATCATTTAACTGTACAGGACAGATTAGAAACTATTGTAGGCAATCAGCATCTGCTTGTGAATCTGATTAATGCCTAAACCAGTCTAGTACTTTCGAATAAAAAAAAAAGAACAAAGCACATTGAAGTTGATTGCTGCATAATTCATGAGAAATACGGAGTATAAGCTAATGTGAGTTGGAAAGGAGCTGCTTACGATTTGCAGTATGATGGACTGGAGTAGGGACGAAGTAGAGGAAACTATAAGGGCATGCATGTTCATTCTTTGCAACTCGTACTGCTTCAAGAGTGACTGCTTGCCTTTAGTTTCAAAGCTTTTTGAACATGATGTTCCGAATACAGCTCTTGGTCTCAGTTGTGCCTGTTAATTTAAGTTTTGCTTTTCATTATGGTCTGAGCTATGTATGTAGTTACAATCAGCATCTTCCCTAGTTCCTTGAGCTTGTGAGGCTAGTCGACATATGGTGTAAGAAACAAAAAACATAATTGTAACTCGTTCGAGATTTAACTACTCTATTGTAAGAAAAAGAAAAAAAAAAAACAATTGCAGATTGAATTTTACAAGTCATTAAAATTAAGCATGTAGGGGAAAAAAAAAAAACAATTGCTCGGCAAGATCCAACATTGATTATAAATTCAATTCACTCATACAACAGATCTCAGGATGTAGGGGACAAAATTAAGCATACTAAAACTACAGGTTTCCCTATTCTTAAAATGCTTATGCATTTCACTAGACAAACAAAAGTATCTACAATGACTATTACTTCTTTCAACCAACATCATCATGAAAGACAAAGGATTACATCACTTAAACTGAGCTATAAAGAGAAACTGGCAAGGTAGATGCATGTAGTCTTCTTTTCATTTTACTGCCATACCTTTTAAACAGTCAATTCTTTGCCAAAGATCCAGCTGAACGGGGCAAGGGATGTTTGTTTAGCACGAGCTTGAGCTCTCTCCTCGAGTTTCCTAATCCTTGGAGCTAATCCACACAAGAAATCTTGTGCTTTACGTCCCTCACCTGAAAGTCCTGTCAGTTTTTCTACATTCCATCTCTGAACTAGAAATTCCAGGATGTCAGCATAGTCCCTTGCAGTGTAGACTCCAATGCGTTGAGCAACGGATGCATAGTTATCAAAAAGGTTGTCATCCACACCATCATACATTAAGTGGGCGGGCATCGACACCTTCTTCCTCATCATATCAGCTAGAGACAAGACTGTGCCATCTGGGTCGAGCTCAAAGAGCTTCTCGACTATTTTAGTGTAGGCAGTTTCATGGCGCTTCTCATCTGCAGCAATAATTCCACACACCTGTGCCAATTTCAAATCACCATGATCCTTGGCTAGCCTAGCAGTGTTACCATGAGAGATGAAGGTAGCTCTTTCTTGGAAGGAAGTGTAGATGAACCCAAGATAAGGGTTGTTCTCAGTTTGTGGATCCTGCAAACAACACAAGACATTAAAAGATGAAACCTAATCAGTAGACCAAATAAAAGGTAAAAAGAATTTCAAAATAACTTCCTTTGAGAGAGAGATATGCTGTATAGGGGCTCATAAGAACTCACAGAAGAGGCAAAGCTTTCAAATCATACAACTAATCACTACATAATGAAATTTGCCATCAGAAGCTGAATCACTTTTACCTTTAGGCTTTCATTCTTTCTGTCTGAAAAATGCCTACTTGAACTTATAATTAAACAAATAAAGCCTTTCCGATCACATATTCTCTTTTGCGATTTGGGGATGGGCCTAAGTAATGCATAATTAAAGGTCATTCAGACCAAGTCACAAAGTGCAAGATTTCTAGCTGTGCTTTCAAACCTATGATGATTTAAGTCACGTGTATAAGCCTCGAAGAGTCATTATTATGTGTTTGGATTATTTTTCTGATTTGATTTTTTTGTTTACAGAAAACGAAAAGGAATGTGGTTTTGGGGGGGGGGGGGGGGGAGGGAGATTTTATAGAAACATAAATTATGGATAAGAATCTCACCATTCCTGATCCAATCAGGTATTGGATTGTCTTCTCAATTTGCTTCATGTCAACTCGTCCAGAGAGGTAAAGATACTTGTTCAACAAATCACCGTGCCTGTTTTCTTCAGCAGTCCATGCTCTGGTCCAGATAGCCCAAGGAGACAGACTCGCACCAGTCTCATCCCGAACTCCATCCAATGTGTTAAGCATAGTCTGGTAAGTTGGAAGGGCTTCTTCTGTAATCATATCCCCAACCAAAACAACAAAGTAGTCATCGGGAAGTTCTTTAATTCTTTCCCTCAGCTCCTTGACTTGCTCATCAAATCCTTCTGATGCAGGGTCTGGTAAGTAATCTTGTGGTTGCCAACACTTCTCTACAGGCTTTAGAAGCACCAGAATATTTTCCTCAGCCCAATTTTCTAAAGATTTGAACATCTCAATCTTTTGTGGAGACAATGAGTGAGTCTTCTGTACATGTACTTCTCTTGGAGGCATGAATGGCTTTTTACCATTTGGAATTTCCCTATATCAAGGCGACAATAGCATCAGGCAACTGAAGGGGTAAGAGAATTTGTGGAGCAATATATATAACTTGAATGAAGCAAGGGAATCAACACAAATAACAGCAATGAACTATATATGCATGACAAAAATCACTGTCATTTTGTTCAATTAATATAATATAATCCCAAACTAACCAGCATAGCATAGTATGAATTCAAAACAGTAAAGTATCGCCAGTGACAATAAGACAGCATTTAGAAGTGATATAAACAGAAAAGACGGAGAATCAAAGGATGGAGCACTGGTAAGTGTTTTCATCATCCTCCTGTAAGGCGGGAAAAGTGGAGGAGGATTAGAAGGGGCTAAGGGTAGGTTGTATTCTAAACCCAGCAGGAAGGCATTCTCATAATTTACACAACAAAACGTTAGTTAATACAAACGATTGAACTATCGAATGAAGCTTAAAAACAGAGTTCTGCCACTGATTCTAATCACCGGTAGTCCTTTACAAAGGATGTATTATGAAGACACTATGATCAGCTAGCTCTAGCAAAGAAGTTAATTGCGTGTCACAATCATGTTGTTTGGAATCTCAGATAAGGACACGATCACAACCTCCAAGGCTCCAAGTGAGCAAAAGGGGGATCGAATAAAGATCAAGAATATACATACTCTACCAAAGCTATGTCACCTAGACTTGGCTCTGAATATTGAACACAAGGTACATGTCCAAGAGTCAAACCCGGCCATTTTGAGAATTTTGTATGGTTTCGCCCAAATAATGTGTCAAAGATTCTATACAAGGCAGATTGTCACTCCTGGTATCCAACATGGGTTCTTGAGGTAAATTAAAGAGTCCAAGCTATATACTCCAACAAAAAACTCGAAGAGACAATTGATTTAGAAAGCATATCGTCATAGCAAGTAAGCAAGACACTGATGCACGGAATCCCATCGCCGTCATTGAAATACAGTTAATTCCCTGCACATCAACAAACTTCATAACACAAAATTCCCAAAATTTTAAAACTGAGTCAAAATCAGAAAACGATCGTGTCACAAGGAATGCAAGGTAGATTTTGATGTCATTTTCCTCTTATAATTACTTAATAGCTAAGCAGTCTAAAGTAAACAACTAACATGGTCAACAAACTAAGACCATTAACACCAATATTAATAATTAGGACTACATATCAAAATTAATTAGTCACAAAATGCAGTAATTTGAGTCGGCAAATGACATACATAAAGTTCAATGAAAATGACAACTTGAACACGACAAATCCCCAAATAACAAATAAGAATATCATTATTTTATTTTAATATAAGCTCACAATCAAGATTTTAATGAGCCATATTAGGATGACATCAAGCAAAATTCAATGACGACAATAGCTATTAATAGAAAAACGACCTGTATTTAATCCATTGAAACAAAATCTCCACAAAAATGGCGTATTTCATATTAAGATACATATTTTATGAAGAAAAAAAATAACTAAGATACAGAAATATTGGGAAGAAATATTACTCCGAGTTATTTTTAACAGAATTAAGCAAAATTTACAGGGCAAGAAAAAAAATTAGGATGAAATTTTATATATTAATAAAAAAAATACACCTAGAAATTAACGAAATGAATTTTCTTCAACTAACATTCATAGCAACACTCTCCAGGTTACTTAAATACCCACATGCAAAAACACTAAATTTCCAAATAATGAATATAAAAACAACATTGAAAAATTCAAACTATCAAACTAAACAACGATCATAAAAAAATACGGAGTACAATAGCAATCAAAAATCAAAACCCGAAAGCCAAAACTCGTTATGATAAACATTAATAACACCGATCAATGCGTGATTCTGTCGTAACTTAATACGAATACTGATTAACAATAATATATAGTTAATGCTTATACTTAGCTCCGAATTTATATAAAAGCACCCAATTGAAAGATGGTATGACAAAAATTAAAACCCAAGATCACAAATTCAAAACCCAGAAAAATAAATTCAATAACAGTAATACCCACATGAAATAACATCGAAAAATCAATGAAAAATAAAAATGAATAAAGAAGAGAAAAAGGAGCTAACTTGGAGGTGATTCCAATGGTGGAAGCCATGGAAACGCGATGAGAAGATCTGGGGAGACGAGATCGAGAGATGGCAAAGGAAGAAGGTGATTTTGATGATTGAAATGTCAATGGATGTTGAAATTTCAATGCCATTTTTTCTGGGTTTTTTAGAATTTGTTCTGTATTTTGTGTACTGTTAGATTTTTTGGGTGTGAAAAAGGTTTGCTTGCTTTATTTTTCCAGAAAGAGAAATGAGAAGAGGAGAGAGAAAGAAAGCAAAAGGAGGACGATCTCAACGAGGAAGGAAGAGAGAGAGCAGAGTATCAAAATGGTTGGGATTTTTTGGAGGAAAGAGAGGCAAATTAGTGCGGTTTATAAAAAAAAAGGGAAAGGGTTTGCGCCTTGAACTGGAAATAGTACTACTTTGGGAAAGTACTAATTTGCCCCTAATTTATTTTGGGGCATAACTTGTCACTTTGTAAATTGTAATTCACACTTGGATGGGCGAACCTCGTAATATTAACCCCAATTTAAATGCCTCGGGCTTAAACTAAACCGAACTGGAAAAATACATACCTTTGGAAGGGAAGTAGACAAACTAAACTTGAAACCGCAAGGAGGGCTGAAGCTTTACCTGTGTCAACGAAATGATTAACTTGCTAGAAGTACAACCGAACCCGCAAGCATGATGGACCACCGCGGTGTAATATTGAAAATCCAAATCAGAGTACTACCCCCTCCATGCAGTGTTTAAATAAAAATATTGTTTTGACTTTTACGGAGTTTTAGGAAAAGCAGTTGGATTTATTAATATACAGGTATTGGAGTATAAGTTTGAGGAGAGAATAAAGTAAAGGGTTTTGTGGGGACCATAAAATAGAAAGAATATTATTAAAAAAATAGAGAGATCTATATTAATAAATAAAAATAAATAAAAAAATAAAAACATTTCATTATTTAAACACGGAGGAAGTATAAAATAATTAATACTCATAATAGATTAGAAAATGACCCGATCGAAACTGAATACTTGATTAGAGCAAAATAACCCCTTCCGAAATTAAATAATTCTTGATTTATTTATTCATTAATTTGAATGACCAATTTACAACCTCATTGTATATTTGTATTACGGGGAAGGTATGTATGACAAATATGACATGTGTATTATTATGAGATCTACAATTGTTGGTGTATCATGTATGGCTGTGAGCTTGTGTGTATGAAGAGCATTGTTGTAACTTTTTAGCGTTCACCTACATCGGCTACATGGGTTCATCCGTTCATGGGACTTCAAACTTTGCACTACTTGGGGTTTTTTTTTGACAATTTCAGTTATTATGAGCTTTAAAGGCTCTTTTGTTCTCTAATTAGATTAAAGACTTAAATGGTACGGAGTACTGCATAATTACATATTAAGAATTCTATTTACACTTTTGATCAATCTCAATATTTGTCAATATATGCTCCAAGCATATTATTAGATAAAGTTGAGTTGATTGAGGCTGCATGCTTGGGTTCTAGTCAATATAGATGAGTTGAAATCTATCAACCTCAAATCCTTCAATTCGATCCATTGTACATTGGAGTGCATGGGTGTTGTGTGCATGACAGACGATCACATCATGCATCGGTGTGTACATGAATGTTACATGTCGAATACGTCTGTATGAGTTATATATGTGCTAGTGTATAAAACACACATGTATTGTACATACGCGATACTTACTTCGTTGATTATATGATATATCCTCCTAAAAGTACATCCGAATACATGATAGACTTTGACTTAAAACCCAAATCCAAAGCACATCATAGTTTTTGTCGCCCAAAAATTTCGTTGTTAACATTACTAATGGATGTATGAAGAAATCAAAATTCTTTCAAGGGTGAGAATTTGAAGCATTTGTGGGCCATAGTAAAACTAATTTCTACACTAATACACTAGTTTACCAATATCAATATTGACTTTTTTTTTAATACTAGTATAAAATAATGACCTTGCTTTCGGTTTTGGTACATTAAATTTGCATGCATACATTGCCACAAAAAAAAATCTTTTGCATGTATACACAAAATTCATGTAAGTGTACAAAAACCGCCATATAGTTTAGATGAAAAATGATTACTACAACCTGGCAGTCATAATCGGTTGAAAGTAAAAGGTTACACTTATTTAGTAATCACTCTCACTTTAAAATACTGTCCTATTTTTATACATATCGTCATACAGAGTAGTATTTTAGTTGCTCTTAAAAGATTTTTCAAGTTTCTATTATGATAACGTGATTCTCACACACACTCTATTTTAGTTCATTTTAGAGGTGATTATTGGACGAGTCGAGCCGGAGCTAAAAATTATGCCCATTTCTCGGGCTGGCCAGGGCCAAGCTTCGGGCCGGTTTTTTGTGCCCAAACCCGCTCAAAATGGTCGGACCGGATGGGCTTTTTGGGCCATTTACAGGCCGGGCCTAAAAATCAAATTAATATGCATAAAACGCATTCTCAAACCCATCAAAATAACCGGGCCGGGCTAGGCCCAACCCGGGTTCGGGCCGAAAAATTCTACCCAAAATCGAGCCTACGGGCTGGGCCATACTTGATCAGCTCTAGTTCATTCATAAAAGATTGTCCTATTCAATACTTTCGCGCTACTCATAGGGATGCCAATGGGGCGGGGCGGGGCGGGGCGGATGTTGGCCTTCCCATCCCCATCTTCATCTAAAATTTTCATACCCATCCCCATCCCCATCCCCGCCCCAACCCCCACTTGGACATCCACCCCCACCTAATCCCCGCCTCCAAAATACATAATCATTCATAATTAATTAAGATTGCAAAAAGAAAAAAATTATTGTTAATATTACGTATTTTTTTTGTTTATAATATAAGTGTACAAAGTATTATATTTACTATTTTATTTTACATAACTTTTTTAATAAAATAGTATAAAAGTATATAATTTTATTTTTAAAAATATATGGATGTGGGGATGGGGCGAGTACGAAGTGGGGCGGGTGGGGATGGGATGGGTACGAAGTGGGGCGGGTGGGGATGGGGCGGGTACAACCTAAAATCCACCCCCGCCCCATCACCCATGGCGGGTATGGTTTTTATCCCCATCCCCGCCCCATCACCCGCCAAACTAAGACCCATCGGGGCGGGGATGAGGCGGGTCTCCTATTTGATCCGCCCCACTGACATCCCTAGCTACTCACGATTACACTAGAAGAAGCCAGACAACTGCCGACAAAATATCTTAGATTCGCCAAGTATTGTACGAGTACAATTTAGCTCAAAAAAACCAAGGACAAAACCACCCACAGTTTTCACTTTTCAGTGTACCAAAAAAAGGTATGCATAAGAGTTATAACCAATATTCTAGGAGTCCACAGTTTAAGGAATTTTAAGAAGAAGACCATTTCAAATTAATTTTTGATTTCCTAATAAAAATGATGTAAAACCATCCACAGATTTAAGTCCATCTACTAGTGTACCCATAGTTACTATTTAGCTGAAAACGTTGTACATCAACAAAAGTCCACCAAAGTAGGATGGAAATTTTATATCGTAGTTTAGTGGAGTAATTTAGGTTGACCAAACTTTTGATTTTGATGAGGTCACAGCCTCACATTGTCGCACAAACAATATAGTTTCCAGCTTTCCACAACTTAATTTATTTAACAAGTGGATGTAAACAACTTTAAGTTATTACTATTCTGTGAAGGGGAATTTGGGGAATTATAGGATCGAATCTCGTCTATATTATTGATTGTCTTAAAGGATAAGTGATAAAACTTGTAAAATATGAGCCAAATTAAAATCGGCAAAAAAATATAGGTCATGTTTGATGAAAAGCTGAAAGCTTATTGTGTTAACTGATTTTGACTAGCTTATTGTATTAACGGATTTTATTTTATTAGCTGATTGTATAAAAGTATTTGATAAATACTATGTAGTTGATTGCTTAAAGTTGTTTGAGTATGTGAAATGACCAATAAGCTAAATGTGGGGTAAGTAGTTTAGGTAGGATTTTAAATTAAATGGGAGATATAAGTGTCATTTCACCAAAATATATTAAATAAGCTAATTAAAAAGGCTCATAAAAGAAGCTTTTCAAAAAAGAGCTTATTTAGTGGAATAAGCTTTTAAAATAAGCTTTTCACCAAACACCTTAAGTTAGCTTATTTAATAGTCAAATAAGCTAATTTCGTTCAAGTACTCTATGATAAATTGAATTTTCGCATATCTTACTTCATATATATCATCGTTGTTTTGTATGACATTTTAAAAAGGGTGTATTCTATTAATTTGTTGTGACTTGTGAGGTAAGTTATAAGTCAATCCACAAGTAAATGTAGATAAAGAATTATTGTCATAAATAGTCATCAATAATCTAACTTTTAGTAATTAAAGGAGAAAACTTAAACCCTAAACTCTCACAGAGAGAGAAAGAAACCCTAGTCTCCTATAAAAAGAGAACGACTCGGTTATTTTTCAAACACTGGATTTATGTATTATCTACTCCGTATTAATCAACCATTACGTTAATAGCCTACATTACCAAACAATGGAAACATTAATGGCGAAGATAATGACATTTTTGAACTAAAAAACACATGCAATTATATCAACTTAAAAGATCTTATTTTACAGCAACTTTTTTTAGCAAAAAGCCAAAATACCCAAACAATAAAAGTTCTAATTTGTGTTTGTCCATATTTCAAGCCTTATTACCTGTTACGTGGAAACCATGCATCCATCTTATTTCAAGCAATTACATAAATAGACATTTGGAAAAATGCTCTAATCTTGGGTTTGTGACTTGTAATATGATGATTTGAGAAAATTTTACGATTGGTACCAATTTTAGTAAAATTCTTTAATTATAAAATTGTCAACAAATTCCTAAACCAAAGGAAAAGAGTTTAAAATCTTTTGATATGCAGATTAAATTGATTTTGTGTAACAATCTAGGTTGCCCTCATGATAATCCCATGATTAATATTAGTATCTACTATTCGTTTCTTGTATCCAATAAATTTCTTTATAAATAATTCATGCAAAGTATATGATTCTTAAGAGTTAATCCCTCTGTTTTTATTTGTACGGGAAATATATTCGATTGAATAAAGGATAAACTTTAACCTTGTGTGAAATCAATATACATAATTACATGAGAAATCATACTTGTATGATATTGATTTAACAAAAAAATACTATGTTCTTAAAAATGCAGTGAATATATCCAATATTCGGCTTCCTATGAACCCTTGTCTTAATATAGTCGCTTAATCTTGTACTAAATATATGAACTTACTTCCTTAATTTAGGATTCTTAAAGTGGTCCTTGCAAAGTTGCAATGCTTCCTGTCAAAAAAATGTGGAAAACTAAAGTACTACTGTACTTGTATAATTCTTTTCTTGGCAGTTCTATTTTTCCATTATAACAAAGGTATTATAACTAGAGTTGCATCACGTCATCAGTCTTTATATGATGAACAAAGCTCCCAATATAGAATGCATAATCGTGTGAACTCCCAAATTGGGAAACTTCATATGAAGTTTTACGTCGATGGCACGTAAGTAAAATATCAAAATCAAGGTAGGGGAAAAACCTCACATCATAAAGTATACTGTACATGTTTGTTTTCAACTACTTTCACATATTTTGCTTAATGTTGAAAAAGGGTACGAGGATCTTAAGTTCTTAAAGGAAAAAAAAAAATTAAAATAAAATCCATCCATCTTTATCAGAAGCAACAAAATGAACCATGCTAATCTACAATTCTACATCGATATAGGAAATCTAGATACAAGCCCCAGAATATATCAGGAGCAAAAATTGGACCAGAAACGCAAAAGAAAACCCTCCAGGCAAAGAGATTACACGTTCTCTGAGCGTACCTGCTGCTGAGCCTGCTGTGGCTGTTGGCTAGATGAAGTGGGTTTAATGGACTCAGGGGATGAGTCACAGGAGTTGCCAACATTACCAGCCGGTGGCAAACACCTTTTTGAAAAAAATGTGGCAATGCTTCTTGTTCTCCCTCCACTCTTCTCTGCAAGTTTAGTCAAAAAGCCACAATTGAGTAAAATGGAAAAGCTTTGACACAAATCATTAGAAATTCAGAAAGTTTACAATTTGGTTTGTTGCTTTATTTTAATTTCAACTCAAACTGGTTAAAAGTAGTGTAGTAGTGTAGTGCAAAGTACATTCCTCAACTTCCTTCATTTTAGCTGTCAAAGGGCCAAGTTAATAGGTAGGTAGTGATTACCATTGTGGAATGCCCAACAGCAGACCCTCAGTTCATTTTAATTATCATGGTAATACTGCTTTTCGGTCAAAGAGTTTGGGTTTGGCAGTAGCATATAATAGAAAAAAGGGTTTGATCAGAACCAATGAAAATGTGGAAGTTGAGACGCTGAGGTGAGTTATGAATTGGATGAGTGGGAATCATGTAATGGCAGGAAGAAAATAGCTCTTCTCCCAAACAAAGAATATGTCAAGGATGTTATAAGTGCAACAATTTCTGTAACCAGAGTATCTATCTGTCTTATAGTCTTCAAAACTAACAACAATATCCAAATTCCCAAAATTAGCTGGAGAAAGGAGATGAATTGGAAAGATGGAAATGTGAATGTGCGCTACGGAATTGAGGGAGCTTGAAGCCCTTTGAATGAAGACCAATTACTTGCTACGGATGGAGGAGGAAGACTTTTGTCGATGACTACACGGAATAATCACTTTAGGTTCATGTAGCCAACCCCACCTATGGGATTAAGGCTTTGATTGATTGATCTTTTATAATCTTTAAAGACAAAAATAAGCATATGTACCTGGTGTGCTTGACATTCCCAGCTTTACCAAGATCTCCTTTTTGACCTGCATTACCATAACAAAATTAATAAACATTCACTTTAATCGCCTAAAAAAAAAAAAATCTTACATTGGCATTATTCAAAGATCTCAAGTGGTTTGTTAAAATTACAGTGATGGTCACCTTTTTTTTTTTTTTTTTTTTGAAGGGAAGTGATAGTTGCATGTTTTAGTTGCATTTTTAATTAAGAATGGCTCAGTCAAGTGATGCTTGAGTCATATTAATGTTTCTGGTCTAAAAGTCTTGTTTTACAGCCACAAGTATTACACTGGTGAATTTGACCTTATATTGACAACCCACAAGACCACAATCATCACAAAAGGCACTCTTGACTTTGTATACTACAAGACTTCAAACACATTCAAATTATGCAACCAACCTTAAGAATATGACAGGGTATTAGGACAAAATAATTTAATGCATAAATTCCACCAACCTTCCAACGATTATCTACAAACTCAGATATTTCACGGACTTTATTTCTCAGGTGAGTCTTGGGGATATCAGGAAAACTCTGCTGCAAGGATTCCAGCACTCTGTTGATACCCTGAGGGCAGGATTGAATAATTGATACCTGCAAACACAATAAACCACACAATATAATAAATCTATAGCTCAAGGAAACATTGATATCTTTCAAACAAACTGAAATTGCCAGCACAGCCTCTTACAATTTTAGGAAGGTCAGAGTCTGGTATTGGTGTAACTACCACTGTTGCTGCTGTGCTTCCCTTGCTGTTTGAGGTGCAAGCATCTTGATTCTCTTCACGCAAATTGTTGTCAGATGGTACCTCAATAGACATCCCACCAGGAAAAACACGCATACTAAGAGCTTGCAAACACATTTGCTCAACTTTGAGACTGCCAGTAAGATCTTCAGGTGATAACAAGTGTGCTTTATCATGCATCATGTTTACAACGATAAGAGGCTGGTTCTTTCTAAGAGCAAGTTCAGTCAAATTATGTAGATATTTCTGTTGTCGCATCCAAGATGAATTCTCTTCACTTAGAGTTTCTGGCTTGCAACCAAGAGGACTGGTGGTCACACCCGCCTCAAAGTTACTTTGACCTCTATCGGTGTCAACTCCCTGCATTGAAGACATCCTCTCAGCAAAGATCTACCAAATCCATAGAGCCATACAATAGCAGATCAAATGCATAAATAAAATGTCATGTTAGCAATAAATGTGGCAGCCCACCTCTTAAAGTTCTTCGAAGCTCTGAGATTAAGATAATCTATATAAATAGCATAGGAAGGTGACTCAAAAACATGCTCTGAAAACCCTCTATCCCACAAGAAAAGGTAAACCCTTTAGTGAATTAGTGATAAGTGTAGTCTACCTGTTTTACGCATCACCAAGGTTCAAGTGAACTAAATTTCCACGGACATGAGAATGATGTTGCCAATTTGAGTTCATTTGAACTTTTGGCCCATTCTCTACCCTCCCCTCACACTGACTAAACCTATTGACAGAGATTGGGAAGGACTGAGGACTCTAACCCTACTTACGAACTACAAAGAAAATACAAGCGCATGCAATCACCCATTGCATACAGATAAAAGTTCTAATGTTACCAGTGGATATCCAAATGATCAAATCATCTAGTCTAATGATGTCAATGATCATCAAAATTTTCACGTGTTGAAAGCAAAAGTTTCTAAATAAAAGTGGAATCTCTTTACCACAAGTCCATAAGCCTATAAAATGAATCATATAGACTCCCTTCTGCCCTTTTTCCATCTCAATCTGAACCCTTTTCACAGTTTTTCAAACAGTAGAAGGCAAAGAATCTATAAACTAAAGCTACTTAAAATCCATATAAAATTTGTCAAATTAATTTTCTGCGTTTTTTTTTTTTTTTTTTGGGGGGGGGGTGTGGTGTGCTCTTCAGGATAAGATTAGGAAAAAGGGCAAATGACTATGTACCTCATTTTCCGAGAGATAGCCATCTGGAACAAAAAAGTCGTCCTCACTCTCCTCATCATCATCAACTTTCAAAGATCCTTCATCCAAGATTTCTTCCTCTTCCTTCTCAGAGTCTGATAGGCTTTCACCTGGATCCTCCTGCCATGACAAATTTAATACATCACATTAGTATGGACAGTGCGGAGCTATTGATAGACAAATTTAAAAAATAAACAAAAAATATGTAACTACCTCCTCCCATTCTTCATCACTATCAATTTCATATTCCAAATCAGGGTCCCTTTTTAATGGATGGCGTGGTCCAATAACACAACTGCAAGTGTCAATTAAAATCATATTATTCTCCAGAATTTGAGTAAATAATAGTAAGATGTTTCACTTGCAAGTAATCATATTCGGAGAAGCAACAATAAACTCAAGCAAAAATAATCCATCATACGGAGGGGGAAGGATAAACACATAAAACAGCCCAGGGAGTCTGGGACCCTGCATACTCAGAGAGAGAGAGAGTAAGCATTGCTCAACAAACTTATTAAAATTTATCAATTCTAACGTAGATAATATCATAATAGCAAACAGTGATTTGATTTTTTTTAAAAAATTAGTTTAGAATATTATGTGATGACATTATCCCAACAACCTCCAAAAAAAGGGCTTCCTACTGTTTGTTTTTCTCCATGCCACCACTCTCCCCTCTCTCACAACAAGGCATCTCATATTCTCATGTTTTAAGTCATTGAAGAAAATGTATTAGTCAGGCAAAGTAAACATGCAATACTGCAACATACATCGAAAGTCGCACATGAAACACTAAGTCTTTAACAAGCATTTTGAACAAGAAAATTCGTCAAACAAGTACCACTATCTAGTATCTACCCCTTACCTTTTCTTTGGCCAAATGCCATAAAATGCAGGCCTACAGCTCTTATCAAACTGCAGGAGTTGTTTTCTTCGCTTGCTGGCACTAGGTGAAGCACTTGTGTTAGCTTGGCATGATTTATCATCGGTACTTGTTTGTCCCCATTCATCTGCAATGCTATCGATTATCCACACGTCGTCATCACGAGTTGGTCCCTTGTTAGAGGTGAGTTTTAGCTCTTTGATTAGCTCACCCTTAGGTTTATGACGTAAGCCCCAGTTCTGCTTGGGGTTTGACCGGATAGAATGACCTAGGGAGCGCCAAGAACTCATATGAGACCTGTGAAGGATAAAAGCTTTTTAAGTAATCAACATGAACAAAATCAATCACATATATACCTACCACAAGAAAGGAGAAAAAAATAAGGGGGGTCAATAATATGACCAAATGTGACAAAAGTCATATAGAGCATACTTGCGAATCTCATCCACGTCAATTTCTTCCTGCTGTTGCAGAGCAGAATCCATCAGAAGAGAAACTGATTCAAGAACACTTTCATTTGGTGGATGGTTGAGAGTAGCAGCTTTTGGTGATTGATCACTCTGGGATGTCTGAGTCGTTTTACTTTTTTTAAGGAAACGTTCCATAATTGAAGCTTGCTTTTGGATGGTGAGTTGCTTCTTTATTTCAGCTTCTTCCTTCTCTTTTCGACGCTGTTCCCTATCAGCTTCCTCTTGCTTCCTTTTAAGCTGTTTCCTCATTTCAGATTCCTCTTTTTCACGACGCTTTTCATCTCTTTCAGCCTCTTGTTGCAAGCGCTTCTTCTCCTTCTCCTGCAAGAAGGTAAATAATGCTAAATAAAATTAAGTGTAGAGACCCACTCAATGAATAAATAAGCTCAGAGACATCAAGCTATAGGAAAAACTAAACTAAAGTTCAGTTTAGGCACCAATGAAGTCCATACACAAGATATAACAAGCATCGTTGTAAATAGAGATCATGAGCAATCTTCTAAAGTTCCGTCATATTTACATGTAATATTCTTATTTGAATGTTGTTATAATCTCATGAATACAAGGTTGATTTGATGCCCATGGAAAAAGCAAGCATTTCTCTTTAAGAGAAAAGCATATATAATCTGTGGACCCACAAGCCACAACATAAGTTTCTTAAAAGGGTTATTGATATTTGATGCCACCTCTTCCTAAAATCCTAATATACAACATAATTATGAGCAACAGCCCAGATATGTGATTCAGTAATTATGTTGCAACATTTCTTTTCAAAAAGGCAATCTCAGACTACTTAGCTACAAGACAAACAACAAGCAAATCAAACTTTAATTGCCTAACTGTATTTTACATTAGGTAAAGGGGTTTGGACAAGAGAGGGAGTATCACATACACTCTGTAACTTTTCTTTCTGAAGCTCGCGATCCATCTTTTTCTTCTCCTTCTCTACTTCACGTTTACTTTTCTCAAACTCTTTGATAAGAGTTGATTCTTTCTTTTTTGCCTCTTTTTCAGCCCTGAAACACAATATTATGGTTTACAAATGGAAATATGCAGTCCAAACTACAAACAATCAATACTGGATCTACTTACAGTTCAGAATCATTTTTCTGATTCAAGCTTTCCACAAGCAAACGAATATCTGCTTCTGCTAAAACTTTACTGAGCTTTTCTACTGCTTTTGTCATATCAGCTTTGCAGGTAGGGTCATCCTCAGATTTTTGCAGAAAAGTTATTACATCTGAGGACAGGTATAAATAATGTTAGAACAAGAGTAATTACTAATAACGATACTCATGAATGTTGAATACAGGGTTACAGCAGTCAGTTTAAGTGATCCTGAATGAGAAAGTTACAACATGACATAGCAAGTTAATAATATATTCCATTCTAAGTAGCATTAGAACCTTAAATTTCTTTCATTAATTTCAAATATATTATTTTGATTTGTCGGCCAGAAGATAAGTTAAAACTTTATTAGCATATCAAAGGATCCATACATAACATGACAGTAGTAGAAGAGTAAACCTTAGACAGTTAGACAGCAAATGATTCTTACCTGAGACGGCAGTGATCCTTTCATTAATCTTTTTACGACAAGTGCGACGAATTTTTAATGCTCCACGCAAAGAGCTTGGCAATAATTTCATGTCCCTAGTCTGCATCAAAAAGTTACAAACAAGTTACTTCAACAGCAACAAAACCAATGCCCTATTCCCAAAATAATAGGATCAGCTGCATAAACAAGAACTCGTCATTCATGGTCATTCACAAAGATCATCTTCCTCCATTCATGGTCATTTACAAAGATCATCTTCCCCCATTCGAGAAACGAAATTGAAGAATAGTTTCCAATTGGTCATCACAATATACTTTAAACAGAAAGTATAACATTACCAGTTTCCCAAAATAACAAGCCAGCCAAATGCTATTACCACGAAATCCACGATAAATTTCTAGATTAAATAATCAACTTTACTGGATAAGTGTCTTAAAGCAGCTATATGCACCAGGACAATGTGCAGGATCCCAGATATATAAACGCATAACAATTATCTGTCAAAATCCCAAATTTGATCAAAACAGTGGCCTATTCTATCATTTCCAATTTAATTCTATATAAACAAGAAATACAGATTTCATATAAATGAAGCATGCCGAATTTTAAGATCATAATCATCCAATATCACTGTATCGATAACTATTTCTTGTCAAATTATAAAGCATAATGAATTCAAGAAACCATCACCTATTCACCTCCCAAAATTATAGCAAGCCACAACCTAACTATCGATTCGAATCAATAAAGTATTTCATTACATAAATGAACAGTTAAGAGCAATTCAAGAAACCATCACCTCCCAAATTAATAGCAAGCACAATCAAAATATCGATACGAATCAATAAAGCATTCCATTACATAAATTAATATATAAGAACAAATCAAGAAACCATCACCTCCCAACACCAAAGGTAAGATCCAGTCTCATCCTCTAAAACATCGGCATCGGCATTCGGAACTCCATAGGCAACTCTCTGTCCAGCAAACAACACACTGCTCTTCACATTCGCAATCGTAATCTCATTTTCTCTCTCCTTCGCTTTCTCGTAAATCTCTCCCACCAACTTCGAGTACGAGCACCTCTTCTCCTCCAACAACACCGCAATCATCGCATTCACATTATTACTCGACGAAAGACTACTGAAATGCAACGTTAAACCTAAATCGATGCTCAAAACCTCGTCAAAGTACCTGAACAAGCTCTCAAGCTCCTCATTCAACGATTTCAGCCTCGATTCTCTCTCCTCCGGGCTCGACACTAGAACCTTCTGTTTCTCCCTCTTCCGCTTCAATGGCGGCTGCTTCGGAGTCGGATTCGGAGCCTCATCGATTTCCATCGGATCCGCCATTAAAGCTGAGAAACCCTAACCTCCCAAAATCGAAAATCAAAAACTACAAAATCTAGGGTTCACCAAAGCTGACAAAATTTGAACAAAAATGGCGGAATTCCAAGTGAAAAATACAAAGATTTAGCAGAAAATCAGTAAAATGACGAGAATTTGAGAGATAATTTTAGCAAAATTAAGAACAAAAAAGAGGAGAGAGAATTGAAATGAAATGAAAAAAACCCTTGAAATGGCGATTGGACTTCTTTAACTTTCTCTCTCTAGTTTATTTTCTCAGTGTCTTTCTTCTCTCTAGAAAAAAACTTTTTGGGGTTTTTGAGAATTTGAGATTAATAAATGTCTCCACTAACTTCCCGCCATTTTAATTTTTTCTCAAAGACATTTGGCGCAATTCTGAAATTTCGCTCGAGATTTTATTTTTCCTTCCAATTTTTTTCCCACCCTTTCCATTTTCAATCTCCTTTATAATATTCCCTTCTCGTACAATTTTATAAACTTTTTTTTGAGGAATAAAATTTTAGTATACCCACCATTGTTAGGGTTAATTATGAGCATAAAATCATAAATTATCTGTATCATGCTATAATTTTTTTTTTATTACTCCGTACTATCTTATTTTAGTTTACGTGATTCTTGAAAAAAGTATAAAAGTACATATAATTTCGGACTAATTCCCTAAAAAAGAATACTCATATTAGTGGATAATATAGATTTTATATATGTAATCTTGTGACAAAGTGAATTTTAATAAATAAAAAAATGAAAAATAATGATATACATAATAGATTTATCTCCATTATAAAAAAAAATAAAAAAATGAGTCTATTTTCATACACATTTCAAAATATCATTGTTGGAGTAATAGAGGAAAATGGGTAATAGAAGGGGTAAAGGGAATGAATGAATTTGTGTAACAAACATTATCAAAGGGATTTAAGGTAGTTGATTACCTTTCCCTTTCTTGAATACCCCCAACCAAACGGCCCCTAAACTAATAGTCATTGAGTCATTGATCAATTCATTACATAAGCTATACCATGACATGTTTATAAATACAATGGTAGTGTAACTACGACATTGTGTACGTGTAAATGCAATAAATATACAAACCAAATCAAATGCATGTACGTCTAGGTGTATAAGAAGATTATCGACTGTGTGCTTGTGACATTATATGAATTATGACATTGAATTTTGACATAGAAGTGTAATACAGCGTGCTTGCATTCATGGTGTATGTATGAAGTTCATCATTTTGAGCCCTAAACTCAACAAGTTAAGGCTAATGAAAAAGTGAGGAATAGCTCAAGTGGTTAGAGCTTCCTTCCCGATTCCTGAAAATCTTAGGATTGATTCTCACCCCCGTCCTTTATGGCTCTTTAAACACCAAAAAAAAAAGGAAGGTAAAGCCAATTATAATAAACATAAATTTGTAAAGATATTGAGGCCAATTTCAAGTAGTACACTAGTTATTATGTGATGGAAGGCCGTTTGGTTGAAAGTATAGAGTGGAACTTTCACGTGAAGGAGTTTATATCGTGCGTGCACATGTAATTTGTTGGGAAGAAGGGATCAAAAGTGTTGTTTGGTTGAAAATGAAAAGCATAACTCCTTATGCAAGTCAAGCTCGTCAAATTTAGCATGTTTAAAGACTTTTGAACTTGAAAATTTGAACCTCCGTTCGATCAAAATCAAACTCAACTCAAGTAACTTTTTACAACAACAGTGTCGGTTGCCCTTTCACTCTTGGGCATAATTCATCCCTGTACATTTGTAGCAGGGCCGGTTTTGGGCCTGTGCAAGCAGACCAGCTGCACAGGGCCCCAAAACCAAAGGGGCCCAATTTTTATTTTTTTTTAGTTTAAGCAAACGAAACTTCCCTCCCCTCTCCCTTAATGACATTCAACCTCTACACCTATCAATTGTATAACAGTAATTAAGCTTCCTTGTTTTTAACAGAAAGATTAAAGTTATTCCAAATCTTTAATTTCCTTTAATTTCTCCCTTTTTAAAAATAAAACCCTCTAATTACTAACTTAATTCTTGTAATTCCCACAATAAATTTCTAACCTTCCCTATTATTTCCTATAATTTATGCAATCTTCTCCATAGTTGTCAATGGAGGAATTGAATCCATTTTTTCCTCTTTTTAAATTTCAATGGCTAAAATTATACATCCAATATATACTCCACGGTCCTACCAAATTTCTATCTTTTCATTATAAAATATTGGTCGAATTTGTTGTTGAGGAGAAAAAAATTAGATTGATTTAAAGTTTTATAATTGTCTTGAAGATTGATACATTTCAATTAGCAGAGAACTAGGTTGTTTCGTGCCTAAATTTTGAAGAAAGTCTACTTGCGGTTCTCTGCTAGGGATATGTTGATTCTTAGTAGAATACATTTATTATATCAATTTTATTTGTTTATTTTTTTTCATAATATTTATCATATCAATTTAACCGGTAGAACATGATATGTTGAAAGTAGCAATGGTAGCTTCAATACTTGTATTATCTTTTTTTTTTTTTTTTTGGATTATGGTGATAAAAACATCTTTTAAACTTTTTTTTATTCCTAAAAAAAATAAAAAATAGGGCCAATTTTTAAGATTAGAACAGCCTCTAAAATGTTTAAGACAACCCTGATTTGTAGCATAATTTAATTTTTTTTAATACACTACAAAGTATTGTATTTAAAGTCTACATACAAATGCAATATAAGAAAACTGACTAATTTTTCAACTTAAAGAAAACACTCCATATAAAATACTGCACAGACAATAATATCTCAATCTCAACTAATATTGAAGTCAACATGAAATCTTAATTGAGCTCACTTTAAGTCAAGCCTTGAAGTTTTGCACGACTCGATGATATGCATGGAACACTATGCCCTTTTGACAAGCAACACCAAAACTAAGACTTTTGTGAGCTTAAGCATAGATTTTGACAATATTAACTCTAAAATTGATTTGTGACACAAGTGAGATTTAAATAATTTTGTATACGTGAAACTATGAATCTCAAATTAATCAATGGGAAACTAAATTAAAATGCTATGAATTTACTCTCTATTTGACAATTATAGTCTTTTTTTTTTTTTTTAACAATTTGACAATTATAGTCTTGGCTTAAATCAATTAAACTAAACAGAAAAAAAAAAAAATCAAAACAAAATAATAAATATATATGCCTAAATCATAGTGTACATGATTAGAATGAGCAGAATAATTTGTAGTAATCAATCTTAAGTAGCTCACTAGTTGTATCTCCTTATTAGCATGCCTAGTTATACCTTTTTATAAATAACCAATCTTTATAAAATCAAGGGATTTTCACATACGTATTTACCGTTTAATTCACGGGTTTCATATTAAACATTTAAACTTGAGTGAAACATAACATTGTTAAAATAGACTTCTCAATTCACCGTAACAATATAAATTACAAAGTATTTCATAGTATTACTCCCTCTATTTTGTAATAATCGCAACATTAGGGAGTTCACAAAGTTTAAGAAAAATTATACGGTGGAGTCCAAAAAAGGATTTCTTATAATATAAAATATTGTTAGAGTAGGAGAAGGAAATTATAAAAAAGTAAGTAGTGTAAGTGGGATTAGTAAGAAAAAGAAATAATAAAATATTTGTGAAAATAAGGTTACTATGAGAGAGAAATTATAAAATAATGGTGAGTTCTTTTCAAATATGGAAGTGTTGTAATTATTAAGAAACGGACGTAAAAGAAAAGTATTACGATGGTTACAAAATAGAAGAACTGCTTATTATTATTTTTTTCCGACATATTCACACCCTTTACCTTTAAAAAACACCAACCCCAAAAAAAAAAAAAGGGAAAATTTTCAAGTTTTCAATTTGTGCCCATATTTTGAAACCATAAAAACGCGCGGTTTTTTCAATTTGTGCGTACGCGGAAAAGAGGGAAAACAAGATGGGCGGCGGGATTTTGTTGGAGCCAAATTCGGTGATTCTTCTTTCGAATAAAAAATTTCAGATCAAAAATAAACAATTCTTCCACCACCAAACACGGTGGTTATCGGCGAAAATTACGCATCAATGGCGGCGATTCGTTCGAATCAAGCTTTGAATCTGCAATGTCGGCCAAAGAATGATTCATTCAGTCATCCAATTATTTTCTCTCTCCTAACTGCATCCGTACAAATTTCGGCAGAGTTAGGGTTTCAAAATTTTGATTATTTATTTGTCAGATGAACTTCTTTTAGGTTAATCACTGTTTTATTGTTAGATCATTGATGAATTTGCTAAAATTTTGGCCTAATTTTTTTTGGAATCAATTATTTCAGTGTGATGTCGACGAATTAAGCGTTGTCGTTGAGGATCAAAGCGTAATTGATGATTGTTTGAACTGAACGTAAGTCTTTAATTTTTGCCAAGTCTCTCTCTCTCTTTTTTTTTTTTTTTTTTTTTCCTGTTGTTCTGATTAGTTTGTGGAATTTGGAGATAGAGTTTGATTAGGGTTTCGATTAGGATGATAATTGTTGTTATGACTGAATCTGTTGGAATTTGGTAATTATATCATGCAATGGTGGAAATGGAATGTGTTTACTGTTTGATCACAAATGATGTTTTATATTTGTCTTTCTTTGGTGTAATATTGACTTACTAAGGGCAATATTTAGTCAATCAAGTGTGTAAATTAAATTCAATTTCTTCGTCATTCAGTGATCATTTCATGGTATGTATTGTCACCGACATTACATTATTAAATTGATATGATCGCTAATAGTTTAGTTTGTGAGTCATTGGAAGTTGGAATTCATGAGCAACGGAATGCAAAATTTTAAAATTTTGGAGTAAAGAAGAAATTAGGACGTTGTTTACCCTGGAAGGACTCACGAAAGAAATATTTAACAGTGCATCACCAATACAATTTTAATACAAACTATTTGAATTTTCTGGAGTGAGTGGTGTTATATATGATTGCTTTCCCATCTTTTCAAGGCAACATTGAATTCTACAAGGTTTGAAGAGGTTGAAATTGGTCTTACAGTAGCATATAGCACTTGGTCAATGACTACATGAGATAAAATCTTGTTTCATGTAGTGCTTGCCTCATCATTGAGATTAAGGTTCTGATATGTTGTTTCTGCTGTCAACCTTGAAGCAAAACTTGAAGTAGTCATACCATTTTTTCCCCCTTATTCTATGTGGATTAGGATCCATTTCAAAAAAAAGAAAAAGAAGTTAATTTTTGGGTTAGATGGTTGATGAAGCTATTAAAACATCTTTAACATTTGTTTTTAGTACATGGCTGAGTATATTAGGAAGTTAACACACATCGCCTTTGAGAAATCCATCCAATTTTCCAAACTTGTCAGCCTTATTTATTGTCTTAGTTTTAGTTTGGTTCATGTCTGGTCCTTTAAGGCTGTAGTTGTCTGTCGTCCTTTTGGTACAGCGAATAAGGAGCCTATGTTTGACCTCATACTTTTTTGAAGGTTTGGTCTGAACCTTAGAGCAAAACCTGTAACATTCTTCTGCTTCTGTAAGTTGGTTTGTGGAATAATTACTGCATTATATTCTTCAGAAACACTATGTAAGGGCGAGTACATATAAATTGGGGTTAGTGAGCGTAAGAAATGAGGTTGCATCTTAATCTTGGGTAACAATGGTGCTCATATATTCAGTCATTTAAAAATAGGCTCTGGGTGTAGGACATATTGTGTATCATTTATTATTCATGTGAGAAGGATGTCGTTGTATTGTTAAGTTGGTTAATTTGGCTTGGGGATGTTACATGGTTGCATCTCTCCCTCATCATCTTACAACAGCCTTATAATGAAAACGCATAGCACTTTTCAGGAGAAACTCAGGGAAGAATCGCTAGTTCTTACTGTGTTTGTTTGAGTCAGTATGTCACTTTTGAACATCAGTCAATATTTTTCATTTCCCTATTATCGAAAATTCTTATATTTGGTTCATCCAATGAATTATATAGATCAGTGCAGGCATGTAGCTGTGATGAAATTATATTGGTTACAAAATCACATAAAGACACACAAATTTAATGAATTGTTGTCACAAGTCGTACTTTGACCAATAATAAACAAATATTACTATCGAAATATTATTGGATTTCAATAATTAACTTTTCATCTATTTTTATTAGTAGATAATTAGAGACATTAATGGTCAAAATTGCGCATTGAGAAACTTTAATGTCAATGTGGAACAATACTGAGGGACTTTACGGTTAAGGGAGGTTAGGCAGTAGTAGTTGCACCTTCTAGAGTAGAACCTATGAAGTTATGATGACCGAGCATTGTTTTTACCATTATGTATTCCTTAACAGCATAACAATAACTTTCCCCAATAATACTTTCTCTAATGAAATTAATTCTCAAAGGTGTTTCTACGTAGCATGCAATTGAAATCATAGAGGTGTTGTTGCTACTGCTGAAGCATAAACCTATGGTGTTTCAAGATCAAGAGTATATGGACCTGAGAGTGTATAACATGTATTATGGTGTGTCTTAGGCTATTGATGATTGTCAAAAGACTAATCGAACTTTTGTATTAGCCTAGAAAGATAATTGAATTTTTGAGACTGAAATCATGTTAATCTTGAATGTCCTGGATATATTCGGTCCAAACTTTTGAAGTTATAGTTCTGCAGGATGCTTCTATGTATGAGGTTTCCTAGTGCTGAAATTTTGTCACAGTGAAACTATAAGAGTATATGGCCTTGCTTCTTTTTATATAATGGTTACAAAGGAGGTGAAGGGCACGGCAAAAGGAAGGAATGGAATTGTAAAGCAAGAATAGGTTGGAAGTAGCATTTCTGTCATATTGTTCAATGTAGTAGGAATAATAGCTATCCTTCATTCCTTTGCTTGTCAACTCCTTACAAAGAACTGAAAATAAATTAAAAGACCCAGCATTATTATTATTATTATATTTTTTTTTTTCCCATTCGATTTTATAAAATCTGGTTGTAAAGTTTAAGGCCTGAGGAGACGTTTATTAAGGAGACCTTTGCCCATTCCTGTCAATTTCCTTCCTTTCGATTCCCATTTATAAATTGAAATGAACTAGCTTCCATGCAGTTTTTTTTTTTTTTTTTTTTTTTTTTTTTTTTTTTTTTTTTTTTTTTAAAAAAAACTTTCTCTTCCACGCCAAATTCTCTCAACCAACAAGCTTTCGAGGACTAGGGATTTTTAAAATGTCATCAGTCTTCTTTTATATCCAGGTTTAGTCATTGTAACTGTCTTTCTATTTCTTCTTATTTATTCAAACTACTTTTTCCCCCTTATGTATGAAGAATCTAACTAAATCATTTAGAAGATATAAAGACATGATAGATGAGCCATTTAGGGAATCTCTTCCCTGCTTCCCATTTACCTAAGGTGTTATAGCTAGACCTGAACCAAGTGCTTGTTGCCTGGTCTGATACTGTATACTCGATTGTTTAGTGAGCAGCATGAGCAAAATATCAGTTTTTGCTTATCTAAGATCGACGTACTCTGGACTTGCAACTTTAAGTTGAATATGTATACTTTAAGCTGGTCTGGCTTATCTCTGCAAATTATGTACTTGCACTTTTGATGTAGTCGTAACCGAATCAAATGCCTGTTATCTAGTCTTGTATATGTGGCTGTTTAGTAAGTAGCATATAGAGAAAGTGTTTGCTTATCTAAGATTGACGTATTTAAGAATGGCAACATGGACACCTAATGAGCAAACTTTGGGCATATGGCCAATGGAATGAGATTCTAGATGAAGAAAGAGGAGAGGAAAAAGGGGCTACAAGACATTATTCTTCATATGTTTCCAACTTTGTTGCCTCAAGTTTTACTTGCGGCTGTACTTGATTAAATTAATTCTATATGGTGCATGTATTTTAGAAATATGAGGAGCAGTTTGCAGCTAGAGGTTGTAATTTAGTTGAGCTATATTCCTGAGGGGGTTTGATATTTCCATTGCTATGAATGACGCTCACATCATTTACTTTTATTCTGGATGTTTACATTTGTGCTTTTCCTTTCTGGCAAAGATTGTCTTTCAAATTTGTTCTAATAATAAGCAGTATCCTAAATGGAAGTTGTGTCTTAAGCTTAACATGGTTTTCTGCTTTTCTTACTCTTCTGCTACGTTGCTGGAATTCCTTAATTTACCTTAAGCACCCATGCTGTATCCCCAACACATTGACTTGAGTATGGGTTCTTTGACACTTCATCTGGATCAAAAACTCAAATCTTTTCATTAAATCACTAAGATCAACACTCGTTCACGTCTGATTTGATATCCCTGAGTAAACATAACATAGCTGTTCTGAGATATTTGATGATAAGACAGTAGGTTCTTGTTTGTACAGAGGATTTACCTCCAAAAGATAAAATCTATAGATCCTGTACTTACGATTTGTTTAGGCATCATTAGTTTGTAGAAGAGATGGCAAAACTTTAATGAACTTCGCATAGTTAGTGACTCTATTTGATGTACATTAGTCTGATTGGATTTACCTTACTGGAGTTGCCATTAACATTCCCAAGTTTCAAAAATCTTCTTGCACCTACTGCTTGGATTTGGAATGTAAGCACTTAATTTGAAACTGTGCTGTTATGGATTGAAATTTGGAGTGTGAGAAGAAATTTGTAGGAAAACAATTAGGGATTCCTGCTGTAAATTGTTTAGATATTTTTATATTTAACTTGTAAGAATATTATATCTGAATTATCAAGGCCCTTTTCTTGCAGAATTCGGTTTATGAAAGCATAATGCATATGTTGAATAAGCAACCCATCATTTTCCAATGTCCCGTTCTGCACTTAATCTGTTTATTTTTCACAAGGTAAAGCTATCAAATCTTCCTCCCTTTATTTTAGATTGGTTGTACTGGTGTGACATTTATTCTTCAAAAAGGTCAGGCCTGATATTTTGCCTGGCTCATCAACTTACTGTTGCATCTGCCTTTGTCTGTCCAAGCATCACAACCCAAGTGATCTGACTGTTTCTGATAGTGGAAGCGTCGTTTACAGTGAAATGAATTTGATCTTTGTGAAACTTAATTTGCATCACGGAGTATTATCCATAGACGTTCCGACTATTATATCATTCTTGCATGAATATTTTTTTGTTGAAACTTGAAAGAGAGTTAGATGTGTTCCTCATTTCATCAAAAGTAGCCACATACCATATTATCTTTTACTTATAAAGCTTTTTATTCTTTGATTTCCATTTATCCATTTGTTTTTCCTTGTTTACTTTTGAAGTTGCCTGTTTGTCCTAGAGAAGCTTCCTCTATGTGAGTTCAGGTACAGGAATAAGACCAGGACCTTAATCATGCCACTTTAAGAGAATGTAGGACTGGTTTTTTTTATCTGAAAGAATTACATCTTTATGGGCCAGTTGTATGTAGTGCCATTGCATCAAGCATAGTATTACCAATGGCAAGTGAACTAGGCATAAAACATATGGTGTTTTGAGACTCTACCTGTTTCTGGTTCTAGGGTGATTGATTTAAAACATAGGAATAAACTTTATCTTTTTTTTTATGAGTACCGAGTCTCTAGGAAAATACAAATTACAAATGGATGGTGGGGTGGGGGTGGTAATATGAACTTGTGAACTATTGTACATATGCCTTTAATCTTTGCCACTAGACCAAAACCTTATTAGTTTAAATGTTTAATAAATTCATTCATTGGTAGGAAACTAGATGAGATAGAAGGGGGGGGGGGGGATAATGTGAAGTTGTGAACTATTGCACGCATGCCTTTAATCTTTACCACTAGGCCAAAATCGTAATAATTCAGTAGACTCATTTGTAGAATACTAGACCGGATAGAAAAAAGGTATGTAGAGGGCTTGATTCCTGCCTAACTAGTTACCGAGACTTTGAGCTCGATTAAAGCCTAGCTAACTATTGAGATTTTTAGCTCAGGCCAAGATCATCTTGAGCATTTTTTAATCAAGCTGAGCTTACCTAAGCTCTTGCTTGATTTTGGCTTGGAAAATTTTCAATTAGCTTAGGAAGACATGAAAGGATAAGAAAAAAAAATGACCTACTTTGATTTTAAGGAAAATTTCATCTAATTATCTTGTAATAAAATGATTTTCACTCTTAACAAATCAAATAAAGAATACCGGAAAAACTAGTTTCGTGAAAAAAGATTTTTCTTTCAATCTCATAGTCTGATTAAAAAGATGTCAAAGTGGAGGGATTGAATCTTAAAAAGTGATAAATAGGACTGACTTATGGAATCTTTTTGGCAAAAGAAAGGATCATGAACAATGCTTTCCTTTTTATGCTATATGACAAATTGACAAGTCATAACAACAATCTTAAAAGTTGTTAAAACTCCCTTTTTCTTTTTCTTATACGAATTGTTTTCACAAATACTAAAATATCACCCCTATAAAGTGAAGAACGTAAAATTGTCGCCTCAAATGTTTCAAGGTTTTTGAGCCTTCTGGCTCAAAATTGATCCACGTATCATTCTCTTGTTAAATGGTGAACACAAGGTCTGGATTTATTGGGCTATCAACATAGGCTGAAAACGCAATGGTGTGATTGTCAACCATTAATTTGGATTTTAAGTCACAAATGGGATTTGCTGATTAAGGTGTATCCTTTTTGTTTATCTTTTGCTAATTGTGAATTTTTATCTTTTTAATTTATATTTTCTCTTCGTGTCCATATATTCTTACTATTTTAACTTTTTAAATCTCCAAAAAAAATATTTAATTGGGTTCAAATTTATGAAAATATCCTACTATCCAAAAATTATCTCTCATAATTGTATTTGGTGGAGAAATATGGTGAGTTCAAATATTTTTTTTATTTTTATTTTTTAAAATTTATGATATGGTGAAAATCTCCACGTAACTAAACTTGGTGGAGAAATATGGTGGGTTTAAATATTAATTTTTTAATTTATGATATGGTGGAGAAATATGGTGGATTCAAATAGAAAAATACATAATTATAATATCATAATTTATGAGTACATGTAGATATTTATGGAATGAGAATATGACTTCATGATAACCCAATAAAATAAATAAAAAAAAGTCAAATGATAAACGATTATAATAAAATTTGATACCTACCATTATAAGATAAATTTTAATAGTATTTATGATGAGAAATAAAAATTGTTCGTTAATTATAATTAAATCAAAATTTGTGATATATACCATTATAAATTGACACATCTTATCAATACAAAACCCCATCAAGCGAATTTTGTGTTAGTAATTTTGTGTTAGTTTTAGGTAATCAATGTACGGGTAATTTTTAAAATTCTATGTTTAAAGTTATATTTGTAATTATTACTTACATTGTATTTATTTGGGATACTTAACGATTATCTGTTTATGTTTTGTATATTGAATTTTGTTTTTACATGCAGATCTAATCAGGGGTAATTCTAGGCCGGAGCGAGGTGGTCAACGGAACAAGGCCTCATATTTGAGGGCCCCCAAAATCTAGATATATCTAATTAAGTTTGGTATAATATCATGAAATTGTAGTTGGAGTAGTGGTTAGAGCAAGTATACCGTGTATACAAGATCTTGGGTTCAGGCCATACATGATATAATTTTTTAATTTTTTTTGAGCTGGACAGCTGGCATTGAATGTACCATTCCTCTAAAAACCTCCAAATACATTGAATGTACCCTCCCTTTAAAAACCTTCGCCCAAACCTGCAAACCTTCTAATTCCCAAAATTTTTTCCCAAAAATTCAGATATCTTTCTTCCCAAATTTTTTTCAATCTACCATTTTAATTCCCAAAAAAAACTCTATATCTTCCAGAATTCTATATTTTCTTATTTACTTTCTATTATTATCTTCATTTTCTTCAATTATTCAATTAATTTTCAAATTTTTTCATCTCCCAAAATTATTTTTCTCATATTAATTCATAATTTCAACGGTTAAATCTTCAATTTTAAGATGAAATTAATTATTGGGCAGAATTATAAATCTGTTCAATATGGGAGAATCGGCCAAAGATTTGTCTGTTTATGTTAAAAAATCCTAAGTTTTAATAGTTTAATAAAAATAATTTAAGTATGATATTGCATGTCTAAATATCCTGCATTATCAAAAGTGATTATATAACTGTATTTAACATTCAAGCCAAAAGATTTATCCTAAAATTCAATAAACAATCTGGGCATCGTACGGGACACGCAACTAGTATATATATATATAAAGGGGAGTTTTTTCACGAGTTTTAGAGAGCCACGTAGGATTTAATTTTCTTAGCGCGGCATGTAGGATCATAAATATTAGTGGTAGCCAATTAAATAAGTGATTATTAATTTCTTTTAGAATTAAATAATTCAAATGCCACGTAAGCAAAATTGACGGATAAAATTTTTAAGTTTACATTAATTAAATATAAAATATTATCTTTTGATATTAGGAATTTTATCTAAATATATAATAAATTTTAGCACATATTAACACATAAATAAATTGAGCAGAATTTAAGAAAACAGAGGTAGTGCGGAGACTTTAGACGTTCTTTATTTGTCTAGAGCATTGTCCTCCAAATTAGTGGATAAAGGGCATAAATTCTTTTTAAGAGTTATTATTATTATTATTATTATTATTATTATTATTATTAAACTTTTGTGTCTTTATCTTATCCTTCGTATTAAGTTATTTTATACTCTGCTAGCATTATTTAAAATATTAAGACATGCCTCATTTTGTTATAAAAGAAAAAGATCTTTCCCCTAATTGAAATTTGTGCCTATTGTACAGTTTTTTAAATAAATATTTTACTCCACTAGAGTAATTATTTAAATGCACGCAGGTAGTGCATAAATTATATTAATATGATGATTAACAACTACTTAAATTAGCATTAATAAGTCACTTCCTTTGCTTTAAAATTTAAGAATGAATGCTTTTTGGTGCTAATATTATGAACCATATAAATATGCATTAGCATTAGACTTTTTGATGGAGTATTTCTTTATTATATTTAGCAATACTTATATTCTATTAGTAATTGGTGGTCAAAATTTTATCTATTTTATAATATATATAAGTATTTTAAAATTTTGCCTTGTGAGAGAAAATATAAGCCTCAGACCTTCAATACCCTCTAGCATTCTACCTTTTGAATTCATGGCTAAAAAGTTTCCACTTGTCATAATTTTCTTCAATTGAATCCAACTAAAGACAAGGTCTGTGATTTTCTTCTATAGAAACTTCAGCTTTTGTACGTAAAAATCTGGATCAAAATTCATTTACAAATTACCTGATTTTATTTGCTCAGTGCTCACCTTTTTTTTAATTTTTGAATGAAGAATCTCTACATGGTATGTTTTTACTGGTTTTCTAATTCCCGAATAAAGATGCACGGAGAGTAGTAGTTTCATAATCTGAAGGGAAGAAAATCCATAGTTTTGAAAAATTATACTAGTACAAATTTTCACAAATTTACAGTAACTGTAGATGCTTTTCTTTCACTCTCTTTTCATTATAACAGTAGACATATTTCGAAATTTTGCAACATTTTTATCATCATAGTTAAGGAAGTAGTTAAGTGAATTTGGCGCATATTAAATCATTCAATATTATGGTACTTGTAGGAAATTATCAAGGAATTTATAAAAACTAAGGAACAATATTACTGAGTATATGGAAGGAAGAAGACTCAGCAGTATAGCAAAAGCACCATAATGGCCAGGCCATTATTTGGGATACGGCACTATGTGAATATTTTTTTATTGTTTGTCTTATTTTATCCGCATCAAACTTTATTTTATGCCCCCACCTCGTTATAATGGCCACTTGGCTTAGTCTTGTCCATGATCAACTCTATTATACTTTGTATTAACACGATAGATTTCAACGCACATGATGGTTAATTATCTAGGGCCTCTTGGATTTTCTTTATCTAATAAGCCAACAACTTTTTAAAATTAGTATGTCAACAACTAAAACTGTGATATGATATGTTGACTAAACTGCCCTTCATAAAGCTGAATGTTGGGCAGGCAGAATTAGCTTAGGTTTTGCATTGTTAGGTGAAAATGATTTTACTACATATAAATCTGTGTATTTTTTTCCTGGTTGATTTTACATGTAAAAAGTAGCTTGAGTTACTATTCTTGTATCTTTTAAACCTCTCCCCCTCCATTTCTACTGTAGGGAAGTTGGACAAGATAACACAGGGTCATCTTGCTGTATGATAATGCTTGCATGAAACAAATATGATTCCAAGGTTATCATCAGGCAAAACGAATAAAGTTTTGACCGGTTATGAGATATTTGCATGAAGTTTGTCTCTTTGGTGATTTTGTTGATGAAAATTATGCTTAGATTTCTTATCTGACATGAGATTGGCCCCAGTTGCGAACTTTCGAAATGTGCTCCATAGACACTTGTGCTAGTTTTGACATTTTAGAAGATTTTTTTTTCTTGTTAGGTGATGTAATTTGATCTCACTGCTAACATATACTCCCTTCGTCCCATAATATAGTTCCTGTTTGTATTTTTTTACGGTATTTAAGAAATAGGAGAGAAAGTGAATTAAGTACATTAATAAAAGTGAAAAGTACAAGCATTGACAAAAGTTAGAGAGATAAAGTGGAAAAAAGTACAATGCATGTGCAAAATTCAAGGGTAAATTAAGGAGTACAATGAATAAAGTTAAAAAAGTAAAGGTATAATGGTCTTTACATACTATCCAAATATAAAAACAGGAACAACATTTTGAATCTCCAAATTAGGAAAACAGAAATTGTATTACGGGACGAAATGAGTACAAAGACTGACTGAGCGAGATTTTAATTTGAGAGCCAATATGTTGTAGATTTTTTTTTTTTTTTTAACTAGCAGGCTAATTCTGCACTGATTTTTTTTCCCCTTTTGAAAATTTGACAAGAATAATCTCAAGGTTGGATTAGCCCATAATTATCTAATGAATTTTGGATGGCTGTTTGAAAATGATTTATACAATTAGCGTTAAACTATTCTAGTATTCTGTTATAAACAAATTTCCTCCCCTTTACCTCTCTTTTTCATCAATGCCTATCTCCGTGTCACCATCATTATTTCCACCCCTAGTCCTCCTTGGATGGCTGTGTGATGATGAAGGCTAAACAGAGGAGAGAGAAAGTAGAGGGTGTGGTGGCGGTGATTATGGGGGGGAGGGGAAATGGTGGTGGTATAGTCATGGTGGTGAAGAAGGTTATGTGAGGGTATATGAGGATTGAGGAGAGGGGAAGGAGGGAAAGATAGCTAGCTGCTGGTAAGGTATATTTTAACTTTTGATGAACTAAGTTATTTTTACAGCATTTTGAAAGGAAAAAAAAAAACCAAACACAACGTTAATGGCTGTTTATTGCTTTATCTCTAGTTTAAGAGAAAGGTATTGGTTCATTGTCACTTGAATCCCGTTTACATGACGGTGAATAGGATAATGATTTGAGAACCAGGATAATGATTGACATTTTAAAAAGTTGATAATGCTTACAAATTTCCTTGGAAAAATTGTCACAAATAAAACGAACTTTTAGTGATCTTCCAAAAATAAAACGACCTTTTAATTATTTCGGAATAAAACGATATTTGACATGGATCTGCCCAAAATAGGACGTAATTGATTGGTTACAGATTGATAGGTTAAATGTGACACGTGTCGTCATGTGATTGTTCAATTTGTTTTTTTTTTTTTTACATTTTCTTATTTATTCTTTTTTTTTTAGAATAACATTTTCTTATAAAAATCTTATTTTATTAAAAAAAAAAAAACATCATCCCCACCCCATCACCGCCCAGCCACCACTAGACCTGTTTAATGGATTAGGGGCCCATTTAAAGCCCTAACCCAGCCTTTTTATAAAAGAGTTTTATCCATCCAATATTTAAATGGGGCGGACTTTTAAAGGGTTATTAAATAATGGGCTTTTAAAGGGTTGAGTCTAAGTTAAAAAGGGATGAAATTGGGTAACTCTTATGGGACTTTTTTTATCCTAATTTTTCTGTTTTTAAAATTCCTAACATCAAATTATAATACCTTTAAAATAAAAATTCCCAATTTCCCCCAAATTATGAACCCTAAAAAGTTCCCAATTTCCTCCAAAAATAAAAAATTAAACGTTTTCTCTCTCTTCTTATTCACCAGCAAAAATGTATGAACCCTAATTTTTTTTCCTACTCGTATTCTTCGCTTAAATTCTCACAAATTGCTACTCTAATTCTTCACTCCATATAGACGTTCAGATTTCACACATTGTTGCTCCAAATCATTGCTCGAAGTAGGTCAAATCGCTAGTCGTTCAGGTATCGATTTTGGTAAATTTTCGCAATTCTACTAATTTTGGCTTAAAATTATGTGATTAAGCTTTTGATTTTGTAAGAATTTGTTGATTCTCGAAATCCTTGCTCTAAGTTTGTTGATTTTTTTGTCAATTTGTTGCTGATGTTAGTATTGCTATCTTTGGAAGTTTTTGGGAGTTTTAATTATTCAAGAAACGTAGAGGCAATGTTAGATAGATTATAGATTATGTAATAATGTACTAGTAATTTGCAATGTGAGGCAGACTACTGATAATGTACTAGTAATTTGCAATCTTCTTTCTTTTGTTGTCAATTTGATTTTTTTGTTACTTATGTGTATATTTAGTGGATTCTGAAAATTGGGGACATAAAGTTGTTGGGACTATATTAGACATATGCATTCTTGTAGGCTGTACCAAAGTTTGGTTTGTTTGTATGATTTGCTGACCAGCCTAACGTTTGTATTATTTGGTGAAATTTGTTTTTTGGATCAATAATTATTATTATTTACCTATTTTTGCAGTTTTTTTTTAACCCGAAAAGTGAAGCAACTACAACATCAATGCCGGTTGATGATGATGAGGTTGATGAATTTAATGCTGTCCGAAAGCGTAAAAGGAGTAGGAAATCTAAAGTTTGGTAAGAAATGACGGAAGGAAAGAATGCAAAAGGTGAGCGAATTTATTTGTAAGCATTGTAAAGTGGAGTTAATTGCCCACAAAAATAGTGGCACATCTCATTTAATACGTCATTTGCTTGAAGTGTGTAAAAATCGAACTAATGGATTTCCACTTGGGAAGGCAGTTGATGATGAGGAAGAATTTGTTTTTTAGATGAGTGAATTAAGAAAGGAGATTTTATTGTATGTCGTTGAAGATTCTCATTCTTTTTCGACTGTGGAAAAAAAAAGTTTTAGGTAGATGATGTTAAAGTCTAATCGTAAATTTAAATCATTTAGTCGAACAACTTTAACTAGAGACCTTTTTTCTTTGTATGCCTCTTTTAGAGAGAAATTAAAAAAATAATTGAGGAGTGCACCCGGACGAATATGTTTGACAACTGATAATTGAAAATCATCACACACTTGACAACATTACATTTGCATAACCGCCCATTTTATTGATCATGATTGGAAACTTCATAAAAGGATCATTAAGTTCACATCATTGTCACCCCTTTTTGATGGACAAAGCATCTCCGAAAATAAGTTTGACCCATAAAATTGCATTGGGGCAAAAAATGAGGTACGTAATAAAACGATTGATAGACTTTTGCGTAAGGCAGGTGAAAACAGTAAAAAGGATCATTTTATATATACACTGCCAGTGACAGGTAAAAAGCAACGAGCTTTAAATCCTTCAACTGTCTAGCTTTGTATATTCATTAAAGGAAATTAAATTTTTCCCCTTCATAAATATGTTTGTGTACAAGACGTGTATTCAAATGTATATATCTTAATTTTTATACGCATAAAAATTATAAAAGTTTGATATTAATAAAATATACAATGAGATGATTCTAATAAGACCCCACATAAATATATTATCACTTATAAATTATGGAGAATTTATGGTCAAAATTTTATAAGTTTGACCCATAAAATTACATTGGGGCAAAAAATAAGGTACGAAGGAGTAGTACGTAATAAAACGATTGATAGACTTTTGCGTAAGGCAGGTGAAAACAGTAAACACTATATATACACTGCCAGTGACAGGTAAAAAGCAACGAGCTTTAAATCCTTCAACTGTCTAGCTTTGTATATTCATTAAAGGAAATTAAAATTTTCCCCTTCATAAATATGTTAGTGTACAAAAATTAAATGTTAAGTCAAATTAAATAAATGATATGAAAGCTAAGGTATAACTTATTCTTATCTCAATATATATATTTTCTCCGTTCTTTTATTATTACGTCATAGGGTTGTACGCAAGGTTTTTGATAGTGGAAAAAAGGACGAGAGAGAACGGTAAAATGCAAAATTGTCCATGTAATTATATACATAAACAAATAAATCAAGTGTTCAAAAGTAAGGGTATATTAGGTATTTGCAGTATGAACATAGATATTTCATTTCCTAAAATGAATATGGTGCAATATTTGTGAAACTTACTTAAAAGACAAGTGGTGCAATAATTAAAAAAAACGGAAAAAGTATATAAAATGATTAAAATTGTAACAATGACATATGCTCTATTTGCCTATTTGGTGTTTAAAAGTTACATCAAAGTAAATTACTAAAAAAAGTGTACAAAGTACGAATATAATACTAACTTTGGAGTTCGAAAAGCTAGATGCCAAGTTCTAAAGTTGATAGAGCCATAGAGGTCGTGTTGTGACAAGTTATATCATTAAATAAGTTCAGTTATAAGCTGGAAATGTTAAGTTGCATTCATTAAATGGAACTCGGATTACATTCAAACTGATTGAATTGAAACTCTTTCATGATTGATTTATACAAAATGTTTATATTTTTATTTGTAAAATATAGAGTGTTACAAAAGATATATACCGCAAATAAGATTTTTATCTTGAAAATGAAGTGTATAAATTGATCATATTTATAGGAGTTGCAATATTGTGAAATTTGACATAATAAAGTGTTAATCACCCAAAATAACATCTTAAATCTACTTGATTATTTGAGTATATTCTTTATCCATTTTAATTATGGGGTAACATCTACTACTAAATTTATCTTAAAATACTTGTTAATTTACTTTTGCCTACTAAAATTTTGACCACTAGTTACGACAAATACAAATATACACATTAATACATTATAGATACATGGTTAATTATATCCATGTCGATTAGAATACATTTAGTTTTCCTCTAAAAAAAATACATTTATACATTATGTTTAAAATTATGACCACTAATTTTTACTAATATGTTCTAAGATGGTAAAAGGTTTTCCTCTAATAATACAGGTTTAAATTTTTTTAGCAAAGAAAAAAAAAAAAAAAAAAAGGAACGTTGTTAAATAGATTTCATAAAAGGATCATTAAGTTCACATCATTGTCACCCCTTTTTGATGGACAAAGCATCTCCGAAGATATTTTTATGTTTCTTAACCAATGGCATTTAGATGACAAAGTGCTTAGCTTAACGATTGACAATGCAAGTTACAATGATGTGATGGTTAAGCACATGAAAAATCGTCTTAGATCAAGGGGAATGTTGGTTAGTGGTGGTTGTTTTTTTCATATTAGATGTTGTGCTCATATCATCAATTTTATTTTGTCCAATCCGGTCTATCTTGTATTGAGAACATATTAGATAGGATTAGAAACTTGGTAAAATTTGTTAAAAAATCATCTTCTAGAAGCAAGGATTTTTATGATACCGCTCAAAAGCATTTTCATTTAGAGGCTAAGAGGAAACTTCGTATGGACATGCAAGTTCGTTGGAACTCTACATATATGATGCTTGATAATGTGCTTTACTATAAAGGTGTGTTTATTCATTTAGGGTCATTACATGCATCTTTCAAGTGTAATGTGCCTTTGGAGAATGAATGGGAAGAATTGAGTGTTGTTCACAAGTTTTTGAAACTCTTTCATGATGTTACATGTATGTTCTCGGCCAATAAGTTTCCAACTTCTAACATGTATATTAAGGGAGCATGTATGGTGTATCGTCGTTTACTTGAGACATCTAAAGATCCACATGAATATTTAGTTCAAATGGTGTTACCTATGTTGGAAAAATTTGACAAATAGTAGTCCGAGTATAACATATATCTAGCTTGTGCGGCAATTCTTGACCCAAGGTTTAAGTTACAGTTTGTGGAGTATTGTTTTGACAAGATATATGGTTCGGATGAGGCTATGTATAAAGTTGAAAAAGTATTGAACACTTTAAGATCTTTGTATAATGAGTATAAGTCAACATTTTCAACTTCCCCAATTGTCGTTCCCTTTACTACAAGTAGTAAGATTGAAGATGAAAACTTCTTTGATGATTATCAAATCTATAGTTCAAGAATTACAAGGACTCAAACAAAAAAGTCCCAACTTGAGTCATATTTGGAGGAATAGGAGCTTGATTTGAACATGGAGCTAGATATTCTAGAGTATTGGCAACAAAATGTAGTGAGATTTCGGGAGCTTGCAATATTGGCACGAGATCTTCTAACGATTTCGGTTAGTACAGTGGCTTCCGAGTCGACTTTCAGTGTTGGGGGGAAAACTATATCTCCTAATCGTCATTGAAACCCTCAACGGTTCAAGCCCTAGTTTGTGTTCAAGATTGGCGCCGTGATGAATATAACATCCCTTCAAATTTGGATCGTGATTCTAGCTCGGATGATGATGAGGCCGTTGATGATGGATATGATGATGATGATGATGATGATGATGAGGTTGATGATAGTTTCCTATACTAGGTAATTGTTTTGATTTTTCTACTCTTATTATTATAATCTTGCTGTTTTTCTTGGTATAAATGCCGAATAGAAGTATTTTTTTCTAAGATTCAGCTAGAGATTTGTATTCAGTATTACACTAGAATTTTACTATGACTTTATGTCATTATCCCATCTTAGGGGCTGCTTCTGTCAATGCATCATATGATTACCATTGGAAACTTGGATCGGAAAAACTGATGCCTGATAGAGGTTGTATGAAATGTTCTGGCAGCCATCTATAACTGTTATTTTGTGCGGGAAGTTGGGTATGCTGTGATTAGTATCTAGTGAGTCACTTGATTGTAACAAATTTGTGTGTCTAATTTGCCTCAACAACATTGCTTAGTTACTTGATTGTAACAAATTTGTGTGTCTAATTTGTGTCAACAACATTGCTTAGTTACTTGATTGTAACAAATTTGTGACAAGAACATTACTCAGCTCTCTACTTTTAACTTGTTGGCTAAGGCCCTTTATAATTCTCTTACATTGTGTTTACTACATGGTTATTGTAGTTTGTTTATACATTTGAATGGGTCGGGCCGGGCTAGGCTTAATGGCCCATGGACAAGCTCGACCCATTTTGGATAAGGCTTGGTCTGGTCCGGACTGGGCCGACCCGACCCGTTGAGTAGGTTTAGCCACCACCAACCGTAACCCATCCTCTCCACCCACAAACCCAACTAAATCCGGCATTCATCCACCACCGGCACCAAAATCCACCAGCAGCCCCCACAGTACACCCCTGACAGCCCCAGCGAATCCTACCCTTGCCCCACTATCCCAGCCGAAACCCCCATCCTAGCCTTTCACCACAAGCTCCAACCACCAGCCCATTCACCAACAACATACAATAACCGCCCAATCACCACCAGAATTGCTTTCCCAGCTCCAACTGCCCAAAACACCGCCCTACATCTCCATCCTTTCATGACTAACAGCCTATAAAAGCCATTCGATGTTGCGGGAAAACGTAAGGGCTTGGGGTGTTGTGAGAAGCTAGAAGGGGAGGGGGATGCGTTGCGTTGCCGGAAGGGAGGGGTAGGGAAGAGCTGAGGATTGGTACTGGTGGCGCTAGACAGAGGAGCGCGGTGGTGGTTGAAATGGGGAAGGGGTTGACCGGAATTGATAGAAGGGGAGGATTTTTGGTTTTTTTTTTGTTTTAAAATTAAGTTTTATTTAATTAAAACAAAATTTGAAAACTTAAAATAAAAAATCCTAAGCAATCACTATGTCACACGTGTCCGGGTTAACCTTTGAAACAGGTTACCGGTTTTTATCCTATTTATAAAAGATTCATGTCAAAGGTCGCTTTATTCCTGATTAATCAAAAGGTCGTTTTATTTTTGGAAAACCGTTGAAAGGTCGTTTTATTCTTGACGATTCTTTAGGTAGATGCTTTTTACAAATTCTTATCCCACTCAATTTCTATATTTCATATCCTCGCCCAAGTCCTGGAAAACTCTCTTTCTTTCTAAAACTCCAAATACTATGATTTATTTTAGAGAAAAAAATTTGATGAATGGATTTTCAATTGACTAGTTTTTATCAAAAATTAATTACTAGCTTGAGCAACAAGTTTATGTCACCTTTTATTTTCCCGTTTACGAGAACATAAAAAAGAAAAGACGAAAGTTTAATTTTCGAACCACGCTTTAAAACTAATACAACCCAATCAAATGGGAAAGTAAATTATGCTTGACATTTGACAATCAATATAACACTTGATTGTCAAATCAGGTCAATTATGTTTATAAGGTGTGCGTCCACTACTAGAAATAGGCCGTTTTTCGACGGAATCGTTCCGACGGACCTACATTCCGTCGGAAAATTCGAATTTTCCGATGGAATTATGGTCTGTCAGAAAATTCCATCGGAAAAGGTACTTTACGACGGAAATTCCCTCGGAAATTTTGCGACAGAATTCAATTCCGTCGTAAGACTTAAACCCGATTATTTCCCCTCCTTATTATTTCCTCTCTTTCTCCGCCTCTTTCCCCTGTCTTTCTCTCTCTTCTTCTCTTCTCCTTCCCCTTCTGTTTTTTCTGAATCTCTTCTCTTTCCTCTTCTCCTCTCCTTCCCCTTTGGTTTTCTCTGAATCCCTTTCTCTTCGCCTGTCCCCTTCTCTTTCCTCTTATCTCTCCTCTTTCTCGCCTTCTTCTTCTCTGATTTCTTTCCCCTCCTTCTCACACCAACGTCGAACAACATTAACACCGCCGCAACCACCACTACCACCACCACTGCGCAACGTCTAGGTGGTTTTTAGGCCAAATTCGACCATTAAAAGCCTAGATCTAGACTTTTCATGGCCGAATTTGGCCTTGTTAAACCGTTTTCGTGGTGAAATTCGAGCCCATTTCAATTTAAGGTATGTTTTATGTTTTAATTTTTTGATTTTCTGTTTTTTTTTTAAATTTTGGGTTTTTAGTTGTTGTGTGTGCGTGTGTGATGTGTGGGCTGGTGGTGGGTTATGATTTGTGAAGGTGGTGGGTGGTTTCGTGGATTCTGGCGTGAGTTAGAGTTGGTTTCGTGGTTTGGGTGGTGGTTGTGGGTGGCCGTTACTTAGGGTTTTGTTGGTTTCGTGGCGTGGGTTTGGTGGTGTGGGCTGGTGCTTGTGGTGTGGGCTGGTGGTATGGGTTAGGGGGATTGGTGGGTTAAGGTGGGTGGTGTGGGCTGGTGGTCCAGTTTAGGGGCACTGGTGGTGTGGGTGGGTAAGGGGGCAGTCATGGCAGTCATAGGTGGGCATGGGGGTATGCGTGGGCAGGGGGGCAGGGGGTGGGCTGGTGGTGTGGGTTGGTGGTGGGGGTGGGTTGGGGTGGGGCTGTTTTTTTTTTTTTTTTTTACTTTTCCGACGGAAAATTCCGTCGGAATATAACTCATACCGACGGAAAATGTTCTGTTGGAACATTGTGACGGATTTCCCAATTAAGTCAAACTTGACTCCGACAGAACAAAATCCGTCGGAATGGATTTTTCCGATGGAATATCGCGAAATTCCTACAACATGTAATGCGACGGTGCCTTCCGATGGAATTTCAGGGTTTTCTGACGGATTTTTTCCGTCGTTGATTGGTTGTTTTCTAATAGTGGTCATAAAGCATGCTTTACCTTGTGACAATCTATTCACAAGGGTCTCAGTTAGTAATCCCCCGTCAATCTTATAGTTTCCTAGTGAAGGTTCTAAACATTAACCAAGTTCCAAAGTGTAAATATGGACTTTTAATATTCAATATACGAAGCATAAGATATCATATAGCCAAAGCATTCCCTTAAAAATCATGATAAAGAGTATCAATATGCATGCATGGGTTTTTGTTTTTGTCAATTGTTAAAAAAATGTTGAATAATCATGCAAGCTTAGCTGAATCATTCTTTGTAACTGACATTACCCAGAGATAATAGTGAATGAAAATAATATAAATAAATTAAACTCACAATACTCAATTTCATTTTGTCACAACTAAATATGAACCAAATAACTCATCACCTAAACAAGACCCAAAATCCCAAACCATTCCAGCCCATTTTCCGCATCTTTGATAACATACTCATTCATATCAATATATCACTACCTAGTAGGCTAGTATTAGTTGATTATCTTTTCCTGACTGCATGGCTATGTTGCATCTGTTTGCTTGTATCATGGTACCAATAGCCGTATATATTATGCAGGAAAGTTTTTCTTTATCGGGTCCCCCAAAGTTTTGAACCAATGGGTGCTGAACTCTTCTGAGAAGAATCTGCCCCAACTTATTATTATACTACGTAGTAATGAAAGTAGAGTGGGCCCCTTATTGTTTTGGTCCTAGAAATATTTTTAATTTTTTTGGCAGGCAAATAAAGTTATTATGCTTGAAGCATATAATGATGATATAGTTGTTACTGATGCAACATGAGACGCGATGATATATGATGGGAACCTGCGTTGAGGACTCAATATATAAGCACTCACTGGGATAACTTCTTCTCTGCAAGATTTTAGCAACCCAAACCTTGTTGGCCTTTTTCTTATAATTATAATAGGAGTCAGCTGGATACATATATACAGCGTAAACAGAGAGATCGAAATCCATTCCCTATCATGCCTAGAGCACCACCAAGAGATCCTTTAGTAGTCGGCCGAGTTATCGGGGATATTTTGGATCCCTTCAATAGGACTGTAACTCTCAGGGTAAGCTTTAACAATAGAGATGTTAATAATGGATGTGAACTCAGGCCCTCTCAGGTTGTTAATCAACCAAGAGTTGAGATTGGAGGTGATGGCCTTAGGACTTTCTACACCTTGGTAAGTCCCTTAGCTGACCTAATAATGAAATTACCAAGAATAAAAATCCAATGTAAATAAAAGTATGATTATTTTGTCTTCCTTCTTTCATCATCATTTCTAAACAACTGTCATGTATTTAAATACATGCTTTTTTAACTAATGAATCTTCTCATTCGTATGCAGTAAGATTTTATAGTGGTTTCTTTGCTAAATGTGTCTGTAGGTTATGGTGGACCCCGATGCTCCTAGCCCAAGTAATCCGAACTTGAGGGAGTATTTGCACTGGTAAGTACACTCCTTTTGTTTTTATTTTTATTTTTTGTAACTTTTGCATTGTAAATTTTACGGTTCTTTTTCTCACCCTCTTCTCCTAGTACGAGTACTTTTGTTGATTTCGAAACGTTAAATACTGCAGTTTTCTTTGTTACTTGTCTGGTGGGGTAGGAAGAGAAGATACTGCGGGTGTTTGCTTCTCCGTTCTCCGATTTCTATCACTTTTCTTAAAGGAGATGGACCATGGACGTGAAGGAAATTTTTATATTAGGATTTTTTTTAAAAACCACCCCTAAATACACCACTTGTTAAATTTATCATCCGTATTTTACAAAATTTAAAAATATTACCCTTAAAACGCAAAACCAAGGACCCTTGTGTCACCACCCTATTAGTCGAAAATAATCAAATAAAATAAAAAAAATCCCCAACCAGCTCCGACAGCCACCTGCTCCCCCTTCTCCTACAACCCCACCAAGCCCCCACCCCTGCTCGTGAACCCTACCAAGCCCCCACCTGCCGGTAGGGGTGATTGGAGGTGGCTGGTTGGGGTGGGGGTGGTCCGGCAGGGGGCAGGTTTGGTTTGGGTGGTAGGAGAAGGGGGAGCAGGGTGGCTGCCGAGGACGGGGGCTTAGGGGGAATTTTTATTTTTTAAAAAGTTTATTATTTTCACTAATAGGGTGGTGACAAATGAGCCCTCAATCGAGGAGGGAGCGGTGATACCTACTAATTTGCATTTTTAGGGTGGTATTTTTTAATTTCATAAAAAACGGGTGATAAATTCAATAAGAGGTGTATTTGGGGTGGTTTTTTTTAAAAAAATTTCCTTTATATTACTCCCATCGTTTTCTTTTTACAAAAAAAAAATCCTTCCGTAATAATCGCAAAGAGGTGATCAACATTGTCTTAACTTGAAAATAGGGCGGATGTGGGAAACCTAAAAACATTTTTAGTTAAATACTCTAACCATTATCTCTCTTATTAAGCTCACTTTTCACAAATATCTTACTACCCTCGTTTCATATTTTTGCAACTTTGGGATATTATTTATAAGATATAAAATATTTTAAAGTTGCAAAAAATATAAAAGGGAAGTAGTATTATTTCTATCTCTTACCAACCTCACTTACATAATTTTTTCATTATTTCTCTCTTATACTAACTATACTTTATAGTATAAAAAATTTGTCCACTTGTATTATTTTATAGATAATGTTATATGTAGCCCCTTAAGGCTATGAATAAACATTTAATATCTTTCCTAATATAGTATTAATCTAGGAATACATGACAAAATCACATATAAATTAGTGTAATGAATGTTACATTTTCATTTATTTTATTTTATTTTTTTCCAATTTAGCTCCTTAAATGTAACTCTTAGGGCTATGTATAACATTTTTCTTATTTTATTGAAGTTCATAAGTCTATCCTATATTTTTTTAAACTAGGTGCACTCCCTACCATTGTAATTATTACGAAATAAAGAGAGTATTAATTATGGAGTTTGAGAGTTGTAACTCACAAATATAAATGAATATGAAAATATCCATGATTTAGTTGTTTGGTGATGAATTGATATTTGATAACGACAAAAGTTATTCTCCACTTAACTTTTCTCACTTGATAGATTATTCTTAGGAGATAGGAAGATTAGGAACCTTGAGATTATTTACTTGGCTCTTGAATACTAAGAATAATATTTAACAAAGGCATTCATTGTACCACATAAAATAAGTGAAAATTCAAAAATGTAAGGTATATTGAAGACTGTAGTTGATCACAAGATGACGTCATCAAGTACAAATTATGTACGTAACCGGTAACCCACCTGGCAGTGGTATTTCGCTTTTCCTACAAATGATTCTGAAATCAATTAAATTAATGTGATTTAATTTTATTTCGATTTTATTATTACAATTTTATAAAATTCTGCTTTATTTCGCTGCACATACTCTATACTCCATATTGTTTATTGGCTAACTAGATCCATTTTTTTTTCTTGGAAAAAAGGTTGGTGACTGATATTCCTGGGTCCACAGGTGCATCCTTTGGTGAGTATCCCTTATCATTAATCAAAATTAGAATTTCTGTTTAGTATTTGGGGCCCCACATAGTTCATATATTTGTAGATGCCTCAAAAATCATCCATGTATTATGTGATATCTGGCGCTGTGTGCTGATCATGTGAAGAGAGGATGGTGGAGGGCCAGGAGGGGTAAAGGTAGTTAATTTAGGTTTATTCCTTGTAAGAAAAGGACCACTAAAATGAAAAAGGGTAATTTCTTTCTTCCTCTGAAATTTATTAAGCATCCTTTGCTGCTTTTTTCTTAAATTTCCCAATCTCCTTTTCACCTTTTGTGTACTCAAATGCTTACCACGAAAGACTGAAGATTGCAAAGCTATTTGTGGGTCTTGTAAGGAACTCAACTTGGTTTGTGTATGAAATTCTTCTTGGTACTATGATCATTTATTAAAGTGACAAAATTTATGATTAGAACATTTATTAAAGGTCAGAAATTAATATTAAAGTTGATCTTGGTACATACTATGATCATTTTATAGCAGTAAGTACGGTTTTAAGAATAATATTTTTAGACAAGAAATAGAACATTATTGATTCATATATTGTAAAAAGTTGCTTCAGATTAGTTCAAATTTATAGTCTTTACCAATTTATTGCTCTTGTAGTCATATTTTCATCTTATTTTCCTAATTATGTACATGTAAGTAAAAATAATTGATGTTGGTCTTAAAGTTTTCTACTTTGTTGATATAATTGATGTTGGTCTTAAAGTTTTCACAGAGTTTATGACATTATCTTTTGTTTAGGCCAAGAGATAGTTTGCTATGAGAGCCCAAGGCCAGCAGTGGGAATACATCGATTCATCTTTGTGTTGTTTCAACAACTAGGAAGGCAAACTGTGTATCCTCCTGGGTGGCGCCAAAACTTCACAACTAGAGAATTTGCTGAAGTCTACAACCTCGGCTTGCCCGTTGCTTCCGTCTATTTCAATTGCCAGAGGGAGGGAGGCTCTGGTGGAAGAAGGTTGTAAATTATCTACACTCCCTTTATAGTGAAGAGATCACTGGACATGATCTACTGCACTTATTAATATTAGTAATAATAATGAGGAGTCTCTGTCAACAATTGCACTTTTCTAATATATAAGTACCTTATACAAACAACCTTCTTTTAAGACATTTTTGTTAGAGTAATACACTAATACTAATAACTCGTAATTTAACCCTTGATCCATCATATTGTGGTAATTTGACTACTAAAATTAGTTATTACCCCTGTATCTCTCTAAATGAAATGTCTTTATAAATGGGTATTTACACAAGTTTTTATAAGGTATTTATTTTAAAAAGTGATCTGTTACGAAATAGTTAATATGTATTAGTTTTTTCTTTTTCCTTTTTTCCCCTTTCTTTTGGGGCTTTTTTTTTTTTTTTGGAAATGTATTGTACAATTTCAGGGGTGCCTAAATAATGTAATGTTTTCTTTGGTCTTTTTACTGTTGTGAATGAATTACTTGCTTTCTTGTTAAAAGTGTGCTACATATTTTTGCGAGTTGGATCAAGGTGCAGCCCATTTACATTTCACAATTAGACTGAGCCCACCTTTTTAACCGGACCCAAAAGCCCATTAGATTGGGACAGTGCTGCTTTTACAGAATTTTGTACCCATATTATTTATTATCAAGTGTATGAAAAAGAAATAAACATCAATATTTAATCTATATATACGAAGTATAATTTACTAATAAAATAAAACACTCTAATATCATTATGAAATACATAATAATTAGTACATGGATACAACCACACTAAACTTAACATTTTAGCAAACTCTAATAGTCATGGAAATCTTAGAAACTAAAAATATCATACACCATTACATTACATGCTCGGTAAGACATCTCAACATACCAAACTTACACGTAAATACGTACGATTCTATATTAATACCACACAATCTAAGAAGATAGGAACTTGTAGAAAAGAGATTCAAATTTGGCCATCTCCTTGTGTGGAAGAGCAACCAAAACATTGACCCCAGCATTGGATTCATTAATATCAGGAAACAACAATATGATGTCCTTCCTATGATACACCAAAGGGCAACAATACTTTGGTTTTCCCCAAGGATACTCCACTTGATTAAACCCTAGTCTCCACCATGAAGACATCAAGAACTCCCCATTAGGAAACCCTTTGTATAACTCACCCCAATCTATGGCTGATCGCGCATACTCATCGTTCATCCTTGGGGCTCCTTCTGTCACCAAATCCACTAGCTCCGAGAGTGGAGCTTCCTCTAATTTCTTGCAATCAGCCATTGCATACGCGGTTAATACTGCATTACCGGCGAATGAGGTTGGTAAAGGAGGGTTTAGCTTTCCCCTAATATCAACTGCAAATAGCATGGTTGATGACCTTTCTGATAAGTTGTTTTCATCATTTTCACTATTAGATAAGGCCTTGCAACGCCAAACTAGAGCTGAAATCACGTTGAATCCCGTTACTTTGCCCTTTCCGTTGGTGGGCCCTGCCTTCGCCTTGGCCTTAAGGTCAAAGATGTCATTTTCCGAAAGACTAAATATCTTAAAGTCTAAGTCTTGAGGGGTGGTATCGAAGATGGTAGGATTCTGCTCACCTTCACCCTCTTGGCCAATTGGGATCTTAAGCTTAAGGAGTTCGGGGTGTGGGAACGTGACACGTGGCGGATCACGAGCCGCAAGCAACTCACGGTCATTGCATGGGACAATTGGTAAAGGCTTGTCATCTGCTAAGGCTGCTAGATTTTGTAACAAGTATTTGATGCTTGTTCCATCAAATATTGCATGGTTGGTTTGGAGACCCATTGCAAACCCACCACATTTAAACGCCGTCATCTACGGAAAAATAGTTGTTATGCAATTACTAAAAGGATAGATACATCATACATTCACATCAAAGAATTGACAAATTTAGTAACACTCTCTAGACAACTAATTAAAAGAAGGAAGAAATATTGTGTACAACTAACTACTAGCTAGAAACAGTTTAAATGTCATTTTTATATCATTAACGAGGTTTAATTTAAATGTCACTTAAAACACAAATTATAAGAATAATCTACTAAGGAGTACCTCAGTTTCACAATAGATAAATTATATTGATTGACTTTTTTCCATTTCTACGCATTACTTTGATCATTAATTTGTGTACAACATCAATTTTTAATTGAGAGCAGTCCAATAATATAATATGTTACATAAAATAATTAATTTTTAAACAAGTATATATGTAAAAAAGTGTATACAAAGTTAGTGAATTAAATAAATAAGCAAAAAGTCAATACCTTGCATTTATTGTGAAATGGAAGTAGTATGTTGATGACATTGAAATCGAGCTATAATTATGAATTTTTATTTAAAGCTAGTAATATTGAAATACATATGAAATACTTTGTACTAGTTTTGTGTTGACAACTTTTGAGATTGAACTTCAATCTCACTAATTTTACAATAAGTATATTGAATTATAATCCGAATATATCATCAATCGTTAGTCATTATATTTGGCACTCCATTTGTTGTAATTATTTTTTAAGCAATAATATAAGGTTTGAGAAAATACTATATTGAACCTACAAAGGGGAAAAAAAAAATGTGTGGTTGAGCCTCATACTAATAATGTCCATACCAACCTTTAATCTCTTTTAATCTTGACATAATATAGAGTTGGTGTAAAGCATATGTTCGTACTTTCATGTGAAATTCGTAGAAAAGAAGATGGTGATCATGGAAAGAGAATGATAATATATAGAGGAAATTAAAGTCACAAGATCAGATTTTTATGAAAATTATCAAAGCAATATAATGGAACCAACAATAACAAATGAAATCTACCTCAATAGGTAGACTACATATTCAAATATATTTAATGTGATGATATAATTTTTTTGCGATACTCATAAGTCATAGCTCTCACGGTTCCTAAATAATACAAGTACTAATTTTGTTATTCAATTCACATTTTGGAAATAAAGTCACTTATTTTTAGACCAATTAAATGTTTCGTATGAAGTTGGAGTCAAAATACATTAAACACATAGTAAAGCTTGATTTAGTGAAAAGATTTGCATCTGACAGTCACGAGATTGTAGAATTAAACTCCATTAGAGGCTCCATAGGATGCGGTGGGTATTTCCTTACCCAAGACATCCTCTCCATCACTCTTAAGGAGTATTGCGAGTTTTTGTCTTGATAAAACCTTCTCCTTATCTTAATCTCCGCAATAAGTACAATATAAAAGTAATGTAGTTATATGTAAATGATCTTAAAACAGTCTCTGTACTGCTAGAGTACTACTCTCTTTGTCCTTTATATTTTGCTCCATTTGACTTTTCACGGTGTTCAAGACGTGTATTCAAATGTATATATCTTAATTTTTATACGCATAAAAATTATAAAAGTTTGATATTAATAAAATATACAATGAGATGATTCTAATAAGACCCCACATAAATATATTATCACTTATAAATTATGGAGAATTTATGGTCAAAATTTTATAAGTTTGACCCATAAAATTGCATTGGGGCAAAAAATAAGGTACGAAGGAGTAGTACGTAATAAAACGATTGATAGACTTTTGCGTAAGGCAGGTGAAAACAGTAAACACTATATATACACTGCCAGTGACAGGTAAAAAGCAACGAGCTTTAAATCCTTCAACTGTCTAGCTTTGTATATTCATTAAAGGAAATTAAAATTTTCCCCTTCATAAATATGTTAGTGTACAAAAATTAAATGTTAAGTCAAATTAAATAAATGATGTTTGGGTCCAATTTAGTCCAATTGGGCCTGGTCACTGAATGATCCAATTAAAAGCCCAAGGTTAAGGTTCAACTCTCCAAATGTGTTAAAGTCAAAAATCAACAACCTCAAAGCCATGTCAAGGTCAGTCAACGGCCCAATCAGCTTGGCCCAGCCCAACTGACTTCCGGGCCCAATCCGCCTCCTTCATTAGCCAAGGTATAAAAGCCAACAATTTGGTCAATTCTTGGTAAGACAATAAAGCCTCAAGCAACTAAACTCTTGCACAGCTTTCTCTCTCTAATATACTGACTTAAGCATCGGAGGGGCCTTCCTCGGCGTCCCCCCCGAGGCTAGTTTACGTGTATTTGTTGTGCAGGAAACCCTCGGCTCCTGCGTCGTTCGGACCGAGACCAAGTTCCCTCAAGATAAAAGGATCTTCCGAGATTCGATTGTTTTCGTCCGAAACAATTTGGCGCCGTCTGTGGGGAACGCTACTAAATTTCGCGTCAGTCATCAAACACTCCGGCAGTCGCCATGACTAAGAGTGGAAAGAGTTCCAAGAAGGCTAAGAAGGGAGGAGGCCGGATTACGGTGAGGGAACGCCAGCCGGTTTATCCCTCCCCGGAGCAAGCCTCTTCCGAATCGGAGGCCCCCATTTCTCCGGAAAGGGAAGCCTCAAGAGGTCCTAGCCTCCAGGAGGAGAACACCTCGCACCACACTCGGCAGCCGGGGCCATCCCCGAGACCGAGTGGCTCAGGTGCGAGGAACTCCCCGCCGCGCCATAGCGTGCAATCCAGGTCACATCCGCGGGAGACTCCTCCCTCCGGACCCTCCACCGAGGAAGTGGCCAGAGCAGTGGCCATCTGCATGGAGTTCCTTAAAGCTCAAGGGGCTCCAATCCAGATGCCTGATGATCACCAGCCGAGAAACCTGAAAAGGAGGATCGGTCAGGATGATGGTGGACAAGTTCCACCACATAGAGAGCTCGGCCAGAGGTGGCGAGGGGACACCCGAAACTCCAGTAAGGAGAGGAGGAGGAACCCTCAACCCTCTGACCACTCCGAAGCTCAGAATTCCATGGGGCCCTCCAAGGACCCGGAATTCGCCCGCCAAAGCGTTCACGAACGCTTGGGTTCGAGGGAGGTGAGTGTGCATAGCCGCCTCACCTTCCCAGAGGATACCGGACCCCACCCAACCTTGTCTCAGCCGGGGACGAAAACCACTTCCACCTCTGAGAGAGGAGGGAGCGAGGTCCCTGAGGCCGGGTACAAGGGGAAGGCGGTCATGGTTCCATCGAACTCGCCCTTCCAGAAGTGGATTCTGGAAGAGCATGTGCCAACGGTCAAAATCCCGGCACATATTACTTACGATGGTACCTCAGATCCTAAGGATCACATTGCCTCTTACGAGGGGCACATGTATCTGAACCCGAGGTCTGAGGCTACCTGGTGTAAATACTTTCCTACGACCCTCAAAGGTGTTGCCCAATCCTGGATCACCAAAGGGCTCAAGGAAGGCTCCATAACCGGTTGGAACGACCTCTCCAACAAGTTCAAGAGCAAATTCTCCACGGCCAACCGCCGAGAGAAGACCACTGCAGAGCTAATGAGTCTGCAGCAGGCGGAGGACGAGAGCCTCCGCGACTATCTGACTCACTTCAGCAACGAGTCATCCAGAATCACAAGCCTGGATCAAGGCCTGGCCGTGTTCGCGCTACGGAACGGCCTCCAAGCTGGAAAGTTCCTGGACTTCATGGTCATGCATCCCCCGCAGACCCTGGAGGAAGCCTTGGAAGCATCGGATAGGTTCATCCGAGCCGAGGAGTGGAACAGATCCAGGTCTCAGTCTCGTCCGAGAATTGAGAAGCCGAAAGGGCAGCAGCCCGAAGTCTCGGCGCAGAGGAAAGGGAAGGCTAAGGCCTCAGAACCGTCCTCTGCTGCCGAGCCGAAGAAGGAAAGACACTTTCCCTACACGGGAAGGTACGACTCATACACTCCACTCTCCCTTCCCCGTGCTAAGATTTTCAGCACGACGAAGGACGAGGGGAGATTCAAAAAACCTCGTCCGTTGCCTCCCTGGCATCAGACGAGGGGAAAGGACCAGTGGTGCGAGTTCCACGACTCACCCGGACATCGCACCGAGGACTGCGTCCAGCTGAAGGACCAGATTGAGGATCTGGTCCGCAAGGGGTACCTGAGCCAATACCTCGCGGACAGGCGCGAGGAGAAAAAAGCTGAAAAAGATTCTCGGCAGGACCTCAACTTCGCTCGGAAGAAGGATAAGGGACCTCAGGGCAAGGAGTCCCTCGACATCCTAGTTATTTCCGGGGGAATCTCGCGAGGCACAGCCAAACGCCAACTGAGGGGTCTAACCCATCAGATTCATCAGGCTGAGCTTCGGCAGTCCCAGTCACCGGCGCCGAACATCCTGTTCACAGCCGAAGACTGTGAGGGGGTGGTATACCCCCACGATGACCCACTAGTAATCATTCTGGGCATCGCCAACCGCAACGTCTGGCGGACCCTCGTCGACGGCGGTAGCGGGGCGAACATCCTCTTCCGAGGAGCGTTCGACCAGCTGAGGATGGGAGCCGAGCACCTGGCCCCCGCACCCTACCCGGTGTCTGGATTCAACGGCTCTTCCTCGTATCCTGGCCGAGCAGCTAGGAATATCATGGCCGAATTTTTGGTCGTAGATGCTCCATCTGCATACAACGTGATCATGGGGAGACCCCTCATTCACGGCATTCAAGGAGTCGTCTCCACGTATCATCAAATCATGATATACGTTTCAGACGAGGGACGCTCCGAGAAAATAAAGGGCAGTCAAAAAGAAGCCCGCCGATGCAATCACCTCAAGCCATCCACGTCTCGCCGAGGCGACCGTGGCGATGGGGAGGAAAAGCACCGGGACCGAAACGCCAAAAAGCCGAGAGGCTCAGACGTTTCGGCTAATGAAGCCCCAGACAACGAGAAATCTGATGGGGGCCAAAAGGCTGACTCCGCCTCAGAGCCGAACGACTCTGATGGCCAGCCGCGGTCAGGAAAGTCTGCTAATATTGATAGCAGGCCGGAATTCGAGGAATCCAACTCTAAGAGCATGGAAACGGATGACCTGACCGAGTCAATAGAACTGACCGTAGGAGATCCGAACAGATGTGTTAGCATCGGGTCGTCACTGGAGCCAAACACCCGTGCGGCACTCGTCCAACTCCTACGGGCCAGTGGAGACGTGTTCGCCTTCTCAGCCGCAGAAATGCCCGGGATTGATCCGGACTTCGTCTCCCATAGGCTTAATGTCGACCCCTCCAGTCGACCCATTAAGCAGAAAAAGCGGAACTACTCCGCCGAAAAGAACCAGAACATCGCAGCTGAGGTCGATAAGCTCCTAGATGCTGGGTTCATTGAACCCTGTCAGTATCCGGAGTGGCTGGCCAATGTTGTAATGGTTCAGAAGGCAAATGGTAACTGGAGGATGTGCGTTGACTTCACGGACCTGAATAGGGCATGTCCCAAGGACTCCTATCCGCTGCCGAGGATCGACCAACTGGTCGACTCGACAAGCGGGCATGCTCTGCTCAGTTTCATGGACGCATTCTCGGGATACCATCAGATCTTCATGCACCCCGAGGACCGAGCTAAAACAGCGTTCATAACAAGTTCCGGGTTGTACAATTACAGAATGATGCCCTTCGGATTGAAAAATGCGGGGGCAACATATCAGAGGTTGGTTGATCAGGTTTTCGCCGAGCAAAAAGGCCGAAACATGGAGGTTTATGTTGACGACTCAATCGTCAAAAGCATAAAAGAAAAAGATCATGTCACGGACCTAGCCGAAACCTTCGCCACCCTCAGAAAATACAAAATGAAGCTGAATCCGAAGAAATGTGTCTTCGGCGTGAAGTCAGGCAAGTTCCTCGGCTTCATGGTCAGCAAGAGGGGGATTGATGCAAACCCCGCCAAAGTACAAGCTGCTTTAGACCTCCCCGAGCCGAAGACAAAAAGGGATATTCAGCGTCTAGCCGGGAGAATGGCTGCCTTGTCCAGGTTCATCTCACGAGCCTCAGACAAAGGGCTCCCTTTCTTCAAGGCGCTGAAGCTCCAAAATTCAAAAGGCATTGAATGGGGAGAAGAACAAAAGTCAGCCTTTCAGCAGCTCCGTGAACACCTGGCTCAACTCCCAACACTGGCAAGGCCAGTCGTAGGAGACATCCTATACTTATACGTGGCGGTCAGTCCAGCCACGGTAAGCGCGTTGCTGCTAAGGGAAGAAGAAAAAGTTCAACAGCCGATCTATTTCGTCAGCCACACCCTGACGGATGCCGAGACGCGCTACCCATTGTTAGAAAAAGTGGCTTATGCAGTGGTGGTGGCTGCTCGGAAGTTGCGACCCTATTTTGATTCTCATCAAATAGCGGTTCTAACTGATCAGCCGTTAGAGAAAGTCCTCGGCAAGGTTGAAAAATCCGGTAGACTAGCAAAGTGGGCTTTCGAGCTCACCGAGTTCAGTATCGGTTATCAGCCGAGAACAGCCATCAAGGCGCAAGCCTTGGCAGACTTCTTGGCCGAGTGCTCCTATCAGGAGACTCTGGATGCAAGGAGGAAAATCTGGACCGTCTTCACGGATGGGTCCTCCACCGTGAACGGTTCGGGGGCAGGGGTCGTCATCACCTCTCCCGAAGGCAAAACCTTCGAGTATGCACTAAAATTTTCATTCAAAGCCTCTAACAACGAGGCCGAATATGAAGCAGCCATTGCTGGCTTAGACCTGTGCATATCGTTGGAAGCCGAGCATGTCTACCTCAAGACAGATTCTCAGCTGGTCGCCAATCAGATCCGGGGGGAGTATGAGGCTAAAGAGCCTTCAATGGCAGCTTACCTCACAAGGATCAAATCGACAATTGCGAAGCTGAGATCTTTCGAAGTAGAGCTGATCCCAAGGGGTCAAAATGCTCAAGCGGACGCACTCTCCAAACTTGCAAGCTCAACTCTGACTGAGTTAAGCCGTTCTGTCTATGTGGAGGTGCGCCGAGAAAAGAGTGTAGCCGAAGCAATATCAATCTGCTGCGCTGCACTCGAGCCGAGCTGGATGGATGACATCCTGGCTTATAAACTCAGGGACGAGCTCCCCGAGGATAGGAATTCGGCCTCCAAGATAAAGCGGATCAGTTCACGATTCCTCGTCTTCGGCGGCCAACTCCTCAGAAAATCCTTCTCCGCTCCATTATTGAAATGCGTGGGTCCAACGGATGCCGACTATATTCTCCGAGAGATTCACCTCGGCATCTGCGGAAACCACATAGGAGGGAGAACCTTAGCCCACAAAGCTCTCAGGGCAGGGTATTTTTGGCCTACAATGATCTCGGATGCAAAGAACATGGTCAGAAAATGCGAGAAATGCCAAAAATTTGCACCGGTAATCCATCGGCCATGCCTAGATCTCCAGCCAATTCTTAATCCTCTTCCATTTGCACAATGGGGGTTGGATATTCTGGGACCCTTTCCCGAGGCCCCATACAAAAGAAAGTGGCTGATAGTCGGAATCGACTATTTCAGCAAATGGATTGAAGCGGAAGCTGCTTCAAGCATATCTGAGCAAACTGTCAGACAGTTCATCTGGCAGAACATAATAACTCGGTTCGGCATCCCAAAAGTTTTTGTGTTCGACCACGGCAGACAGTTTGACAACCTGCCCTTGCGCCGATACACTGATCAATTCGGGATAAAATTGGCTTACTCCGCGGTTTGCCACCCTCAGAGTAATGGCCAAGCCGAAGCCGCAATTAAACAGATCCTTAACGCTCTCAGAAAAAGAGTAGAGGATCAAAAGTCCAAGTGGGTAGAGGAACTTCCGGGAACCCTCTGGTCACTCCGGACAACCGAGAAGGAGGCAACGGGGCATTCACCTTTTCAGCTGGTGTATGGATCCGAAGCAGTGCTTCCAGTGGAAGTGGGCTCAGAAAGCCTACGAGTGAATCTCTTCTCAGCCGAGGAAAATGAGCAGCTCATGAAAGAGTCCCTCGACTTCCTTGACGAGATTAGAGATCTAGCCCGAGAAAGGATGGCTGCACACAAGCTCAGAATGAGCAAGTCCTACAACCGAAGAGTCTATCAACGACCTCTCAGAGTTGGGGATTTAGTTTTGAGGAATGCTGCAGCTGTTCAAAAAAGTCGCATTCATGGCAAACTCTCAGCATCTTGGGAGGGACCTTATGAAATTTATCAAGAGCTTCAGCCCGGTACCTTCAGACTCAAACAAATGGATGGCACCGAGCTGAAAAACCATTGGAATGCCGATGTGCTCAAAAAATACTATGTGTAAATCCTTCGGATAGTACAATCTATGTAAGTACACTGATTTTGTTTATAAAAAGGCCATCGAGCCAGTATTCATTCAGATTGCGTGTATTCTTTAAGTCTTTATGCTTTCTACGGTTTTTCAAAAATTCAAGGTTTCATTCGGCGCTGTCCGGGGTATTGCATAATGATGCCTTGTACCTCGGCAAGCCGTAAAACCTGCCAAAAAAAGATACAAGCCCGAAGTATTGCATAGTGATGCCTTGTACTTCGGAGAATCTGTTCCTTTGGGCAAAAAGGCCATAGACTTATCCGAAACATAGCCTAAAAAATAGGAACTGATAAAGCCCCGAAGTATTGCATAGTGATGCCTTGTACTTCGGATGAATCAGTTCCGGGTGGTAGTTGCAACTCTGAAGTATTGCATGATGATGCCTCGTACTTCAGATAAACTGCTGCCCCGGCATGGTGTTTCGGATAGTTGTTCCCTTGGATGAATTGAAGAAAGTGTCACAAGAGTACCATCTCTAGAGTGAAAACTCTCAGGTGGGAAATCAGTACTTTAAAAACAGATGTAGAAAATAAAGCAAAGTGTTCAAAGATCCTCGGCTTAGCCGAGAAAAATTATCAGCCATTCCAGAATTCAGAAGACCTCATCTTCAGATTTCTGGGGGGCAGAGGGAAATAGAGAAATGGCACAACTGATCTAATACCCTTCAGCTCAGCCGAAGTTTGATACTTATGTCAGTTTTTTCACAAGTTGAAAACATCCGAGTACAAACGGCAAAAAGAAGTCTCAGCAGAAATGATTCTCGCTAGCCGAAGTTCTGCACTTAGCAAATATTTGAAAGATCATTCAAAGAAAGCAGTAAAGTGCGAAGACTGGTAAAGCGAAGGAAAAAAAAAATACACAAGAAAGCTGAGAAAGTGAACTTCTTTGAAATAAAAATGTTGAATTACAAAAATAGTCGGCAGCCGCCCACAAGCGGAAAGTAACAGCTGCCGAAATACGTACAGGCAAAATAAAAATATAATAAGCTGTTGTACGATAAGGCAAGCTGAAGCAAAAAAAAACAAAAGGCAAAAATTCAGAAAGCGGCAAGTCTAAAGTTGAGCGCATGATGAACCGCAAGATTCTGAAGACGACTGCCCGAGTTCCTATGCTTCAGCCTGAGGATCAGACTGATCAGCTTCATTGGGCCCAATGGTGGTCTCAGCTCCAGCAGCAGAAAGAAGCAGGCTTTGCACTTTGCCGAGCCTCCCTTTCCCTCTGCTCAGCCTCCAACTCCATCCTCTCAGCTTCTTCCTCGGCTTCCTCAGCCTTAAGGATTTCAGCTTCGATTGGAGTGGCATACTTCATGTGAGGGTCTTCGGGATCTTGGACCCATTCAGCACATTTGGACCAGTCCAGCTTCGGCTCAGCATGAAGGCAGACCCTTCGGCACACTCTGAACCCGTTTCTAAAACCCATTTCATACTCTTCTTGGGTATAGATACGGACTTTGAGTAGAGCCTCAGCATCGGCCAACTTCTTCTTCGTCTCCTCCAAGTCTTCCTCGGATCTCTTCAGCTCATCGACGAGCTTGGAGGAGGAGCCTTTCAGCTCGGTAAACTCTTGCTGAACCTGGGAAGCCTCGGCCAGAACTTGGACCATTTCTTCCTTCTTGGCAGTGAGCTGATCCTCAGCCTCTTGTAGCTTAGCTCTTTGAGCTTCAGCAGCAGCAGCAGCCCTTGAGAGTTGGACATCCCTAGCTTGGAGCATCTCTTCAGCAGCCATTCTGCTGGCTTCAAGAGATTCTAGCTGATGCTGCACTTCAGCCTGTGCAGCAGCTCCTTGGATTCGGCTCTCGATAGCAGCCTTGAACTTGGAGATGTCCACCCCCAGGTGCTCTTGGAGGAATTTTTCCCCTTCCATCAGTGGGGGAAAAACTTCCTTCTCCATAGCGTCGCAGAAGGTCTGGAGGGCTTCAGCAGCCTTTTTCTCGTACTCCTCAGCCTTCTGCTGCTTCTCTTCAGCTGCTGCCTGCTTCAGCTTAGCAAGCTTTAGCTCTTCCTCGGCTACCCTTTGATCGTGCTCGGCAGCGTCCACCCTATCTTGTAGGGAATCTATCAGCTCTACAGTGAGAGTCTGATTGTGCACGAACTGAAAACAGGGGCACAAGTTAAAAAAGTAAAAAATAATAGCTGAAAGGTTGAGTTCAGAAAGAAATCAAGGCAAGGAGAATTACCTGCATCATCAGCAGTTGGTTGGACCTGGCAGGGTCAGGAACTGATCTGCTGGATTCGCCCATCCCAGCAGTGGCCTTCAGCGACCAAATCCTTGCCCTATCTACTTCGGACAGGCCAGCAAAATCGCCGAAGTAGGCTGCAGCACCTTCTCGGTTCTGACCCCATATGAGGTCCCAGATGTGGTCTGGGACTGGAATTCGGGGGGCCGAGAAACCCATTTCTCCAGACTGCAGCGTCTGGAAGGAAGGGAAGGATGACGATGGAGCCTCTTTAGCTTTGGGTGGCTCAACGTCCTCCTCCTTCTCAGAAGAGTCAATTATTGTGACCTCTTCTTCTTCAGGTGTGAGGACGAAGGCCCCAACCTCTCTGGCAATGTCCGCCGTGAAACCCTCAGCACTGGGCATCACGGCGTCTCCATCCTTGCCCTCGGCGGCACTCTCTCGAGCTTCTTCCAGAACCTCTCCCTTAGGTTTGGGAGTTCTCTGATCCACCTCCATCTCGGGGGGTGGCGGAGAGGCCCTTGGGGGTGATTGAGGCGGTGGCCGGGGAACCCTCGGCGATCCATTGCCTTCCTCGGGTTCCCTTATTTCAACGCCGATGGTCATCGGCCTCCGCTGAAAGTCATGCGGGCCGATGATGGCCATTCTTCGGCGCCTCTTCTGAAGCGGCTGCTCGTCCATACCCGAGTCTGAAGACTCTTCTTGTACTTGGTCTTCGGGACGAACAGGGGCTTTCCCTTCCCTGTGTCTGCTGCTCTCTTCAGACTGTAAAGGGCAGGCAGGGGGAAGAATGTGAGTAAAAAAAAAAAAAAAAAAAAAAAAAAAAAGAAGAAGACAAAGTTAAGTCTAAAGGCTCACCGAGGTCTTCAGCAAAGCCTCGTCTTCTTCAGCTGCCCTAGCCGCAGCTTCTTCAGCAACTCTGGAGGACCCTTCTCCACCTTCACAAGCTTCAATAACCCGTGCAACCTCTTCGGCTGTACGGGCAGCTTCAGCTTCTTCTTCCAGCAGCTGAAACAAGGGATCTCTCTTCTTCCACCAAGGCTTCTGCCTCTGATACAGAGCAACAGCCTCAATTTGGAAGTGGGAAGAGTCTAGGTGAACCTCTCGGCGCCTTGGTTCAGTGATAGGGGGAGCCCGATCAGTTACGACTCGTTCTCGGTTGACGCCAAGGCGAGCGTAATCAATGCCGATGTTGGTCTCGTCCCGTTCTGAAAAAGAAAAGGGGAGAAGTCAATTCAGTTAGTTCGGCACATCACAAGAAAGCAAAATGAAAGAAGAAAAGAGATAATTAAAAGGCCTCGGCCCCAGCCGAAGAAGATTACCATCCCTAAACTTTCGGCTGAGGCCGACAGCTGCCAGCATATTCTCTTGGAAAACATAGTGCGTATCGGGGAGCCAAGTCTCCGGGATATGCTGCATTCGGCCGCTGCCTCCCCGGTTCGGCAGCTTGCCGAAGATGTTCTGCTGATTAAGGTTCGGGTCTGGCCCGCTATCTTCGGGAGGACCTAAACTTCCCATATCAGGATCCGGCTCGGCAAGATACCGGGGAGCGCTGAAAACGTAAGGGTGGCTCGGCTCCGTGGGTGCCCTAACCCAAATCCATTGACCTCTCCAGTCCTTGTCTGAAGAGTCGTTCGGCCACATGGTTAGGAACGGGGGCCGAGACTCAATCCGATACCACCCAGAGCCATGGCATCCGTGCCCACTTTGAATGTTTGGCACTAGCCGATGGAGCCTTTTGAAGCAATGCAGGTTCGGCACGTACCTGAAGAATTTGCAGACCCATAAGTACGTCATTACCCTTCGGATGCTGGTGGGGGTCAGCTGGCACAGGGAAATGTTGTAATGGATCAGCAAGTCTCGGACGAAAACGTCCAAAGGGAACCTCAGCCCATACTGAAGCTGTCTCGTGTACACCCCCACATACCCCGGGGGTGGACGATGGATTCTATCGGATGCTGAGGGCATTCGGCACCAATATCCATCAGCTTCAAAAATGCCGTAGTGCAACTCAATTTGCTCGGCAAATCGATATTGATCGGCGTTCTCTACCCACCATGAGTAGGGGCGGTTCTTTATCATGGCCGAAGCGACTTCGGCATCCTCCCACTCTGAAAACCCTGGGAGGATATCCCAAAGGACAGCGGGAACTTCATCATCCCGTCCTGAAGCGCTCACCCCCTCAGCCCTCTGAGGAGGAGCCGAAGAAATGGGAGTCGCCCTAACCCCTTCAGCAGGGTCAGACTCTGTCCTTCGTCCATTCCAGGTCCCAATCCTGTCCCTGGGATCGGGGATTAGCCTTGCTCTCCTTGGAGCACGGGCTCCACCTCTAACTCCCCTCACCATTGACGAATTTCGAAGGAAAAAGTCGAAAAAGGGGAAAGAGTGCAAAGTCGAAGAAAAATGAAATAAAATCAAAGGAATTTACCTTGATCTGAAGCAAAAGTCGCCGATTTACGAATTGGTAGTGACAAGTCTCAGCTTCTAAGCTTAATGCTCGGGGAATTTGCGAAGTTTTGATGCGGGCTCTTGAGCGTTCTTGAGAATTCTGGGTTTGTGTTGATGAATGAGTGGGGAGAGAAGACGCGCCTCTATTTATATCTCCAGAAATGGGAATTCAAGGAGTCTGCGTTTCAATTTCTCTCAAGCACCCCACTAAGTAACCGTTAAACACACGACCTTGCAGTTAAATCGCCCACTACCCGTCCAACTTCCGCAATTATCCACATTAACTGTTGTTATCTCATTAATCATGGGTTAATTACGGTTTAAATTCACATTTTTGGATTAACAAATCATTCACTTCCCTCCTTTTCTGATTAAATCAAACCCGACCCGTCATCCTTCCAAATCGGGTCTGGGGGGCAAGTTGTTTGGGTCCAATTTAGTCCAATTGGGCCTGGTCACTGAATGATCCAATTAAAAGCCCAAGGTTAAGGTTCAACTCTCCAAATGTGCTAAAGTCAAAAATCAACATCCTCAAAGCCATGTCAAGGTCAGTCAACGGCCCAATCAGCTTGGCCCAGCCCAACTGACTTCCGGGCCCAATCCGCCTCCTTCATTAGCCAAGGTATAAAAGCCAACAATTTGGTCAATTCTTGGTAAGACAATAAAGCCTCAAGCAACTAAACTCTTGCACAGCTTTCTCTCTCTAATATACTGACTTAAGCATCGGAGGGGCCTTCCTCGGCGTCCCCCCCGAGGCTAGTTTACGTGTATTTGTTGTGCAGGAAACCCTCGGCTCCTGCGTCGTTCGGACCGAGACCAAGTTCCCTCAAGATAAAAGGATCTTCCGAGATTCGATTGTTTTCATCCGAAACAAATGATATGAAAGCTAAGGTATAACTTATTCTTATCTCAATATATATATTTTCTCCGTTCTTTTATTATTACGTCATAGGGTTGTACGCAAGGTTTTTGATAGTGGAAAAAAGGACGAGAGAGAACGGTAAAATGCAAAATTGTCCATGTAATTATATACATAAACAAATAAATCAAGTGTTCAAAAGTAAGGGTATATTAGGTATTTGCAGTATGAACATAGATATTTCATTTCCTAAAATGAATATGGTGCAATATTTGTGAAACTTACTTAAAAGTCAAGTGGTGCAATAATTAAAAAAAACGAAAAAAGTATATAAAATGATTAAAATTGTAACAATGACATATGCTCTATTTGCCTATTTGGTGTTTAAAAGTTAAATCAAAGTAAATTACGTAAATAGTGTACAAAGTACAAATATAATACTAACTTTGGAGTTCGAGAAGCTAGATGCCAAGTTCTAAAGTTGATAGAGCCATAGAGGTCGTGTTGTGACAAGTTATATCATTAAATAAGTTCAGTTATAAGCTGGAAATGTTAAGTTGCATTCATTAAGTGGAACTCGGATTACATTCAAACTGATTGAATTGAAACTCTTTCATGATTGATTTATACAAAATGTTTTTATTTTTATTTGTAAAATATAGAGTGTTACAAAAGATATATACCGCAAATGAGATTTTTATCTTGAAAATGAAGTGTATAAATTGATCATATTTATAGGAGTTGCAATATTGTGAAATTTGACATAATAAAGTGTTAATCACCCAAAATAACATCTTAAATCTACTTTATTATTTGAGTATATTCTTTATCCATTTTAATTATGGGGTAACATCTACTACTAAATTTATCTTAAAATACTTGTTAATTTACTTTTGCCTACTAAAATTTTGACCACTAGTTACGACAAATACAAATATACACATTAATACATTATAGATACATGGTTAATTATATTCATGTCGATTAGAATACATTTAGTTTTCCTCTAAAAAAAATACATTTATACATTATGTTTAAAATTATTGTTGTGCGACAGCGGAAGCAAAGGTCGAAAACAAACAAGAAAACAATAAAGAAATTCAATGCAAACAATAAGAACAACACCAAGAATTTACGTGGTTCACTATCGATGTGATAGCTACGTCCACGGGCACCGAGATCGAATGATTTCACTATAAACTGCAAAGATTACAAAGATGATTCTTGTATTTCTCAAGAACGGCTCTCACTCTGTCTCTCTTCACCCTAATACTGATATTAGGGAGGTTTTATATTAATCCCTAATTAAAAGATACTTGGGCAAAAAGATAATAAAATAAGATAACCTAAAACCGCAAAATCCGCGTTCCGTATTTTTCCTTCTCCGCCCGGTCAGACCGGGCAAGGTCTGCCCGATCGGGCGCGAGAAGAAAACTCCATACGAATGCTTCAACGTATCCAACCCCCACCGCCCTGTCAGACCGGGCAAGGTCTGCCCGATCGGGCGAAGGCTCGCCCGGTCGGGCGAAGGCTCGCCCGGTCGGGCGCGAGAGCAGCTTCTTCAACGAATTTGCCAGGCACCTCTTCTTCTTCCGCCCGGTCAGACCGGGCAATGTCCGCCCGATCGGGCGGACAAAGCTACGAAGTACGAGTCACCTAATATACTTATCAACAATCTCCACCTTGACGAGAACTCGTAGTCAGCAAACGACCCCATCAAGACATAGTGAAAAAACATCTCAAGCCAAACCCGATGCAGGACTCATGCATAAGCCATACATCCCGATAAGTCTTCAACCAAGACCCATCACATACTCGTCTCCAAGTATAACAACTCATAATGCTCCACCTGCATCACAAGCCCCGGGCAAGCTCCACCTTAATGCCAACACACCTACACCAGGAGCTCCCCAACTTCGCCCCTCAGGGCCTACTACATCACGTAGTAATCAATATTTAGCAAGTCTAAGCAATGTTTAAACTTGCTAAACGGAACAGGCTTAGTGGAGAAATCAGCCGGGTTGTCAGCAGTCCCAATCTTCTTCACCTTAATCCTCTTGTCAGTACGTAAGAAATGATACCTGACATCAATGTGCTTCGTCCGATCATGGTGTACTTGATCTTTAGCTAAGCAAATCGCACTTAGACTATCACAATACACTGTAGCAAAATCCTGTGCAATACCCAGTTCACCTACTAGGCCTTTGAGCCGAATAGACTCCTTAGCTGCAGAAGTTAGAGCCATATACTCAGCTTCAGTAGTTGACAACGTAACTGATGACTGCAATGTAGACTTCCAACTAACCACAGAACCACCCAAAGTGAACACATAACCAGTCACAGACCTCCTGGTATCCACATCAGCTGCATAATCAGAATCACTGTACCCAGTGACCAAGCATTCCTTACCATTCCCGTACACAAGACCAATATCAGCTGTCCCTCTCAGGTAGCGAAAAATCCTTTTCACCCCTTGCCAGTGTTCCCTCCCAGGTCGAGCCATAAACCTGCTTACAACACTAACAGCATGCGCAATATCCGGCCTAGTACAGACCATAGCATACATCAAACAACCAACCGCGTTTGCATATGGAACTCTAGACATATAAGACAACTCCTCCTCTGATTGAGGTGACATAGACAAAGACAACTTACAACTAACAGTAGTTGGCGTACTTATAGGCTTCGATTTTTCCATCCCAAAACGAGACAAAATCTTTTCAATGTAGCTTTTCTGAGTCAAGAAAAGCTTACCTCTAGCCCGATCCCTGTAGATCTCCATACCCAAAATCTTCCTAGCTGCACCCAAGTCTTTCATGTCAAACTCCGAGTTAAGCATCTCCTTTAATCTAGCAATATCAGATTTATTCTTTGTGGCAACCAACATGTCATCAACATATAACAAAAGATAAATCATGGAACCATTATCCAGCTTACTATGATACACACAGCAATCATATGAATTCCTGTCAAAACCTTGTGAAACCATAAAAGAATCAAACCTTTTGTACCACTGTCGGGGGGATTGCTTAAGTCCATACAATGACTTTAGCAATCTGCAGGCATAGTGTTCCTTTCCAGGAGCTTCGAATCCTTCGGGCTGCTTCATCAGAATCTCCTCCTCCAAATCGCCATGAAGGAAGGCCGTTTTAACATCCAACTGCTCCAGCTCAAGATCAAAATGTGCTACAATTGACAATAACACACGGATAGAAGTATGTCGAACCACAGGTGAGAATATCTCAACAAAGTCAACCCCTTCTACCTGACTGAACCCCTTAGCAACTAGCCTAGCCTTAAAACGTATTTGCTCAGTTTCCGACAACCCTTCTTTCTTCTTGTAAATCCATTTACAACCCACAAGCTTCCTCCCTTCCGGTACCTTTACCAGTTCCCACACTCTGTTCTTGTAAAGGGACTGCATCTCTTCACCCATTGCGGCAAGCCATTGCGCAGACTCACTACAACTAATTGCTTGTTTATATGTGGCAGGTTCAAATGACTCTACATCATCAGCTACACTCAATGCATAACCTGTCATCGCATCAACACAACAATTTCTTCCCTCCATCTCTTCAATCAATCTAACAGGCTTCTTGATAACTCGTTTAGGCATCTCAAGAATGGTGTCAGGTTGACTAGATGACCCCTGATTAGATTGCTCCACCTCATCCCCAGAGTTAGAATGAGTAGGAGTAATCTCAGGTTCAGGAGTACCCGGCACTGGAACATCAGCATCATCATCAATATATTGTACCCGAGGTAAATCAGCAATGGTAGACTGATGTACCTCAAGTACCCCATCTGTCTGTAATAAATTGTCTCCTTCCCTTCTCAAATCTGAAATCTCTGCATTTTTAATTGAATACATGGTGTTTTCATCGAAAGTAACATCCCTACTAAGAATGACCCGACCCTCCGAAGGTGAAAAAATTCTAAACCCCTTCACACCATCCCCGTACCCAACAAAACACCCCTTCTTGGCTCGTGGATCCAGCTTACCCTCAATAACATGATAATAAGCAACACAACCAAAAATCTTCAAATTCGAAAAATTAGGCAACTTACCACTCCAGATCTCAAACGGAATCTTGGAATCAATTCCAGAATGAGGACCCCTATTAATGACATAACAAGCTGTTAACACAGCTTCACTCCAGTACCTCCTCCCAAGCCCTGCATTGGAGAGCATGCATCGGACTCTCTCTAGCAGTGTCTGATTAACCCGTTCTGCTACACCGTTCTGCTGTGGTGTCTTCCTGACAGTATGATGCCGACCTATACCCTCATCTGCACAGAACTGATTAAACTCGTCTTTGCAAAACTCTAGCCCATTGTCCGTTCGTAGCTTCTTGATCTTCCTTCCTTGTCGATTTTCCACCAAAGCTTTCCATTGCTTGAAAACTTTGAAGGCCTCATCCTTTGACTTAAGCAACCTAAGCCATGTGTATCGGGACTTGTCATCAACAAATGACACAAAATAGTGGTAACCTCCCATACCTTCAACTCTAGATGGACCCCAGCAATCTGAATGGATGTAATCGAGCACTGCATCAGTAATGTGAGCACCCTTGCTGAACTTTGACCTGTGTTTCTTACCAAACACACAATGCTCACAAAATTCAAGGTTGGCAACCTTGACCCCGGATAGAAGACCCCTCTTGGACAATAGCTGCATCCCCTTCTCCCCCATATGACCAAGCCTCATGTGCCAAATCTTAGTCATCTCCTGGTGAGATACAGATGCGCAAACCGCAGAACTAGGCAGTGTAACACCCTCAAAAACATAGAGGGTGTTCCTTTTGATACCCTTAAGTACCAACTCAGAACCTCTGAAAATACACAACTCCCCATCTGAAAACACACCATTGTACCCCAATTCATCCAGGGTACCCAATGAAATCAGATTCTTTCCTAAAGCAGGAACATGCCGTACATTAGTCAAAGTTAACCTCCGCCCATCAACAGTCCTCAACCTCATGGAACCAATACCTGTGACCTTACATGGAGCATTGTTACCGACTATAACCATACCCCCATTGCGAGGTTCATATGTATCAAACCAATCTCGACGTGGACACATATGGAACGAACACCCCGAATCTAGAACCCAGTTATCAGATAAATCATCAGACCTAGCAGAACTGACTAATGCTAAATCTTCCTCTGAATTATAGCTCTCATTCGGTTTCTCTTCAACTACAGCAGCCTGGGACTTGTTTTTCCTCACCGGACAATTATTCCTAAAGTGACCCGGTTCTTTACAGTAATAACATGTTTTAGTAGTAGTTTTACTAGATCCATCCTTGCCGTTTCCAGCACCCGACCCAGCATTGTTCCCCTTGTTAAACCCCTTATTCTTTTTAGACTTTCCGGACTTAACAAATAACCCACTACCATTATCCCCATTATCACTCGTAGCTTTCATTCTGAGTTCCCTAGTATGAAGTGCTGCCTTCACTTCTTCTAAGGTTATAGAATCCTTACCAACAACAAAAGACTCTACAAAATTCTCAAAGCTAGACGGTAGAGATACAAGTAAAATCAACGCAGCATCCTCATCATCAATTTTAACATCTAAATTACGTAAATCAAGCAAAATAGAGTTAAGTTTTTCTAGATGTTCCCGTAAGGAAGTACCTGACTGCATCCGGAGGCTAAACAACCGCTGTTTCAGTAATAATTTGTTGGTCAACGACTTAGTCATATACAATGACTCCAGCTTCAGCCACAATCCAGCCGCCGTTTCCTGATCAGCAACCTCCGTGATGATTTGATCATCAAGACTAAGTAATATGGTAGAGTGTGCCTTCTCTTCCATAACTTCTAACTGCGAGTCAGTCGGTCCGTCTCCTGACTCCGAAGTAGTACTCTTTGGAGCCAACGGACGCCATATCTGCTGTTGTTTTAACAGAGCCTTCATCTTAATTTGCCATAGCCCGAAACTATTTTTCCCGGTAAACTTCTCAATTCTTATTGTTGAATCTCCTGCCATTGTTATCTTCAAGAAACTCTCCAAGGATTGAACCTGAGCTCTTGATACCAATTGTTGTGCGACAGCGGAAGCAAAGGTCGAAAACAAACAAGAAAACAATAAAGAAATTCAATGCAAACAATAAGAACAACACCAAGAATTTACGTGGTTCACTATCGATGTGATAGCTACGTCCACGGGCACCGAGATCGAATGATTTCACTATAAACTGCAAAGATTACAAAGATGATTCTTGTATTTCTCAAGAACGGCTCTCACTCTGTCTCTCTTCACCCTAATACTGATATTAGGGAGGTTTTATATTAATCCCTAATTAAAAGATACTTGGGCAAAAAGATAATAAAATAAGATAACCTAAAACCGCAAAATCCGCGTTCCGTATTTTTCCTTCTCCGCCCGGTCAGACCGGGCAAGGTCTGCCCGATCGGGCGCGAGAAGAAAACTCCATACGAATGCTTCAACGTATCCAACCCCCACCGCCCTGTCAGACCGGGCAAGGTCTGCCCGATCGGGCGAAGGCTCGCCCGGTCGGGCGAAGGCTCGCCCGGTCGGGCGCGAGAGCAGCTTCTTCAACGAATTTGCCAGGCACCTCTTCTTCTTCCGCCCGGTCAGACCGGGCAATGTCCGCCCGATCGGGCGGACAAAGCTACGAAGTACGAGTCACCTAATATACTTATCAACAATTATGACCACTAATTTTTACTAATATGTTCTAAGATGGTAAAAGGTTTTCCTCTAATAATACAGGTTTAAATTTTTTTAGCAAAGAAAAAAAAAAAAAAAAAAAAAAGGAACGTTGTTAAATAGATTTGATATTTAATCTCGGTCAACTAGCACTGTATTTCATTATATACTTATGAGTTATGACTTACTTCAAAATACTCACTAACTACTATCTAGCTCATCATGCTTTTATTTGGACATGAAGTTTTAAGGATTAGTAGAGACTAGATCTATCACTTAAGACCAAACTTTCTTAGCTAATTATATTTTTAAAATGTAATTATCTCAAACCTAATCTAAATTTAAAAAAAAAAAATCAAGTCAACGTACATATAGTATATATCTACCAATAAAAACAAGCGTTAATTCACATTTCATTCAACTTCTAAAATAATATTTAAATAAAAAAAAATAAAAAAAAAAATCATCAAACGTAACAAAAAAAAGTACATAACAATAGGTCATACGATATTTACAAAAGAAAGTACGTAACGTAACGTACCTGAACAATACAAAGAGGGTGACCTTCCACTCCCAAGGTAGCATCAAGTTCCTTGGTTAAAAGTTCCTCAAATGCTGGATTAGGGTAAACCAAATCACCAAGTTCATCCAAAGTATACTCACAACTAGCTACCACAAACCCAATCCCTGCATTTTTGCAATCAACCTCAATTCGACCGGTCTCGGTATTAACCTTAATCCTTCCCGGTAAGAAATAATATGGCACTAGCAACTTTTGTAACGCGTTCTTAAGCTTTTCGAACACAATTTTTGGAGGGAATTCAGGGTTTGGATTAAAGAAATGTATGGTTTGAACATCAAAGTTAAGGACTTGATCAATGTTGGATAAAAACATGTTTTTTTGTTCATTTTCTTGGGGTGAATAAATTAAACATGAATCTTGGATGGTGACTTTAAGGTGTTGAGGTAAATGTGGAGGAGCTTGGTATACGGTTCCCATAATATTAGCAAATTAAAGTATGTTATTTTTTTAGGTTTTTGTTGTTGTTTTGATGTGTATGTGTTGATATATATAGATGTAAAGTAGATAGGAAGGTCATGTAAATTCTTGAAGCAAATTAATGTGCAAGCTGTTTTGTACTGGTCTTGAATGGACTTTTCACTGTCAAAACTCTCTTACAAATTAAACATAATTGAGATAGATGGAGTAATTGATGATAATTAAATATATAATTTCGTAATAGTTAAAATTGAGTGATTAATTAATACTTAAATAAAGACATTAAAAATCAATATAGAGCGTTATCAATCGTAAAAGTCAAAATAGTAAAATACTACAATTAATTATGAAACTTATACAAACACATACTCATAAATAATCATGAACCAAACTTATTTGGAGTATTCACCTTGTAAATTTAAGGTCACAAGGTTGAATCCTCCTAAATGTAATAGGGAGTACATGAAGGTGAGGATTATTCCTACCCCCACCCCTCTCACTTTCAAGTGTTTGACCCGTAAATTAAACCCCCATGGTTAAGATCTAATCAATACTCCTTAATCCTTTACCTTAAAAATAAAACTTCATAAATCATGAATTCATGATAGTGATGGTGATGGTGATCCATACACTTTATCGTAACTCTTTAGTATAAGTAGTTACGTACAAGCATAAGTAGTTACGTACAAGCTAAGTAGGTGGGTAGTAGTGGAGACTTTAAGATGGGCATAAATGTCTTCACTCCAATCACTTAGGTTATTGTCCGGGAGGTTATAGCCATTGTTTCATCCTGATGACCCAGCATTATGATAATGTACGTAAGGTTTTTTTTTTTTCCTAAAAGAAAATTGAAATTATAGTCTTTAATGCTATATAAAAAAATTCAAATAAATATTAATTACACTTCTTCTTCTTTATGGTACTGTATTAATGTATGATGATTTTTTCCTAAAAGAAGATTGAAATTTTAGTCTGGCTTTAAGGCTATATAAAGAATAAATAAATATTCTTTACACTACTTCTTCTTCTTCTTCTTCTTCTTCTTCTTCTTCTTCTTCTTCTTCTTCTTCTTCTTCTTCTTCTTCTTCTTCTTCTTCTATTATTATTATTATTATTATTATTATTATTATTAGTATTTCGTGTTCATCTATATCAAATTAAAACATCAAAACAATACTCAAAATTCTAAACGTAAAATCACTAGTAATTAATTTGTCAAATTCTGATATTTAGAAGCACTCGTATTTTAATTAGGTTATTGGTACAGACACTCCCTCCGCCTCTTTAAGATAGTTCAATGTATCTTTTTAGGGTGTTTGTTTGAGTTTGTCACATGCCTCTTTGATAGGCCGTCGTCGAGCCTACCAAAGATAATAATTCCTATCTTGGTCTCACTAACAATAGTAAGGGTAAGAAAGGGTCGAACCCAAGAGAGGCGTTGAATCAACCACCGAGTACTACCGTTTAAATAAGCTAAATGAATTCTAAATTGGGTTGGTTTTGAGTAACTTCTTCTAATTCAATTCAACTAAAACTAAGAGGAGATTAACAATATTAAGAGGAATCTAGGGCTTGGGTTATACCACTCAATTTCATCACAAATCACAATTAGCATGCTACAATCAAGGTGAATTAATGGGACAAATTAAGGGAAGTCATCTAAAGCACCCAACTACTCTCTCAAGCTAGAGGGATTACTTGAATCGTGAATACAACCTACTCTCGTGGTTACATAGCATAAAACAAGTGTTAAAGCATAATCACGATGACATAAACATTCCCTTGACCGGTAATCCCTATTCTCATGACATTTCGGGTCAATTAAGCATAAGGGAGCTAACTCAAGTTCATCTCTCGATCCTTCGTTGAGAAAGCTTGGATAAATAGTTCTAGCAATGGCCATATACAAGAACTAAGCAATTAAACCACTTAAGCTCAACTAATCATCATCCCACAACAACCAAATTAGCACATGCAACAAGTAATTAGTGACTACATTGAGGGTTTTACCCAAACCCTAGAATTTAGACTACTCACAATCCATGGAGGTTAAAGCAATTAGAGGTTTCAAGCAATTCATGAACAAGTTCAAACTAAGGATTAAGCTAATTAACAATCTAAGCATGCAAGAATTAAGCAAGTAATCAACAACAAAGTAAAGAGAAGTAGAAAAGATGAGTAAGAAATGGTTACTATGAAGCTTCAAAGTGAGCAACAATGGTGGATTTTGTCTTCTACAATGATTGAATTTGAATGCTTCCAAGCTAAAAATTAAGAACTAACTAATGATTTGAGAATTTAATGTTCTAAAACTACAAACTAAGAGGAAAGCTCTAAAAAAAACTCCCCCCCCCCCCCTTCAAATGAGCTCAAAGGGGGGGTATTTATAAGACCCCCAAATAAAAAGGACGGAGAAAACAAGAATCGGGCTTGACTGCAGGTCCGCACGGACGTGCCAGATTCGGCACGGACGTGCAAGCATAAGCACGGTCGTGCCAGATACGGCACGGACGTGCAGAGGGGGCAGAATTGAGGCAGAACGTACTGCTAAGAATCGAGCAGCTCCGCACGGACGTGCAGATATTGGCACGGACGTGCAGCTACATCTGCACGGACGTGCTTAATTTGGCACGTCCGTGCAGGCCTTGGCAGAATGTTCTAAGTTTCTGGAGCACTCCTGCACGGACGTGCAAGGTCTGGCACGGTCGTGCAGCCTCTTCTGCACGGACGTGCCAAATTAAGCACGGCCGTGCAGGCCTTGGCAGCTTGTTGAAACTTTCTGGAACCTCCTGCACGGACGTGCAAGGTCTGGCACGGCCGTGCAGGGTCTTCTAAGCCCTTTTTTCCATCTTTTCTTCTATATTGCTCCTTTCCTTGGCTTCTTTCAACCATCTTCTTGCTTCTAACCTCGGCTTTGTATCCATGGGCTCCATTTGGTCGTTCTTTTGAACCTAGAATCTCAACAAAAACACCAACAACCCGTGAAGCATAGGATACACAAAAATTGCATAATAATAGAGTAAAAATGAACCAAAACGCAATTTTTATCAAGTAAACTAGGTTCAAAACACCCTAAAATCATATCAAATAGCAAGTTATCAAATCCCCCCAAGCTAAGCTTTTGCTCGTCCTCGAGCAAAACAAACATGTCAAACCAAAGGAGGAAAAAAATTTGCTAATCATCAATCCAAGGAGAGGCAACAAGGGGGAAGCATAAATAAACAAATTCGCATGGTGACAACCATCATCACTTTTAGCACAAGTGAGAAGCAATTTAAACCTCTAAGTCGCCTTAGAGGACGAGTTTTTATCTCGTGAGGGTTTCCAATGAGTTAACCCCACAACTCACGCAATCCACAACACATCGACAAAAATCACACAAGTTCAATTTTTCGCCCAAGTCAACTCATCGGGATATGAGACACAAGCAAGACAAGTGAACGACTTTCAAGAATTACCAATCATACAAATGTACACATGAGTTGGGGGTAGAGAGGAGAACTAAACAAGGTTGCACTAGGATACTTCCTTTGGCCTTTTACTAGTTCATTAGAGCACACCTAGATATTCCAAAGTTGTAACAAGCCCTCTTTCGGTTATAAAATCTCAAAATGCTAGTCCACCTCCCAAAATGCACACCCAAGGCCCCTTAACTACACTCTAACTCGGGAATTTCATAAGAAACATCAATGCAAACAAGGTGTGGGAGGCATCCACGAGTTGACCTCTAAAGAAGAGAAATTTTATTTTTTTGAGAAGTTTTGGGGTAGTTTTTGTTCTCCCCTTTTTTTTATGCTCTTCTTTTTTTTTTCAACTTTCAATGCTCTCGCCTCTTTTAACTGTGAGCGGCTCTTTCTTTATTGAGAACGTGTGGCTTATTATGCCACTTATTACACATAATACAAGTAGAGCTAATTCCTTAATAGAGTTTCATTTCGGGGAGGAGAGGAGGCACATTAAGGGCACAAGGGACCGCAATTTGACTCAAACATATCCTACTTTGGGTAAAATTGACAATATCATATGCTAGACGTGCAATTGAGCATTCATCGGCTTTCATTTCATATACACTAATGCAACCAGGATTAATAGACCTCTAAATGACCCCAACTCTTGCATACACCCTTCTAAAAGAACTTTTACTCATCACTCAAGAGTCAAGCAAGCAAGACATATTAGCGTCGTCATTTGAGTTTCATCCTTGGGCAATTTTCATTTTTCAATATTTTTTTTGTTTTTTAATAATTTTTTTATAAGAAATGAAAAATTACAGCATTAGGCTAGCTAAACTAAGCATAAAAAAAAAAAAAAAAAAAAAAACTATACATCTAAATAAAAAGATAAGAGAGGTATTCACAAGATAAGAAATTTGGATTTAGGGTATTGGATTTCAAAGGGAGCAAATTTGGATTTAAAGGATTTGGATGTTAGGGAAGAAGGGAATGGGAATAAACAACAAGCGAACTCAATCATGGAAACACGAAAACACAACACGAACCAATGACACATGAAGAACACTCCCCCCCCCCCCAAGCTATCATAAACATTGTCCCCAATGTTAAAGCAATGCAAGCACAAAGAGAAGGGGAGGAAGAAACTAACTCATGGTTCGGGCCCCCTTGGGAGCTTGAGCCCCCTGGGTAGAGATGCCGGTACACAGTGCGGAAATCGCCCAACTCCGATCTGAGACTTTCGAAACTTGTTCTCATATTGTCAAAAGAAGTCCTCATGTCTTCGTTTGATTCCCTTAAGGTCTCGAATTCGGTGGTCATGCGGGCAAAATTCGCATTCATGTTGGCTACTTGCTGCTCAAAAGAGAGGTATGGGTTGTTTTCACCCACACCTTGATCTTGGTAACCCTCTTGGTCCCTTTGTTGGAACCCGTGTTGTTGATGAAATTGTTGTTGCTGAAATTGTTGATGATGTTGATGTTGTTGAAATTGTTGATGATGTTGTTGCTGTTGTTGTTGTTGTTGGAATTGTTCCTCACCGCCTTGGGCTTGGTCATCTTCTCCACCCGGAATCCACTCAAAGTCCGGCTCAAAGACCCAATTCTCGGGGTCGTAAATAACCGTGGCTTTCGGATTTGGCAAAGTTGCATAGGGGCGCCTACTTACCATCCACGTGTAGGTCCTACCCTCTTCATCTTCCTCCAACCAATGCATAGCCTTGAGGGAGCGGATGTCAAGTGTCGTTGGTCCGGGAATGATCTCCAAATCTGCAAAATTAAGATCAAGAAAAGCAGCAATAATAGTGATCATCCCTCCAATTGTTATCACTCCACTCCCCGAGGATACGTCATCTAGGTGGTCTACAAGCCAAGCCCCTAAATTCAACCTTTCGTCACCCTCACACAAGTGCCAAAGAAAAAGCAACTCACGGTTAGAAACTACACCCGAACTATCTCCCCTAGCAAAAATAGTATTAGCTATTAGGCGCTGGGATAGTCTAAAGGCGGGGTGTACTATGGTCGTGGCCTTGTCGGTCCTAGGATCTCTAGTAAATAGGCCGGTGATTTTTCTCCAAAAAGATCCCGGGTTATGCTTTCCGGAAGGCTTATCCTTAGGTCCGAATTTGCCATCCGTTGGCCACCCAAATGCTTGGTTCACTTGTTCTATGGTCATCTTGTGATGGGTGTTCATCAATTGGAAGGTCAGGTAACGGGGGTTGTTGTGGTTATCTCGGTGGACATATAGTGAGGAGAGGAATTCTAAGGTAAGCCGTTTATAGGTGTTAGCATGCATTTCCAACCAATTTGGGACACCGGTTTGAAAAAATAGTTGTCTAACATCATTCTCTACACCTAAGGCTTCGGCTACCTCATGGTTGTAAAATTTCGTTGGCCGAATTCTTCTCCTACTAATTCTTAGGTAGTTGTTCATGAAATCCAAATTATTAAAGACAATACCTAAGGTGTCCACTTGCGGTGGTTCGATGGTTGATGGAGGTGGAGGATTTCTAAGCCTAGCGGATGAGGTGTTTCTTGGTTGGTTTCTTCTTGACATGGTCAAAAAAAATTTTTAAAAAAAAAAACACTTCAAGCAAGCACAACACCTAATGAACAAGTACTTGAAACACACAAGGCTCTAAGTCTTCCACCTAACCAACACACAACTAGAACAAGCTCGAAAATTTACCAACAATGATCTTATCAATTCAAACAATCCAACACAAAATTGTCAATGCTCACAATTTACCAACAACAATTCAACAATCCAACACCAAAAGCATCTATACTCACACAAACCTATCACCAACCAAAATTTCAATGCTCACAATTCACCCAAATTTTTTTTCTTTTATACTACTAAACTAACAACAATCACAATTTCTTAACAAAATGTCAACAATTTGAACTATTACTACTCATAATATCAACCAACAAGCATTTAAACTATATAGGAAGAGCTTGAGATTAGAAAGATTATACCAAGAATATCGTGGGTGTAGAACCCGCAAATGAACCTTTCTAGTACTCCTTGTTGTTAATTGAAGGCCCTTGTTCACCCAATTTGCTTAAAAATCAAAATTCAAGAAACCCCCAAATCAATGTTGAAAGTTAGGGTTTGATGAAATTTTGGTATTTTGGGGTTTTGGTGGTGAAAAGGGGTAGTAATTTGTGAAGAGTTTTGAAAGAGGAGTTAAATTTGTAGTTTAGAGTTGGGATTTAAGTGAAAAATGGAGTTTGAAGGGTGAGAAATAGGAGTAGTATGAAGTATGGAGTATGGAGGAGGAAGGAGTATTTGAGTGTGAAAGAGGAGTGAGAATTGTGAGTATGGGGGGTCTTTGCTATTATAATTTTGTATATATATATATATATATATATATATATATATATATTTAGTAGAAATCGCCATATTGTTGTGCAGGTTGAACCTGCACGGACGTGCTAAGGTCTGCACGGACGTGCAGGTTTCTGGCAAAATAGCCGCCTCTTCTGTCTTCGATTGCACGGACATGCAAAGGTTGGCACGGACGTGCAACTTGGCACGGTCGTGCTGATTTTTGGCACGGACGTGCGAAGCTTCAGATTTCAGCTATCCATTTTCTGTATGGTTCTGCCTACATCTGCACGGACGTGCGATGTTCTGCACGTCCGTGCATACCTGATGGTGCACGATTTCTTTCCCTTTTTTTTTTTATAATTACTTCTCTTTTCAATAAATACTCGGGTTGCCTCCCGGAAGCGCTTCTTTAACGTCACTAGCTTGACGACATTGCGGGATCAAATGTTAGTGAGGAATATCGAACTCATCAAGGTGAACAACTTTTGCCTCTTCATTCACAAAACCGTCAAAGTACGCTTTTAGCCTTTGGCCATTTACTTTGAACGGTTCACCATTCCCTTTGGAAATTTCGATTGCACCATATGGGAACACCTTCTTGACGGTAAAAGGTCCACTCCATCTTGATTTTAGCTTACCCGGAAACAACTTCAACCGGGAATTGAATAGTAGGACCTTGTCACCTTCCTTGAACTCCCTTTTGTTGATATGATTATCATGCCAAGCCTTGGTCTTTTCCTTGTAAATCCGTGCATTCTCATATGCATCCAATCTTAGCTCTTCCAAGGCATGGAGGTCAAGTAACCTCTTTTCACCGGCACTTTGAAGGTCAAAGTTCAACGTTTTAATAGCCCAATGAGCACGATGCTCAAGTTCTACCGGTAAATGGCATGATTTCCCATATACTAGCTTGTAAGGGGTGGTACCAATGGGAGTCTTGAATGCGGTGCGGTAGGCCCATAGGGCATCATCTAGCTTCGTAGACCAATCCTTTCTAGACCTATCCACCGTCTTTTCTAAGATCACCTTTATCTCCCGGTTTGAAATTTCGGCTAGACCACTTGTTTGAGGGTGGTAAGCCAATGACACCTTGTGCCTCACACCGTACTTCTCAAGAAGAGCTTGGAAGGACCGCTTTGCAAAATGCGAACCTCCATCACTAATGACGGCACGTGGCACCCCAAACCTCGGAAAAATGACCTTCTTGAAGAGTTTGACCACCACCTTAGCATCATTAGTAGGAGATGCAACATCTTCTACCCACTTTGACACGTAATCGACGGCCACAAGAATGAATTTATTCCCAAAAGAGGTCGGGAAAGGCCCCATAAAATCTATGCCCCATACATCGAAAATCTCCAACTCAAGAATGTTGTTCAACGGCATTTCACTTCTTCTTGAAATATTTCCGGTTCTTTGACACCGGTCACAAACTTTCACTACACCCCACACATCTTTGAACATTGAAGTCCAATAGAAACCACTTTGTAAGATCTTTGCCAAGGTTTTTTTAGCACTCATATGTCCTCCACAAGGTGAGGAGGGACACATTGTGATAACACTTTCAATCTCATCATTCGGGACACACCTTCTAAAAAGGCCATCAACACCTTGTTTAAAGAGCAAGGGGTCGTCCCAAAAGTATTGGCGAACATCATGAAGAAACTTCCTTTTTTGTTGATAGGTGAGGTCGGGAGGAAGAATAGAGCAAGACAAGTAGTTTTTAATGTCCGCAAACCATGGTGCCGGTGCTTGAAGGATGGCAAATAGTCGATCATCCGGAAATGAATCATCAATTGGCAAGTTATCAAGATCACCTACAAAGATAGGCAACCGTGAAAGATGATCGGCCACAACATTTTCGGCACCCTTCTTGTCTCTAATCTCATTATCATAATCTTGCAAGAGCAAGACCCACCGTATCAATCTTGGCTTAGGTTCTTTCTTGGACAAGAGGTACTTCAAGGCAGCATGGTCGGTGAAGACTATGACCTTAGAGCCCAACAAGTAGGACCTAAACTTCTCAATTGCATGAACAATGGCTAGAAACTCCTTTTCCGTGGTTGTGTAATTCCTTTGTGCCTCATCCAATGTTTTTCTAGCATAATAGATAGCATGGAGCTTCTTGTCCTTCCTTTGTCCAAGAACAGACCCAACGGCGAAATCCGAAGCATCACACATAAGCTCGAAAGGAAGCTCCCAATTAGGGGGTTGAATTATAGGAGCCGAAATCAAGGCCTCCTTCAAACTATCAAATGCTAGCAAACAATCATTGGTAAACACAAAAGGGGCATCTTTTACCAACAATTGAGTGAGCAGCTTTGCGATTTTTGAAAAATCCTTTATGAACCGGCGGTAAAAACCCGCATGTCCAAGAAAGCTCCTTATCCCCTTCACATTTTTAGGGGGTGGGAGGCGCTCAATTACTTCAATCTTGGCACGATCTACCTCAATGCCCCTACTAGAAATCACATAACCAAGAACAATTCCCCCCTCTACCATGAAATGACATTTCTCCCAATTCAAAACTAAGTTCACCTCTTGACATTTTTTTTAACACTTTAATCAAGTTTGAAAGACAAGTGTCAAAAGATGAACCAAAAACAGAAAAGTTATCCATGAATACCTCAATTGATGATTCAAGCATGTCGGAAAAAATAGACATCATACACCTTTGAAATGTGGAAGGTGCATTACAAAGCCCAAATGGCATTCTTCGATATGCGAAGGTGCCAAAAGGACATGTGAATGTAGTCTTTTCTTGGTCCTCGGGGTGGATTGGAATTTGAAAGAATCCCGAGTATCCATCCAAGAAGCAATAATGACTATGTGATGCTAGTCTTTCCAATATTTGATCAATGAAGGGGAGTGGGAAGTGGTCTTTCCGGGTGGATTTATTCAATTTTTGATAATCAATGCACATCCTCCACCCAGTGACCGACCTCGTAGAAATGGTCTCACCCTTATCATTTTTAATGATGGTCATGCCTCCCTTTTTAGGCACAACTTGAACCGGGCTAACCCACTTACTATCGGAGATAGGGTAGATTATGCCCGCCTCAAGAAGTTTTAAAACTTCTTTTTTTACCACTTCCTTCATATTGGGATTGATCCTTCTTTGGTGCTCAATAGAGGAAGCATGATCATCATCAAGTAGAATTTTATGCATGCATATGGTGGGACTTATCCCCTTAATGTCATCAATTTTGTACCCATTGACATCTTTATACTTCCTTAAAACAACTAGGAGTTTCTCAAGAGAGGTGTCATCGAGCTTAGCATTGACAATAACGGGATAATTCTCACTATCATCAAGAAAAGAATATTTAAGTAGAGGGGGAAGGGGTTTAAGTTCAACCTTAGGAGGAGGCGTAGTCCTCTCCTCTTTTGCCTCCACGTTAAGCACTTCAAATTTTATCACCTCGCGGGCCAAAGGTTGGTTGAGCAAGAGATCATACCCCTTTGCTTCTTCACCCTCCTCAACTAAGCTTCCCGTTAAGGTAGCTTGTAAAGGATCTCTTTCATACAATCTTTCTCGGAACTCTTCTAAGTCCCTCTCCAATGTGTCAATTCTATGAACTTCATCAATCAATGGCTTTTTCAAAGTTTGTGAGAATGAAAATGAAATTTTCTCATTTCCCACATTCAAAGTCAATCTTCCTTCCTTCATATCAATCACCACTCCCGCGGTGTTCAAAAATGGTCTCCCCAAAATGAGGGGTACTCTTGAATCTTCTTCCATCTCCATTACTACAAAATCACATGGCACAAATACTCTTCCAACTTGAACCGGCACATCTTCAAAAATCCCCAAATGTAGCCTAACCGTACGGTCGGCTAGTTGTAAGGACATTCTTGTTGGTTTCAAGTCTCCAACTTTCAAGGTCTTTGCAATAGAATAGGGCATCAAGCTCACACTTGCCCCAAGATCACATAAAGCAACCATAGCTTCCAAATCTCCAATCTTCACCGGTATTGCATAGCTACCGGGGTCACCAAGCTTTTGGGGAAGCTTGTTTTGAATGATTGCACTCACCTCCTTAGGAAGGGAGATGGTTGCACTCTCTTCAAGCCTACTCTTGTTGGATAGAAGATCCTTCAAAATTTTTGCATAGGTAGGCATTTGTGACATAGCATGAAGAAAGGGGATGTTCACTTGAAGTCCTCTCATGACTTCAAGAAATTTTGAAAACTTCTCATTCAACTTCTTCTCTACAATTCTATGAGAAAACGGAATGGGGGGCTTATATACTCTCATAGGGGGATTTTCTATTCTTTCTTCATCTCCCTCATCTTTCTTTGTTGCTCCCTCATCACTCTTTTGCTCTTTTCTCTCAACTTCAACTACTTCATTTTCAAAATCATCCTCGCTTCTCACCACAACTCCCTCATCTCTCTTTTGTGGCTCCTCTTAACTCATAACCGGGCCCTCATAACCCCTTCCCGATCTCAAAGTGATAGCCTTAGCTTGCTCCTTTGGGTTCACTACCGTTGAGCTTGGAAAGTGACCACTAGAATTGGAGGATGAGCTTCCAACTTGTTGTGCAATTTGAGCTAATTGGCTCTCCATTATCTTATTATGTGCTTGGAGTTGTTGGATGTTTGCATTCATATCCGCATTGTTCCTTATTTGTTGAGTCATGAAAGTTTCAAGAACGGACTCAAGGCTAGTCTTTTGAGGAGGTGGAGGAGGAGGAGCGGGTTGGTTATATTGTAATCTTTGGTGGTTTTGATCCCTTTGGTTGGGATGGTGGTATGGAGCTTGTTGGTTTTGAGAATGAGGTTGGTTGTAGTGGTTTTGAGGTTGGGTTTGATTTTGGTTGTAGTTATTTTGTGGGGGGCCTTGGTTGTATTGCTTCCATCCCGTATTTTGTTGGGGCTTCCAACTTTGATTGTGGGATTGGGAGTATTGTTCATTCCTTTGCCCAATTGTCGCCGCTTGCTCTTGATTCGTTGAGTTGCAATAAGAGGACAAGTGATCATTTCCTCCACAAGTCTCACAAGACATGACTTATGAGGAAGAGCTTGAGGGTGTGAGGGTGGCTTGATCTAACTTGTGAGCTAGCATCAAACTTTGATGCAATAAGATCTATTGCACTAAGATCATGAATTCCGCCCTTCTTTGTTTGAGGTTGCCTTCGATCACCTCCATATGCATAATGGTTGGCCACTTCTTCAATCATCTTATATGCATCATCCACCGATAGCTTTTTGAGGCTACCACCGGCCCCGGAATCAAGGTTGGACCTTGAAATAGGAGTGAGACCGTCATAGAAGCTTTGTACAATGATCCATGATGTAAAACCATGGTGGGGGCATTTCCTTGTGTAATCTTTGAAACGCTCCCAAGCTTCACTCAATGTTTCATCAATGTATTGATTGAAATTGGTGATCTTTATTCTTAATTCGACGGTCTTTTCCGGAGGACAATACTTTCCAAGAAAGGCTCTAGTGACCTCGTCCCATGTACTCAATGATCCCTCTTCAACTGTTCTCAACCAATGTTTTGCTTTATCACGGAGGGAGAATTGAAACATGTGCATACGGATGAACTCTTCCGAAATGTTGTTTTGCTTGATGGTTGTACACAACTCAAGAAAGTTGTCCAAATGAGAAAAAGGACACTCATGAGGACTACCTCCGAATTGATCGCTTTGAATCATACGGATGAGTTGTGGTGAAAGCTCAAAGTTGTTTGCATTCGTGGTGGGAAGACGTATGCCACTCCGAAGTTGGAATGCGTTGGGGTGGTCATAGTCTCTTAACAATGGTTGAGGAGGATTCTCTCCCATATTATCTTCTTCGTTAGCTCCAAAAACCTCTTCCGGATCGGAATCCGAATATACAATGGAAAACTCGGGTGTGCCTTGCAAGAGTCTCCTCACGTTTCTCAAAGTCCTATTTAGCTCTGGATCAACGGGAATAAGCGGTGACTGCTTACTCTTTCGTGTCATGCAAAGTCAAACAAAGCTAAGAAAAACGTTAGCAATGACTATCGTAAGTTAAACACACATAAACAAAAATTAAGGTAAGAAAACTACTATACATATACACACATCTAGTCTCATTCAACAATAATACATTCAATGTGACTTTGCCTCCCCGGCAACGGCGCCAAAATTTGATAGGCCGTCGTCGAGCCTACCAAAGATAATAATTCCTATCTTGGTCTCACTAACAATAGTAAGGGTAAGAAAGGGTCGAACCCAAGAGAGGCGTTGAATCAACCACCGAGTACTACCGTTTAAATAAGCTAAATGAATTCTAAATTGAGTTGGTTTTGAGTAACTTCTTCTAATTCAATTCAACTAAAGCTAAGAGGAGATTAACAATATTAAGAGGAATCTAGGGCTTGGGTTATACCACTCAATTTCATCACAAATCACAATTAGCATGCTACAATCAAGGTGAATTAATGGGACAAATTAGGGGAAGTCATCTAAAGCACCCAACTACTCTCTCAAGCTAGAGGGATTACTTGAATCGTGAATACAACCTACTCTCGTGGTTACATAGCATAAAACAAGTGTTAAAGCATAATCACGATGACATAAACATTCCCTTGACCGGTAATCCCTATTCTCATGGCATTTCGGGTCAATTAAGCATAAGGGAGCTAACCCAAGTTCATCTCTCGATCCTTCGTTGAGAAAGCTTGGATAAATAGTTCTAGCAATGGCCATATACAAGAACTAAGCAATTAAACCACTTAAGCTCAACTAATCATCATCCCACAACAACCAAATTAGCACATGCAACAAGTAATTAGTGAATACATTGAGGGTTTTACCCAAACCCTAGAATTTAGACTACTCACAATCCATGGAGGTTAAAGCAATTAGAGGTTTCAAGCAATTCATGAACAAGTTCAAACTAAGGATTAAGCTAATTAACAATCTAAGCATGCAAGAATTAAGCAAGTAATCAACAACAAAGTAAAGAGAAGTAGAAAAGATGAGTAAGAAATGGTTACTATGAAGCTTCAAAGTGAGCAACAATGGTGGATTTTGTCTTCTACAATGATTGAATTTGAATGCTTCCAAGCTAAAAATTAAGAACTAACTAATGATTTGAGAATTTAATGTTCTAAGACTACAAACTAAGAGGAAAGCTCTAAAAAAACTCCCCCCCCCCCTTCAAATGAGCTCAAAGGGGGGGTATTTATAAGACCCCCAAATAAAAAGGACGGAGAAAACAAGAATCGGGCTTGACTGCAGGTCTGCACGGACGTGCCAGATTCGGCACGGATGTGCAAGCATAAGCACGGTCGTGCCAGATTCGGCACGGACGTGCAGAGGGGGCAGAATTGAGGCAGAACGTACTGATAAGAATCGAGCAGCTCCGCACGGACGTGCAGATATTGGCACGGACGTGCAGCTACATCTGCACGGACGTGCTTAATTTGGCACGTCCGTGCAGGCCTTGGCAGAATGTTCTAAGTTTCTGGAGCACTCCTGCACGGACGTGCAAGGTCTGGCACGGCCGTGCAGCCTCTTCTGCACGGACATGCCAAATTAAGCACGGCCGTGCAGGCCTTGGCAGCTTGTTGAAACTTTCTGGAACCTCCTGCACGGACGTGCAAGGTCTGGCACAGCCGTGCAGGGTCTTCTAAGCCCTTTTTTCCATCTTTTCTTCTATATTGCTCCTTTCCTTGGCTTCTTTCAACCATCTTCTTGCTTCTAACCTCAGCTTTGTATCCATGGGCTCCATTTGATCGTTCTTTTGAACCTAGAATCTCAACAAAAACACCAACAACCCGTGAAGCATAGGATACACAAAAATTGCATAATAATAGAGTAAAAATGAACCAAAACGCAATTTTTATCAAGTAAACTAGGTTCAAAACACCCTAAAATCATATCAAATAGCAAGTTATCATTCTTTCGTTATGTTTTTTCTAGCCACTTGCTTCCTCTCTCTCGTATAGTGCACATAACTTTACCAACCTATGTGAACTTTGCCACTCAAGCCTTAATAATATTTATTGACGTACAATCATATAAGTAAATCATTAAAAGATCGATCGATAAAGGAAGTGTGTTGTGTAACTGATAAGCTATTCCAATACTACTTTTTAAGTCTAAATAAACACGACCATGTACGTACCTCATATACAATCAAGTTGTAACATTAAATTCATGAAATCGATCGATTGGATCCTTATGATGACATTCATCTAAATTAAAAAAAAAAAAAAAAAATCAACCATTCCTCAATCAAACCCTAGTAGTAGTACTAGATCCAACCTATTAAATTAAATTTAATGCTTTGGGTCAAAGCCCCTTTTGGCCATACCATGTTGATCTTCTCTTATACAATTGATCTATTTCGGCATATACAAAAATTAGCTGGCTTTCCATGCTTTAATTTAAGATGGTTGGTGAGTTTTTTTTTGTTTTTTTACAATGGTCACAAAAGGGCTAGTCCTTAAATAACATGCAATAACAACAGATAATACAATGGAAATAAGTAAAAAGAGCTCTAATTTTCTTTAAAATATTCCGCTGCCCCACTCTTTTCGCAACTTTTTCGTTGGTGACCTAGCTAGGCCAGCATGAAACTTGGAATTCTAATTTGAACATGAAGAAGTCAAAGCCCCTTTTGGCCATATTATTTATTTTATGGCTAAAAGCCCCTATTAAAAATCTTCATCTTCCCAGCTTTAATTCTAGTCTCTATTATTGTTTACACTCTAAAAAGCATTTTTAATAAGTAGGTATAATAGAGTATATATTTATTTATTTATTTCATAAATATAGAACTCTAAAAACCAATTTGTTAGGAATATAAAAGCATATACATAGCAAGTTTTAAATTGATTATATGTCGTTTAAAAATGTCCTTTTGTTGGTTCCATTCAACCTAGCTGGTCCAGGTATACTTATATACTTCGTATAAATCATCAATACGAATTAAAATAAAACTTTATTACGTCAGTTTCGATATATATTTAAAAATATCATTTTTAGGTGGAAAATGATATTTGAATGTGGCTGTTTAAAATAAAGTTATGAAAAATTAATTTAACTTTAATTAGTAAAATATATTCTATATTCATTTTTTATGATGTGAAAAGAACAATGTCTTAAAAGGGCATGGGAGAGAATTGAAGTTGAAACAAATTGTAAGAATCAGTCTATTTTTTAGGGGGTTTTGCAACTCTATCTACCTAACTATTAAAACTACAAATATGAATTGTCGTACATTATTCAATAAAAAAGGGAAATTATCACTTTTATACTCCAGCTTTTGGCTTTTATCTTTAGTACACCTCATTAAGTTTTCATTATCAGCGGTACACTCATAATTATCACTAATTACTACAGTAAGCAAACCGTTAATCAAACGTTAAGTTAGGGTTAATGACAGGGATTTTGCTTAGACTTGACTTGACTTGACTAAAATGCCCCCTACTCATTAATTCTCCCTCCAAGCCCAACTGTCGACATTTACTCCAAATTTTTTATCGTTTATCTTCTTCACTCTCTCCCCTGTACTTACTCTTCCTCAAACCCTAATTGTCGCGCTTCTGAAGCAGAATTCTTGGAGATTCAGGCCTGCTTTGTGGATTGTAAAAGGTTAGTGGTTATTTCTTGTAATTTCTTAATTATTTGCTTTAAATTGCTAGGTTTTAGATGAAGTTTGCTATTTCTTGTGAGTGGTTGAATTATGTTAACTGGTTGAATTATGCTCTAATGTTGCTTAATTTAGCCTTGATTTATGTTCGATTTGCCTATGAACATGTATGCTTGCTAAATTCTGTACTCTCTGAGTTACTTTATTCAAAATTGATGACTTTGAGTTTGCATGCTATAGTGTTAGTGATTTTATGCTTAATCTAGGTTTAAATATGTGTTCTTGAGTTTGTAATCTACTGTTGTGCTTAAATCGTGGTAGTGTAATTTACTTTGCAGAATGGATGACATGGTTACACTGAGATTTAAGTATAAGCAGCATAATGTTGATATTGATGTGGACGGTGATAAGTGCAACTTGATGGGCTTAATGATAGAATTTGAAGATATTTTACAAAAAAAGGGAGTAGTTATTTTGAACCCTATACTTGCTTATGCATATAGGGGCAAACATTGGCCAATAGATGATGATGGTGGTCTGATTAGCATGTTTAGGACACTTCCTGATGCTAAGATGTATGAGATTTTGGTTAGGACTACTTTAAATTCAACTTTTATGAATGACTTAGTATCTGAGTTTAGGAGGAACAAATTAGCTGCTAAACTAGCTAGCCAGGGTGTACATGAAGAACCAGAATCACCACCTCTAAACCAACCATCCCTACCATTGACTGTGAGTGAGAATTCCCAGCCTCCTGTAGAAAATACCACTCCTTCTGAGATAGGGAATGAGAACACCAAACTAAAGCCTAGAAGGAGATTGAGATTGAAATACTATGAGCATGCTACTGCCCCTACTAGTGTGGTTACTCCTAGTAGTCCTCCATTACATGAGATTTTTGGGACTGAAGTTAATCATGACCCAAACACTACCTTTGCTGATTTACACGATGAGTTTGAAGAGAGTCATGGTCAGCAGTCTAGCAAAGAATACACTAAGGGTAGGAAGGAGTTTGAGAAATACTGTGAAAAGGCTCAGGATAAGGGAAAGGCCAGTTTTGGAGGTGGGAAGGGTAAGGGCAAGGCTGGTTCTGGTGGTGGGAAGGGTAAGGGCAAGTCCAAACAGTTGGAATCAATTGGGTCTGGGAGTGAGAAGTTACCTCCTTTTCCAATTTCACCACACACTGTCTTCAAAACACTTGTTGGGAGAAGAAGTCCTAGGTTTTCACCAGCCCAAGTCACAGCTAATCACACCACTCCCCTTCCCAGATCAAGTCCAAACAACCAACCATCAAATTAAATATTATCACTGACCCTAACCTATTTGCTAGAAAAATTCCTAAGAGTACTCAAATTAGGAAGGGTATATGGAGTGGTCAGAAAGGGAGAGTGCCTAAATAAGGTACATAACTCATAAAGTTAGGGAAAAGTAGTGCACCTAGTGCTAGAAGGAGGGTTACATATGGTTTGGGTGGTGCTGGCAGTGATCCTGATGGTTCTGGTGATGAATTTGGTGGTGATGATTCTTCTGATGGTGATTATGAGGTTGGTGTGCATGACGATGAACCAGTAGACTCAGATGGAGAATTAATTCCTGATGGTGATGTTCCTGAGATGAGTTACATTATTTAAGCACTGTTTCCCACATAAAAGACAACTGGGAACCTACCTTTTGGTCAGCTTTCATTAATTATTCTGATGATGATAATTATATGGATAAGCTTTATAAGCACAGGGAGATGTATGAAGAAGTCAAATTTGGGAAGATAGTGCTTAGAGCATGGATGATATTTATTGACAAGGCCCATGTGAGAGACACCTTGAAAGATTATGCAGTTCAGGAAGGCTTTGCAATTGCTGTGGTGGCTGCAGACAACAAGAGGTACACTATAACCTGCTTGGCACAATGCTGTGAGTGGAGGATGCATGCTAGTAGGCTGCCAGATGGCAAGACTTGAGCTATAAAGAAGATTTGGCCAGATGTGCATAACTGCAGGGGGTTAGAAATGTATAACCCAATTTGTATAGTTTAATGGGATGTTCCAAAGGTAATGGAAGACATAAGGGAAAATCCAGACATTCCAGCAAAGGCCCTTAATGAGCTTTTATTTCAGAGGTTTGGCATTTACTTGAAGCAAGCCCCCTTATATAGGTTGAAGTGATATGTTGTTCATGAGATATTTGGAGGACATGATGATTCATACAACCATTTGCCAAGATATATTGAAGTTATAATGAGCACCAACCCAGGTTCTAAGGCTTTTGTGGCATGGCATGAGAGTGAAAGCATTCCAAGGGTTAACTTGTTATGGTGCTCATTTGAAGGGCAATTATGGTGGAATTTTACTATCTGTTGTTGCCTTGGATGGTAACAATGAGATATACCCAGTTGCATATGCAATTGTCAGCAGTGAAGACAAAGATAGCTGGAGTTATTTTTTCTGGCACATCCACAACATAGTCAAAGATTCAGGAAGACATATTGGACAATCATCTCTGACAGGCAGAAGGTGTGTATATATTTCCTTTTTTTCATTTCTTGATTGCTATATTTAACTGCATCTCCATGGCATACATTGATAAATGTGATTGTTGTAGGGTGTTGATGTTGCATTGAAAACTGTTTGGCTTGAAGCTAAGAGAAGGTACTGTTGCAGATACTTGAGTATAAATTACAAGAAGCTTTCCCAGGTCCACTTATGTACATCCTTTTCTGGAGAGCTTGCAATGCTACAAATAAATTCACATTCAGAAAGGCAATGGAGAGACTTAAAAAGAAAGGTGAGGAGGATGTCATGAAATGGTTTACAGATTTAGGCCATTAATCTAAGTGGAGTAAACACAAATTTGATCCAAATGTGTGCAATGACTCCAACACTTCAAACTTTGTTGAGAGTTTTAAGTCAACACTTGGAGCTGATAGATGCAGGCCAGTTTTGACTTTACTAGAAGGTAATAATCAAGCTAGCTTGCATTTCACACTTTTTTTGAATGATTACATTACTAATTTGATTGTTATGTTATGATAGGTATAAGGAGAGTGTGCATGGTCAGGATAGCTTCAAGGAAAGAGGCTGCAATGGCCTTGAATAATGATGAACTCTGCCCCAAGATAGCAAGATTGGTCAGAGAGATCAGCAAAGCCTCTACAACCTATGGAGCTTTCCAGTTAAGCCCAGAGGAATATGAGATTCATGAGGGTAAATCACAGTTCCCTCTTAGCCTAAACAGTAAGATTTGCTCATGTGGAGCTTGGCAATTGTCTGGCATACCTTGCAGACATGCTATAAGGGCAATGACTCATGCAAAAGTTGACCTTCACAATTATGTTAGTTCTTGGTATTCTGCACAGACCTACAAGAAGGTGTACAGTCATTGCATAACTCCTATCCCAGATCTTAGTTAGTGGCCTGAATCTGCTGCTGAGAACCCTCATCATATTCACCCACCAAAGATGAAAAAAGGGGTTGGTAGACCTAGCAGAAACAAGCAAAGGGAAGAAGGAGGGGACCAGCCAGGCAAAAGGTCAAGAACTGTGAGATGCTCAAGGTGTGGTTGTTTTGGACATAAAAAAAAAAAACTGGCAAAGGAGGGCTAACTAGAAAAAAGCTAAGGGCTTGAGAAGCACTTGTGATACGAAACCCAAGAGTGAGAGATCAGATAAATGCTACAAAAGAAGCAAGAGCAAAATCAAAGGGTGAAGGGTCTGGTGCAACTGAGCTCACAAGCTCACAACTGTCAAGTCAACCACAAGACTTGTCACAGTCCCAGAGCTGAGATGGGGATGTAATTCTGAGATATGCAGATGCTTTTTAGTCTATTTTGATGTATATATAAACCAAAGTTTGGTGTTGTTTGATCAGACAATTGGTTAAGTTTTTTTTGTGAAACAAGTGTACTTGTTGGGAACTTGGTACAAGTTTTTCATTATGTTTGTCTTACTTTTGATGTAACCTTCTGAAACAATATATTTGGGTTGTAGTGCTTTTGCTATAACAGTTAATATATGCCTTTTCTCTATGTCACTTCATTTTCCCTAATTTTACTACTTTATTCTTGTTAGTGCACCATTAAGTGTTAATAATTAAAGAAACAGGGGAGTATAACATAAAACAAACACTTTTATTAATATCAATTCAAATTACATCTCACAACTAAGTTCTCATTGCAGCTCACACACCCACTCTTGAACTGCATCTATTTCAAAACAACAACCAATAAGACCAAATACATAACAACAACAATCTTAACAACATATGAACAAAATCAACAAAGTCATTTGTCTTCTTCATGAACTCAGTGAATTCTGCCCTTAATAGTTGAACATATGCTGCTTCTGACATGTCACCAGGTCTGCCACCAACATTCCTTACAATATATGTTCATCAGTAGGGCTGGCAAACAGGTCGGGTCGGGTCGGGTTCAGGTCGACCTGTTTACATAAACGGGTCAGGACCCCCCAACCTGAACCCGACCTGTTTACTTAAACAGGTCAAAAAAACCAACCTGAACCCGACCTGATTATAAACGGGTCGACCTGAACCCGACCCGCCTAAACCTGATTTTTTTTTAATTAAAAAAAAATAAAATAAAAACCTGTAATTTACTAATTTCTTTATACTGTAATTTTTTTAACCTGTAATTTGACTAATTTCTTTAACCTGTAAGATTCAAGTATTCAAGACTTCAAATTCAACACATAATTCAAGCAAACATAACTTAACAACATAATTCAAGAGTTACATGTCCAAAATACTTCCAAGTAGGCAAATAAAAGTTCAACTAGAAAACCAAATACATGTCCAAAATAACAGTAACAGTTTCATCAACTAATTTTAGAAGAAATTAACAACATAATCAGGTTTGACTCTCCATGACAGCAGGACTTTCTGGTGCACTTTGTGGAGGGCTGGGGCTGGGAGTATCCCCCACATCATCGTTGACTTTCATGGCCATGATTTTTCCACATAAATCTTGCAATTGCGGATCCATATTAGCTACAACCAAAAGAATACATACAAAAGTTAATTTCAGCCTTAAGCATAAATAAAATAGTACAAAAAAGAAACAAAAAAAATTGTAATTTTAAATACATAAACTATTTTCATACCTTCACCAAAAGTCCAATCTTTGAGGCAAATGATAGCTTCTGCTGTGTTTGGTTTCAAAGAGCTTCTATAGCAGTCCAAAACTCGACCACCAGTACTGAAGGCAGATTCTGAAGCTACTGTTGAAATAGGGATTGCAAGGATGTCCCTTGCCATCTTTGAAAGAATTGGATACCTCACAACATTTGTTTTCCAATGATATAGAATATTAATGTTGGTTGCACGAGGAATCAATGGCTCTTCCAAGTAGATTTGCAAGTCAGATTTAGCAGCAACATATGATTTGCTAGAAGAGAAGTTATCAAAGTCCTAAAAGATGTTTAAACAAAAATTACAATAAAGCATACAAAAAACAGAATTTAAAGCTGATTATCAAACAAAAAGCAAGTGTTCACAGTTACCATCATAAAAGAATCAGAAGCAACATCAACTTGCTCTTCATTAGGCTGTCTAGAAGAACGACGCCTTGTTCGTGGTGTTGTTGTGGAAGCCTCAGTCACATAAACACCATATAAATAATCCAACCTTTCCTTGAACTTCACCAACTCATTAGTACCCTCTATTTCCCCATACACCTTCTTAAAAGCCCACTCCACAAACTCATACTTAAATCGAGGGTCTAAAACAACAGCCACAGCCATGATTATGCTAAAGTTGGTCCAATATTTAGCAAATTTCTCATTCATTCTTGCTGCCATCTTATGCATGAAGTTATCAGAATTTTCAAGCTCCTCTTTCAAGAGTAAACGGATTTTCAACACATTTGGGAAGTATACATTAGCGGTAGGATAATTAGTACCCGAAAAAACATTTGTCACATCAAAAAAGACCTTCAAAAATCTAAATAACTTCTCTATTCTCCCCCACTCCTCATTTGTTGGACAATGAATGTAATTGGCATCAACCTTTTGAAAATGAAGAAAAGCTTTTTTGTAGTACAAAACATTCTCTAACATCAAATAAGTTGAATTCCATCTAGTAGGGACATCTTGTCTCAATCCTCTACTTGAGTCTAGTTCAACATGTGCCACACAAGTCAAAAAACGTTGCTTTCTAGCCTGAGACCCTTTACAATACTTCACAGTTTCTCTCACCTTAACAACAGCCTCATTAATTTCTTTTAACCCATCTTGCACAATTAAATTTAGGATATGTGCACAACACCTCACATGGAAATAATCCCCCCACAAACCAAATCAAGTTCATTTTTAATTACATCAGCAAACACATCATTAGAGGAAGCATTATCAAGAGTAATACACATGATTTTCTTTTGGATACCCCACTCTTTAAGAAAATCATAGACATGGTCAGACATATGGACACCGGTATGAGGTGGAGGCAAAAAACGAAAGTTCAGAATTTTTTTTTGCAAATTCCATTGATTATCAACAAAATGGGCAGTCAAAGACATGTAACCATCAGTAGTAATTGAAGTCCAACAATCAGATGTAAGAGAAATCCTACCCTTAACTACACTCAACTCCTCCTTAAGTTTATCTTTTTCCCTCTTAAACATTTTCAGAACATCAGCCTTCAAAGTATTTCGAGACACAAGTTTAACATCAGGATTTATGTAATTAATCAACTTCCTAACAGCACTATATTCAGCAAACTGAAAAGGCAAATCATGTTTCACCACAGCAATAGACAACATCTCACGAACAATATCATAATCAATTGTAGGAACCCTATTCATCATAGAACCAGAACTGCTTGAATCAATAATCATCTGACCCACATCTTTAAAGGTCCTTTTTTTACATTTCTTAATGTGGCGTTTTAAATTACCAGTTCCTTGCCTACTTTCAGCATTATATTTCTGCCCACATTTTTTACACATGCAAATGATGTTACCTTGTTCGTCAGGTTTATCAAGGAATTCAAAATTTGCCCACACATCTGAAGTGAGCTTTCGTTGGCGCTTGAAATGAATTCCAGGCTTATTCAGCGAGGTGACATTAGAGGTTTTCTTCTTTGATTCCGTTTGATGAGAATCAGAAACTTCATCATCTGAATCAGAATCCGGAAGATCAATGGGTTCATCAGGATTAGGGCTATTAGCCATCTGTGAATAAATTAAAGAAAGAATTACACTCATATCCGAAGTATAAACATGAAAAACAGAAGTATAAACTCATGAGTCATGACATAAAGAATCAAACTCATGAAATTGCAGAGTAAGAAAATCAAATCAGGGCAAAAAATCGCATAAACAAATCGCAAATAATCGCAAAATAAGTAAATAACAAATCAAATCTTCGAAAGAAATTGCAGAGTAAGAAAATAACAAACGAACAACATTAAATGATTAAATCACATAAACAAAGCATACATAAACCATAATAGCAAAAAATCGCTTAAAAAATCAAAGAAATCTGAAAATTGCATAACCAAATCAAGGAAATTGCATAAACAAATGACTCATGAGCAAACAAACTCATAAAAAATCGAATAATAGGATTATTACCTTCAGAATGTTTGAGATGAAGCTTCAATCTTCAAGGTTCAAGAATTTTTATTTCAATCTTCAAGAGTTAGAGAGAGAAAAGAGAGGAGAGAAGAGAGAGAAACTGAGAAGAAAGAGAGTTTGAGTGAAAGTCTGAAAGAAAGCGGCGAGTGAAAGAGGAAAAGCTTAGGGTTAGATAATTTGGGCTTGGCCCATATTTTTAAATTAGTGTTTTAAGTTAAGCGGGTTGGGTTCGGGTTGACCCGACCTGAAACCGACCCAATTAAATAAACGGGTTTATGCGGGTTGGTTTCGGGTTGGGATTTTCAACCTGAACCCGACCCGTTTAACTTCAGGTCGGGTTCGGGTTGACCCAATTACATAAACGGGTTGAAAATCTCTATCAAAACCCATTTATTTCGGGTTGGGTTCGGGTCGGGTTGTCGGGTCGGGTCAGCTTTTGCCAGCCCTATTCATCAGTCAGCCACAAGAACAAATCACAGAGCCTGCACTTGTAATAGGGCCTTCCAGGGTTAGCTGCTGAGTTTGAGAACCTAATGTTTGCAAATCTTGGAGGATTACAATTGCAGGTAATGGTTTTAACCCACACCCCTTATATATCTGTTGCTTAAAATAGATCTTGTGCCAGAAGAGGAAGACATTGCAGATTTGAACTTAAAAGTGAGAAAGCAAAAAAAACGAAAGAGAAAAAGATTGTAAAAGAAAGTATGGAGAAGAGCATGTATTTATAAGGTCTAATGTGGTGGGAATTGATTTTTTTTTTTTCAAAAATAAGGAGGGAAATGTTGGAGGGAGATTAAATGAGAGGGCATTGAGGTCTTTTCCTCTTTTTTTCAACTAAAACGTTTTAGATTAACTACCTAAACGTTTGATTAACGGTTTGCTTACTGTAGTAATTTAGTGATAATTATGAGTGTACCGCTGATAAGGAAAATTTAATGAGGTGTACCAAAGATAAAAGCTGGAAGTTGGAGTGTACCAGGGATATAATTACCCATAAAAAATATCTTGTTATTTATTTTTAGGAAATTTTGACTTTTGGTACCACAAAAAGACCTGTTATTCAATTTTGCTACCTCTAACAATTTTTATTTTATTTTACTACCACTAAAAATCACATAATTTAAATTTCACCACCACTTAACGGAATCCTAACTTATTCAAAAATATAAAAAAAATTAAAAATTAAAATGTTTATAAAAAAAGAACAACCCCAGCCACCCTCAACTGCCCCCCTCCCGTCAGCCACCCTCCCCCCTCCCCCCTGCCGGCGGCCAGCGCTTGGGCGAATGCCGGAAACCCCACCCCAAACCCTTTCCCCCACCAACGGACGACGATGATGATGATTGTATGATTGTAGGGGGGGTCGATTCGAACAAGGGGAAAATCGAAAATTTTTGACCTCTAATTCGACAAGTTGTGTCGAAATTGATTGAGGGCTTTGTTTTCTTTAGATTTCAATTGCAAAATCATGTAAATAATTGTTGTTTTCGTTTTGAAATCAAAGAGTTTGATTCAAAAGTTCTTATAAACCCTAACTTTTTCCCCAAATTGATTTTGAATGAAAATCATCAAATTAATTCAATAAGATTGAAAATTGATATCAAAATCTTGTTTTGGGATTGAATTCGAACATCAAACGCTAGAAACTCCTGATTTTAATTCGAAATTGTTCGAATTTTGGGATGTTTTTGTTCTCATGTTCGTCGAGGCACCGTAGGAGGCTGCGTGCAAGGGTTGCGCGCCATTCAAAGGCCGTCGGTGGTTGCGCTGGCTCGCGTTTTTCCGGCGATCGTTGAGGCCGCGCGTTGGCTGGAATCAGGCTGCAGCGTGGTGGTGGCTGGAAGCTGTTCATGGCTGCTGCCTGCTGCTGTGAACCTGACTGCTGCACTTGACTGGGGAAGGAGGAGAGAGAGAGGCAGGGTTGAAGTGGGCCCCACAAACGGCTAATCTAACAGTTTCCGTCAACTGGTATCAGTTTTAAAAACCTGATTTGTAGTGGTAGTAAAATAAAATAAAAATTGTTAGAGGTAGCAAAATTGAATAACATGTCTTTTTGTGGTACCAAAAGTCAAAATACCCTTATTTTTAAGATTGGTGTAGATTTTAATGGTCGAAAATGGTATAAAAAATTGTTACCGAAAAAATTGAAATCACATGGGAATAAGCTCATCTTATCTCTAAAGCCAAAGAAGGGCAGCAATCTTAGCAACAATCCCATAAATTAGAATGAGAAAAGCGAGACAAATGGTTGGTGAAGACCAAACCACATTAAGATTTATTTCAATTGAACTATTATTTCAACTAAAATGAGTTAACATTAATACACTATAAATAAAGTCGTATATAAATTCAATATCATTATCGTCATTTATTACTGTCTAATAATTACAACGGGGCCATCGATGTTAACCATACACTTGAAGTGCTGTGATCACGGGTGTTCAATTTTTCTTAAAAATTCGTTGTGAAAGTGCCCTGAAACTTCCATGAAAATTTATCATGCATAGCATTAACATTCCATGCTTTTGGTAGAACTCACAAGTCACAACAGAAGGGCTTAGCATCAAAATCCTTTTTGTGCCTGACTTGTTTAATACTTGGGCCAAGTAACAGGGCTGCAACAGCAAGATCCATCTTTGGGCCTTAAACAGTTGACATGGGCCCCTTGTGATCCACAGTAATGTTGATTGGGCCCCTTGTTGTCAGATGTCAGAACATTTAACTGAAACTGACTGCAATGGGCTGGATCAAGATCACTTCATTGATGGCGGTTTACTCTCAATTCTTGGAGGGGCACTGATGCCAGGGTGGTGCCGGTGAAGTGGGATCGACAGAAACAGTTTTTTCGCATCACTGTCAGTTTTCAGTTTTTGGTTATAGATATTTCAAACATAATTTTGCAAGTAGTGCAGCAATTAACTGCGATGCTAGGTTTCGGGTTTTCTTTTAGGCCTTCATAATAAGGTGTGCAAAGTTGCAAACAACCCATTTGTATAGGACCTCGAAATTAAGTGACCTAAAAGGTTTAAAGTAGAAAGAGTTCAATTTAAACAAAGAAATGAATAGCTTTGGCATGTAAATTATAGACCATCAATAGCCTAGCTTAACTAGTAATAGTTTTTGCATTATGCATGAGTTTAGAGTTCAAACTTTGTTACTTTTCCTTGGCTAATTCATTTTTGCCTCTTCAAACTTCTTATTCTTTATTTAAATCCAATAAATTATTATGTTCTAAATTCGCTTATAGTATTCTGAATGGACGACTCTGGTTTGCTATCGTGTGTGGTTTTTTTTCACCAAAATCAAAATTAAGAGATTAATAATCCTTTTATGCCCATCCACCGATCAAATTGAAACATGAAAACATCACACTATTGGAGTACAAGGATCTTCTTTTTTGCTAGGGGTTAAGTTGGTGACAAGTGTATGATTACTATTTTTAAGGTTTTTGAATGAGACATAATTATTCATATACGGAATTAGATTGCTGAAATTGATGGAGAGCATAAGAATACAGAAGATCCAAATTGGTAGGTAAACCTAGAAAGAAAGAAAGCAGCATTCATATGACAAGAACAAAGCAGCATTTTCACTTCTTTCACATAAAATTGACCATTGTGACATTGTCCATACCTATTGAGATGGCAAGAAGCATACAAACAGCAAACTACAAGAGACAACAAGAATATTACGATCATGACCGATTAGTCGCTTACTAAGGAGGTTCGAAGTGATCATGTGTATAAGACAACTTATATTAGAGGACGCAAAAGTGTTCACACCCAAGTATGACTGATCTTTGTATAAACACGATATGAACCTCTAAAAGGAAAATTTTCATAACATTTGATTGCAGAAGGCCCATGGATGCGTGATAAAATGATTTATTGATGAGGACATGCCTCAAGTGTTCATGTGGCCGAAGACCCTGGATAACTTGGATCGTTGCTAAGAAGACACACATACATGCACACAAGAGGAAGGGAAATCGTCTCAACAACTCACCATATACTTTGGAGAACTGACAAAAAAGATTGAGTAACCATTTGATATTCTGATGGCTGTCAAATTGGTGCAGTTCTGAAGTCTGAATCAAATTTTGTTTCGGACAACCATATTTAGTACAAGAAAACTGACAGATTGTTCTCAAGTGAACATGTGAGAGTGTTTGTACTGTAATAGCATAACATTATATTATGGCAAAAATCCAAATTAAATAGGTTTCTATAAAAATACCACTATTGATGATTGATGAATTTCTCTAATAAACGCAACAATGAACAGAAATTATTCCTTGCAATACATTGGTATGATCGTCAGAATTACAGCTTCATGAGAAGCAATCAACCAAACGATGATTACTACTCAGATAATAAGAACATCTACAGTAAAATCCGAAAGCGAAATAACAGAAACCAAGCTCAGCTGATTTGTACTGGTGTACTAACTTATTGTTCAATGCTTATTCTACAAAAGAAACCTACCATAGCACTAACCAAAACCCAAGTTTATTCGCAGCACTAGCAAAAAAAACAACCAAATCCTCAGAGAAAGATAAATTGTCATATGACAAACACATTAGCAATCACTGATTATTATAATCATCTTCCTCAATTCATCCAACTGTAAAAATTCAACTGTTAATACTGCAAAACACTTAACCATTAACAGCATATTATACCATTAACAGCAGATTATACCATTAATAGTCGACTAATTGGCAACCAACTTCTCCTTCTCCTTCTCCTTCTCATCCCCATCATCCAAACCAGAACCCATGGCCGCGGCCGCGGGTGTCACACTCTGCGAGCCAGTCAACCGTGCCAACACAACAAAAGACATCCCACCAAGCACATTATTCAAACACCTCAGAACAACAACAGACGACTTAAAAACAACCGGCGACGTCGCCTTCGCCAACAAAAACTCAACCCCATTCAAAGTCTGATACCTCAAGTTGCTACTCAACCCCATATGAAGCGCCCACGTAACAGCATTCAACAGCGTAGGAGGCGCCTTATTCGGGGTTTCGAAACCAGGGTCCATCTTCTTTTTGATTGCGATCAATCCATTAGACATCGCAGTTCCAACCAATCCAGCAGCAAAACCAACTGCAGCGAAGATTGCACCCTTGTACACGAAGGTGCCGCAACGGGCCATGAGCCCGAATGATCCGGGCTCAAACATGTGACTATTCGGGCAACCCGCGAAAATCGAGGGTAACGAAGATGAAGCAGAAGCAGCAGTAGGAGCTAATAGATACATTAGGGTAAAATTCAAAATCGATCCAACAACCAATGTTGAGAAAACGAAATCGAGTTCGTTGAGACCGAAATTAGGGCGAGATGCCATATCCCCAATTACGCAAGATGTAACACCAACAAGTTCTTCCATTAATACTTTGAATGGAAATTGAGGATCGGCTAAAACCCTAGATTTCCACCCTTTGATGAAAATTCCAATCAACCCTAGATTCTCCCAAAACGACGAGTTTTCATTTCCATCGTTGGACTCAGAGAATGAATCTCCGCCATCGCCGGAGTTCCAATTTCCTCCTTTTCCGCCGCCATTACCGCCGATGAATCCCGCGCCGCCGTCGCCGCCATTGGAGGCGAAGCACAGGTGAGGGAGATTATCAGAGGAGGAAGATAATCGGAGATTGGGGGTTTGATTGAGAGGGTAAGAGAAGGAATTTGGAGAAGAAAGGCGATTGGATGAGAAAGGAGAGAATTGACGAGGGGAAGAAGAAAGTGGGGAATAACGGAGTTGTGATGTTAAGGAAGAAGACGCCATTGATGGAGCTTCGAGATCTATCAATGGCGGAGGCGGCGGTTGTGGTTGTTGAGATATTATTGTTGTTGGTGTGTTTTTTGTGAGTGAGTGAAGAAAATGAAGGTGGAAATTGGCGATTTTTTTTAGGTGGAAAAGTTGGGTGAATGAAGACTTAATTTTTGACAAGAGGGAATAAATTGAAAAGGTAGATGATTTTTTAAAATTAAAGAAAAGTAAATTGAAAAAATATCGAGTATTTTTTTTTATTTATGAGAAAGAGGAGTAATCTTTTTAAGTAACTTTTTATAACTATTGTAAAGTATGGAATTTGCCAATTTGGGTGACTAATGAAGTGTATTAGTGTATAATACTATAATGTGGTAGTTTGTGATGAAAAATCTCACTAGTGACCAAAAAACTTGGAGTTAGGTGAAGAATTGACTAAGTAGTCAAAGTTTAATACGGAGTAGATAGAATATACGTAGTAATTTAAATAGGTGATATACGTGGTATGAAGTAATAAAACTTAATTTTATAATAAGTATTAAATACAAAGTGTATATATTACTCTTGTCAAAAAGAAGTGTATATATTACTAAAATGAAAAAGGTTAACAATTTATGAAACAACCTCTATGATATACTAGGAACATAGTATTCCGTACTCAGTATGAATTAATATAAGTACTACTAAAATGAAATAAATTTATCAATTTATTAAGCAAGCTCAAATGACATTAGCAACTTACGGTTATACATATCAAATTTCTAAATAATAAAGCAAATTTCCAAACAAATTGCACGATTTGTTTGAGGATTATCCGATTATGTACAAACGTTCATTTCCATAAAAATTGTATAAACATGTATCATGTACGAAGTATATAGAAAATGGTACCGCTCCATATTTGTTAAATTGAGATGTCCATCGTCTGAGATAAGCTATTTACTAATCTACTTTGGGAAATAGATTAATGCTAACAAAGATCAAAGAGCTATGTCCCATCGATCTTATTATCTAGTTTAGGTCTAGTAACTTGTAGCCTTGTACTCTTGTAGGTACATTACCATTAATCTTATAGTTTCTTCATACTTGGAAATACAATTTCAACCAATTTATTTTCTAGTAGAATGTCGAAGCAGTAGTTTCCGTTCTGAATATACTCGTAGACTCGTGGTTGAGTATTGGGTGGGGAGCCTATAGACCCAAGCAGCAGATTTGGGGGAGCTGTATTATACATTTATATCGTAACATTCTAATGCTCATGAACAATACTTACAAAAGAGTTTAAAAGTATCACGCCTTAGCCGAGAATATGTTCTATACAGCAATTATATACAGCACCGACTGATAAAGTGATCATTTGTCATGCACTGCTCCAGATTCACTCCCCTAACAACAAAGTAACAGATCATCTCTCAGGAAAAGGAGAGTAAAAGGCAGACGGGGGAGGGGGGGGGGGTCGGGAAAACATCACACACACTATAGATCAACGGGAGAAGGAGACATCTGGTCTGGTGTAGCAGAGACGAGGCCCATAGTTTCATGATCGGTATATGTCAAATGTTGTGCTCCATCAACCACACTAAAATGCTGATTATATACTGATAAAATGTAGATTAGAATATTCAATTACCGCCATTCTCAATTGCAATGGTATCCTTGTTAGTTCTTGCAATAAATCTTCTCTTAGATTGAATCAATTGGACGTACTCATTTATCACAAGATGAAACTTGGTAGCAGCCTTGTTAGACAAGGCAGCAGAAACACCACCTTTTTTCAAAGCCTGGCTGATGTGCCTCTTAGCATCCAGCGCATGTCTCTGGCAGAGAGTCGGAGTGGTAGCGCTTAGTATAGCCTTATTACAAAGAAGGGAACCAATCCGCCCGCCGTCTCTGTTCAGAGCAAAAGTTAACACATTATTGACAAGATCAAAAATTAGGATAAGTACCAATTTTTGCATATAGTAGAACTTTGCACCTGACATATTTACTTGGCCAAAAAAAAAAAGGCAATAAGTTCCATATGAAGCTGTAACAAAACTAAGCAGAAGGCAGCTGACTGTTGCCCACAGAAAAAGAAAACGGCACAGTAGTTAAAACCCCAAACAAATATCAGATAGAACACCTGGTGGCTGACATTGTGCATTTGCAATATACTTCAGATGCAGAAACATGAAGAAACAAGTAAAGAATCCAAAAAAAAAAAAAAAAAAGTAAAGAATGACTCCAAAACCCTACAATATCTAGAATTTCCCATGTTTGGAAAGTGCATCAAGAGGCATTTGGCAAAACGCATTGAAACAAAGTCAAATTAGTCAACTGCACAAGCATATCAACGCCAAAGAACTTTTTTTTATAAAGCATGTCTTCCGTAATACCTAGAAGCATGTCTGGCATAGTTGGTGAAGAGAATTTTATAAATACAAATTCAAATTACAAGTGTGAAGATGTCAAAGTGGACCTTTAAAGCATGTCTTCCATAATACCTAGAAGGCTAGAAGAACTCTTTCTACTACAGACGAAAAAAAAAAACACACATAATTAGAGTTGTGTTTGAATCCTAAACCAGTCAATGGAAATTGACAGCAAACACCATCTAGTTGATGAGTTGAACTGAAAATTTTACTTCTACCTACATAACTGATAGCTAGACACAATTTCCTGGAAAACTTGGCTGCTTTATCAAGGAAGAGGAATGGTAAAAACTAAAAAGGGGTCCTTTAATTTTATACGGGAGTGCATCAAAGGTTTCCACTTCTTTTCTTTGCATAGACAAACTCTCTTGTTTGTTTCTTTAACCAAAAGGCAAGGAAGTTGCTTTAGTACAAATAAACGGCACGAGAAGATTTACTTGTGTACCACAGCTAAAGTGGCTATATGCAAAGATTTGATTGTTTCTATTTAGTAAAACTTTTAAGCTAATGGGGGAGCATAAAGTGATTTGATATTCTCTCAGCTCCTGTCATGAATAGAGGATGGACAATTGATGAACAAGATTGGCAGAGGTTGGTGATGCCCATTAGGATAAACATAGAATAGTGATGCAACTTAGATGTAATAGACATGATTACTAGGTTGGCCAGATACTTGTCAGTCTTGTTCCCAATTTGAACCCGTCTTGGTGATGAATTGCCAATGTCCAGAAGAAGGTGAGATGACAATTTGCTGGCACTGATATATCAATGTTGACACCAGTGTTATGGCCACCAGTTTTGGTGAGAGGTAATAGCTGGGCGAGGCCCGGGAGGGGTAGCAAGCAAAAATCTCTATGCTTTGAGGCATCAATTACAAGAAGCCTAAAGGAGAAAGCAATTTTATTCATCATATGGCAGAATATCACCATTCAATGGTAGGGTCAAAGTGTCAAACACTAAGGGAAATACTTACACCTCTAAGGAAGATTAACCAAAAATCATTTTGTTAAATATTGACAGAAAAATTGTGCAATCACACCAACAGTAGGTGGAATACACTTCCTCTGTTCTTTTTACTTGCAACACGGCGGGGGGTGGGGGAGAATGCACAATTTCAAGGATATGAAAGAGAAGGGAGAGGGGGGAAAATGGACCCATGTCTGCGGAGAGAGATAGAGAGAAACATGGGCCAAAAATAGTAATTTTGCAACTTCCCAAAAGGGAACACATTGCAATGAAAAAAGAAAGGAGGAAGTAATTCCAAGCTGTTTGTCAGCAACAAATGCATCATAGATGCACATTACTCCCACTTTTGAGTAAAAATATCCTTCAAACTTCACTCCAAAACTACCCTCCCAAAATCATCTGATATTGACTTCCAATTCACAGAAGGTGGTAAAATCTGTTTTCTTTAATAAGTGCACAGCTTGATAAATATTCTTCTTTAAGCCCCGTAATTCCTTTCAACTTTGGCTCAAAACTCTAAATGCATTCATTATTAAGCTTTGAACCTCAAAGGATCCCTCACGTTGATCTTAAGATTCTCAGTGCATCACCCACTCCTATCCACATTCAAATGAAGAGCCCCAATACCCTAAACTCGTGGATGACTCTAATTTCCAGAAAATCTAGAAGCCATTGATTAGCATACTTAACTATATGGCCAAGAGACCCATAATTATATCATTTCCCAAAATTTAGTCAAACATGACATATATTTAAGCAGCTTGTGGAATAGAAAGGAACTAGGTGAAAGAGAAAGGGTACGGAATAAAGTAACTTTTCATAATAAGATTTTCTTATAAATTTAAGGGAGCTCATACAGAACAAAAAGGTGTGGTAAGAAAGCCTCCTATACTAAAATGTCACTTTCTTTCCTCCCAAAGTGGCTAAGAATTTGTTAGGATAGAAAGATAGAAGGAAAAGCTGAAAAGGAAAGGGAGGGGAAAGAAAGGAGGGAGGGAAAATAAATCCCATCCTCTACCTCTCTCTCTCTCCCTCTACCTCTCCCTTCACTTCCCTTCCCCAAACATCTTATTTGAACCAAGGAACTTGTTTAGCTCCCTTTCCTTTCCCTCCCTTACTCATCACCTCCTCTTATCCAAGCAAAGCGAAAATGTAAGTATAAGGAAAGCTTATGACAAATATTTCCCTAAATCTTCACTTCTTCCAAAACCTCTATAATTGACGTCCTTTTGGTTTTTTATTCCCTTACATATCACTCATCATTTACCACATAATTGAGTATATTTACTATCTCAACCTCTCCTCGTTTGGTCTTCACATACCTTTACGCACTTGTCAAAAAGTAACTAGCACTATAACGCAACTACATGTGTAATCAACCCAAGAAAAACAAGAACTAAAAACAGCCAGAAAAATGTTCTACCTCCGTTCGTGAAAGTTCGACTCACTTACTATTCATGTGGTCAAAATAAAATAACTTTGACCATATTTTATGATTTATACAATCAAAATAAATTAACAAGTTTGGTCTTATTAGATTTCCCTACTAATAAATTTTTCAAATATCAACTTTTATAAAAATTTACTTATAATAGCTGAAATTATTAATGGTCAAAAATGTTCATTGGAGACCGTGCAAATGCAAAGTGAGTCGAACTTTCAAGAACAGGGGAGTAAAAGTAATTCCTATATTCAATATCTACAATTGTAAGTATGTAAAATGTTGTAGTATTAGTTTCGAGGTATCGTTTCACTATATCAATTTTCTTAATGATTCTTATTAGTGATATTAATTGTTATGTGTAGACAAACTTGAAAGTCAAATGTGTAGAATATCAAAAAACGGAGGTAGTATAAACTAATTAATTCAACAATCAACCAATTATAACCATCAATCAAACCAAAACAAAAAAGAAATTAAAACAAGAAAGAAAGAGGAAGACCTCAATTGTGGATATTTGCATTTTTTGTAGAGCACCTGCTTGCTATCGCTCATTATATGCAAGATACAGAATCGCGTTAACGCCATAGCTTTCCCTCCACACCCACTATAAGAGCACCAACTGAAACTTCTGCCATACTCCACCCCTAATTTATCACCACTACCACCATTTTCACTGTTACCATTACCATTGACGCCATTGCCGTTCATCGCATTACTAGTACCAACGCCATTTTCTCTCTCCTCGGCTTCATCATCTTCTTCCCTGCAAGGGCCTTTCCCATACATCCAGTAGTACTCCCGGTGTTTCCGTCTCACCTCCTCCATTAAAGACCAGTAATGATCCCTGTAACAATCAGCGAGTCGCCTCAATCGACGAACTCGCCGTTTAAGTACTTCCTGCCGAGTTAAGAACCTCGAGTTCGCAAGGAGCGAGTCCTCGTCGGTAGGATCCATTTTCAGAGTTCTGTCCTACAAATAAGGATTATAAACTACAGCCTGCAACACATTTTTAATCAAATTTCACTCAATTGTCAAAATTAAAGTTAAATTCAAAAAATCACATTAAATTCTTCTCGATTAAGAATATCAACATAAATTGCACAAATCAAAGTTCTAGCAACATAATCAACAAAAATAAAATCATAATCTTTTATAACTCCAGAAATTATAACCAATTGTTCAATAATCCACCTTACAAGAACCCTAAATTGACTATACTGACAATTAATTTTTACAATAAACCCTAGAATATGAAATTGATATTCAATGATCTTAAAAAGGAAACATAACAAAAATTAATAGCAAAATCTTACCTCAGAAGGTGCTTCAATGGAAAAAAAGAAAGCTCTGAAGCTGCTTCAATGGAGAAATCAGAGCACGCGCTTCAATGGAGGATAGAGAGAGAGGAAGAGGGTTTAACGGAGTGGTTTTGGAGTGCAAGACAGTAAGATGACAATTTTTTATTTTTGTAAAAAAAAAATTGAGGAATATAAATTGGTAAAGATGACAGTGGTTTTTACTTTTTACATTCGGAGATTGGTTGAGGAAATTTCAATACTCCGTATGAAAAAAATGGAAGTTGTTAGGTCGGTGGACAATTAATTTTACTGCGCAATTCAAGATTTTTAGGTCGGTCGACAATAAATTTTTTGGAAAAAAAAATACGTGTAATTCAAAATATAATTTACACAATTTTTTTTTTCTTCACACTTATGAATTAAAATATAAATAAAAGGGTTAGAATTGAGAAAAAAAAAATCAAGTATGTCAATTATTTTGGGATGGATGAAGTACATTTGTCTATAGTAGTCAACGGTTAAAACTTTGACTATTTGATTTTGAAAATAAAAGTCTTTTCTCAGTATAAAAAATAGACTTTGTCATGTTTTAAGATGTGGTATTTATAAATGAGTTTTGAAGAACTTTCACTAGTAGATTTGGCTAAAGGGCATTCCCACATGCGATATTGCCTATAATATGTCTAACACATCACATGATTCATAGTATTTACAAATAAAAAAATAAAAAATCGGCCCACAATTGACCTTATTAGCTTGTCAAACAAGGCCAATATGTTTCATATTATAGCGCCACGGTTAAGGAACAAGATAATCTAATTAGTATGGGATTAGAGTTAAGCTTGTAAGAGTTATTCATGGTGTTGTTTACAAATTTTATTATGAAGTTGTTGACAAATTTAATTTCCACAACGTCGTTTGACCGCCCAAAACACTATTTGACGACACCTCGGACCCTTGAAACCTTCAACACCACCCTCAAATCCTCAACCCACCACCAAGGCCGCCATGTGATGGTAGGGAAAAGATAGGTAAGGTTTTCAATGGCGGAACATGTGAAGAGATAACCAAGGGTTGAGGATGTGGTCTTAATGGTGTTATAGTGCTATAGGACAAGTGGTTGTGATTTTGGCAACGAGTTAGGGAAGAGAGTGGAAGAGAGAAAATGAGGATAAAGGGGGAGGTGTTGGTTTAATTTCAATCGTATGAGTCACAGGTTGAGGAGGACGAAAGGGATGTGGTCATCGGTTAAAGGGGAGAAGATAGAAGAAGGTACATAGTGAATTAGCGATGTGTGTGGGAGGAAAAGGTGAAGTTTTAATTTGGTGGTGGGGAGGAGATATATAAAGTTTTGGTAGAATAGGAGAAAAAGGCATCATTGTTGAGGGGAAGAAAGTCAGTAGTGGATGAGAGGATTGGAGGATGTCTAAGTGGGTGGTGGAGGGAAAGGTGATTTGGCAATGGTTCAAGGTATATATACATAGTTAACTTGCTACAATATGTTTTCACCAGTTGAGATCATTAAAAGTGAATAGGGGTAAAATCTTAGATTATGTGAACACAATAAAAAAAAAACCATACATTGCGAATGGGTTGGGATCAAACGAGAAGAATCAATGTACATATATAATTTGAACTGGATGTCCATATAGTTTCTACTAAATGTGCAATTTTTTTTGTACATTTAGTTTTAAAAAAATAAAATAGAAAATGAACATTCAGAACAGATATATAATCATTAAATATTCACATCTTTCTAATTATAAGCACCCTTTGATTCCTCTCTTTTGATCCTAAATCATTCACGAGCCGCTTAAAATTCAAATCATCAAATATAAAATCAATTTTTTCTAAATTTAAATCAAATATAATTTACGTCATCAAGGTCAACATAGTTTGACTAAAATCACTAGTGATATGCAATAAATCTAAATGACAAACTGCATAGCGTTCGACTAAAATCACGAGCGATATAGAATGAATCCGAATCCGAATTCCGAACGATGAACTACATGAATTTGGTAGACCCATAGTCATCATTCATCAAAGATAAATCAAACTACAACTATAACCACTCACATAAACCATGTTATCCCCACCACACCCCCGCCTTTTTTTCCAAAAAAACATAACGGCCACAAAATCACTTAAACCAGATCATCCTTCATCACAGTCAAGATGTTGAGTACTTGCAGTACTAGCAGAGCTGCCATTTCCGTCGCTTCTAATTCTCTTTCCAAAACCCTAATTTCTTCCAATTTCATCACCAATCCGAGAAATCTTTCCTCATTTTCTCGTCAATCTCTCCATTTTCTCACTCTCAAATGCTACAGTAGCAAGAATTTTGATAGTAATAGCCGTAAAATGGCGTTGAATTTCTCTCCTCGTGCTTCTGCTCAGCAATTGAAGAATCCTGGTGAACTTATTGACTCCGTTGAAACCTTCATTTTCGATTGCGATGGTTTGATGCTAAACTCAATCTCTCCTTCTTTGCTATTATATTTTTGTTGATTTTGCTGGAAAATTGTTTATAGTGGCGAAAATATGATGCTGATGGATTTTTAGTTTGATTGGTTTGGAGTTAATATTGTAGACTTTACCGACTAAACTAGCTGACATTACGAGAAGAATAAATGAATGATTGATAGCTCTTACGTAGTGGTGAATATAAATGCTTATGGTTTAAAATGTCACCAAAATGTCTCTTAAATTAGAAAATTTGTTCACAATGAGGGTATCAATTTCATTTTTAGTGATCTGATAAAAACATTTGATGGGAAAAAGTTTTATGATAGTTTATGATGTTATTCTTGCTAAAAGCTACTGTTTGATGTGTATATTGGATTGCCAAGAGAACTAGGCATTTACATTGGTTGCATTAATCTTGGTATCGGAACCATTTTGTTCATTCTCTCTCGGTTCTTTATTTTTTGCTGTTGTGATTTTGGTGGTGGTGCGTGGGAGGTTGGGGGAAATGTTGAGACCAACTCATTATGCGTGTGCACGTGTGAGTTGTCCGGGAAGGTTTGGCACCTTAATTTGGGCTGTTCACAATGCGAGGGCACATTGGTGAAGAGGAGATACTAACCATCTTATAGCTTCAGGGTGGTTTTCCTGTTTCCTACCATTGCCAATTGATTCTACGATGGGACTCAATTGGGTGTATGAGTGATCATACTCTTCTTATCCTACCTGCCCATATTACAAATACTGGAAAGTCAACATAAAATGATCTTCTTGTGAAAGATGTCAAAATAAAATGATCTTCTTGTGAAAGATGTTAATACACCTCTATGTTTGTAGGTGTTATATGGAAAGGGGATAAACTAATTGATGGAGTCCCAGAAACACTCGACTTGCTAAGGGAAAAGGTTTGCATATCCTAATTATTAAGCCTGACTACTAAATACTTCTATTTAGGTGCTTTGAAATAGAGAGGTATATTGTGAGTTCAAGTAAGATCAGCTCTTTCTTCATTTTTTTAGCATACTTAATGGCTTCCTCTATCCCACAGGGTAAACGACTGATATTTGTTACCAATAACTCAACCAAGTCTAGGAAGCAATATGGAAAGAAGTTTGAGACACTTGGGCTTAGTGTCACCGAGGTTAGTTCTGGATATGTTGTATACTTGTATTGAACTCTTTGTGAACTTGTTTACTAAACTCATAACACACTTCCCTCAGGAGGAAATTTTCGCGTCATCTTTTGCTGCCGCGGCTTACCTTAAATCAATTGATTTCCCAAAAGATAAAAAGGTATGGCTTTGAGGTGAATTCCTGATTTTTACAAGGAAGACTTTCTGTTTTGAGCATGAATTATCCAAATGATATGACCTGAATGGCTGAATGCATGTGCAATTCCCTTTTGCCGAGGGCTAAAAACTTGAAGTAATGTTAGTTAGATTTCTCTACAATTTTGTAGTAGATAAATTTTTATCTATTTCTAAAGACTATAGAGCAACTTGTATATATTACTATGTAGTATCACAAAGTACAATTTAGCTCTAATTATGTTTGCTGAGATGTTATTTTTAACCATCACTGTCTGTTGTTCCAAATCTGTATGTACCAGGTTCTGGCTCACAACTTTGCATTTCACTAATGACTTCCTTTTTATCATTGATTTCTTGAAGTTAATATCTTGGCCGTTTACTGATGATTATTACATCTCACAGGTCTATGTAATTGGTGAGGAAGGCATCTTGAAGGAGCTTGAGCTTGCCGGATTCCAATACCTTGGTGGTCCGGTATAAATTTCTTCTGTGTAGCATGAACTTTTGGAAATTGCATTGCATTCTCAACAGCCTATTATGTGTTATGTGTAATAGGTTAGATTTTCCCTCTTATCATACTTGGATTTGATCTGCTATGTTTTGGGCATTCATAATTCATTAGACAGAATGGGCTATACATTGAACTAGTGTAGAAGCTCTTGTCAACATACCCATTTTGTTAATTATACTAGTATACCACAAATGCAACAAAGCCACAGAGTTTCATATTTTGGCAATTTAAGGCTTTGAGTAAGATAACCTTTGTAGCTTGTCAAAGTTCAACCTGTACTAGGTCAGCATTAAAGATTGAACTTGCTTCATTATCTAGTATGAGGCAAAGGCAACATAGTCATAGGAGTTGAGGTTTTTTTTATACTGATTTATGCAATATATTCTTTATAACTTGTTATCCTGCACTACATTAGCTTCAAAGACCAAACTTGTCTTTCATCTTACTTGGAGAAAAGGTGACCTAGTTTTGCAAGAAAAAGACAAACTATGTCTGTGTAAACTTAAGGTATCCAGTGGCCTCATAAAAAGCTTATTTAAGCAGAAACCAGTGTTGGGGAATTTTTGTGTTAATCACACTCGCCATGAATGTGAATATGACTGTTGTATCTGTACTTTCTCATGCAGGAAGATGGAACTAAGAAAATAGAGTTGAAGCCTGGTTACTTGATGGAGCATGATGAAAGTGTAATATCTCCTAGACTTTAATAAGAACCATTACACGACTATAATTAGATTCAGAAATGCTGTTCTGATTTGGTTTATATATTAAAGTCTTGCTTATACATGAATACCTTCAATCAATGTAGGTTGGTGCAGTTGTGGTTGGATTTGATCGATTCTTTAATTACTACAAAGTCCAGTAAGTTGCTTTTGTTTAATACTTCTACTTTGTAGAGTTTTCCTTGTATTCAGAGTTGTTTTTGTCAATACTCGTCAATACTCTTCTGGGCCAATCCCCAAATAAAGAAGGTAAAACGTGGTTCTTAGGTAGAAAGTAGAAACATCTGAGAGACTGTCTTTCTTCCTGACTGCTTGAAAATTCTGCTGGGATTTGAACAATGCTTTGTAATTCAGTGATTCACTTAGCATTGAAAATCACAAGAACACAATTCCTCCATCTTGAAAAACTTCACATGAGCATGGTATTATCTGGGAAACTCTTGGTTAGTCTGAGGCTCTGAGCTCTATTACCTGGTGAAATAATGCTCCCAAGTACCAAACTGTTTTTTTAAACTTCAAATTGTAGAACCTTCACCTTGCAGCTTTAGGGAAGCGTTATTCTTTCACCTTTTTTTTTTTTTTTTTTGAACTTTCAATAGCTATGTTTACAGCTTACTTGCTCCCGTAGTTGTCTCTGGCTCCTATAGATGGCTGGTGCAACTTTGCAACTCCACTTGGTTTAGTAATTTAACAATGCTTAATGCTGTTTGCTACCAAGTTCTACAGTTTATTCTTATAATATCTCTTTTATCTTGTCTTCAGATATGGAACACTATGTATCCGTGAAAATCCTGGGTGTCTCTTCATTGCTACAAACCGTGATGCTGTTACTCATCTTACAGATGCGCAGGAATGGGCAGGTTTACTTTTCTCCAATCACTCTACTGGGTTTTTATGAATCTATGCTATAAATTTCACCCCAACACAACTGTGTTTAACATGTCTCCTCAACCCTTCTCAGTTAACTATAGTTACTGATGAAGAGCTTCTTGTTTCTTTTCTTATGTTCAGGCGGTGGTTCAATGGTTGGTGCTCTTTGTGGATCTACTCAGCGAGAGCCCCTTGTTGTAGGGAAGCCCTCTACTTTTATGATGGACTATGTAGCAAAAGAGTATGGCGGCCTGAGTATTCTTTCTTTTTTTTTTTTTTTTTTTTTTTTTTTTTTTTTTTTTTTTTTACCAGGCATTTGTTCATGCAAGTTACATTTTTATCTAAACAACGTACACCCACCCGTTTAAAATTGTTAGGCGGGCACCTGTATTTCTAAATGTTCTAATCCCTTATATCAAGCTTCTGATCCTCTTTTAGAAAAACAAAAAGAAAAAATAGCTTCTGATGTAGGCATATTACAGTCCAGAGTCTTAAATCTCTATTTCTAACTTCTTTGACCATACCAAATGATAGGTTTGGTATTTCCAAGTCCCAAATATGCATGGTTGGGGACAGATTGGACACTGACATACTGTTTGGCCAAAATGGTGGCTGCAAAACACTCCTCGTTTTATCAGGTAATAGCCATGTCTAGTCATGTTTCATGAACTTGTTAATTGTTAGATGCATGACTATGTCTTCCTGATGATTTTGGAAAATAGGCGTGACTAGTTTGGAAACACTTCAAAGCCCCAACAACTCTATTCAGCCAGATTTCTACACTAACAAGATATCAGACTTCCTTTCACTTAAAGCTGCCAGTGTATGAGCATGTAAGCCTCTGAAGCTGTTTTCTTAAATCCCTGTTTTGTGAACTTCTTGTATTTCCTTCTCTCTTCTGCAGCATCATTGTGAAGTTTGCTTTATTACAGTGATGCAGGTTAGGAGCAATAAGTGAACAACAAAACAATCCGATGTGTGGTATACAAGATTTTATTTATTTGAAATATCGAATCATATGGTTTCCGCCTTCCGGCTTCCAGCTGATTTTTCGACCACAAGAGGTTTCCAATTTTCTGGAAAGCTGCTCAAAGTCTAGCAGTGTAGTTTATCAGTCAATCACTCAATTGTCACAGTTTTTTCATTTTCACTTGTATGTTACAACTGTATATGTTGTATAAAACATCTCCATTGTTTACAACTCAATGACATTGGTGGAATTTGATAAGTATGCAGTAAACAACTTCTAAGTCCATGCTGATATATACAAATCTTTTCTGCCAGAGGTTGTTTTTGTTGGACACTCAAAATCAATTGAAGAATAGCTACTGCCTGCTACCGCTAGTCATTCTTTTCATTTGAAGCTCGCTTATTTGATGTGATAGCCCCCTGATAGGCCACATTAGTATCATGGACTCGAACAGTATGCAGCCTATGTTGTGGGATCGATGGTGGGTTTATTGTGTTGAACACTTGAAACTTTTTTTTTTTTTTTTTTGACAAGACAAGACAAGAATTGAACACTTGAACTTGAATAAGGGTAAGTAGTGCCCTGGGAGATTATGTATGGTCCATACCCTAAAAAAAAATAATAATCAATAAAATAAAATAAAAAAAAAAGAAAACAATTGTGTAATGTATGGTTTTTTTGGTGTTTAAAGAGCCAGAAGAGTAGATGATGAGAATCGATTCCAAGATTTCTTGGAACCGGGAGGGGAGCTCTAACCACTTGAGCTATCCCTTACTCTCATTGTGTAACATATGGTGACTCCCTACTCCCTACTCCCTATGTCTTTTGCCAAAAGGTTAATGGGACTCGTATTACGTATTTACATCCATGCCGGTTTGCGTAAGACGGTATTAGTTATAGTTATCTCATTTACTACGTCTATCATACATTAGTTATAATCTATAATAGATCATCACGGGTAAGAGCCGGTGTTGTAAAACAAAAAAAAAAAAAAACCCTTTCAGAGTATTATCAAGGATAAGATATTGCTTAGGGTGGAGGATAAGGGAGGTGGTGGATTCTAGTTGTGTACTTGACTACTGGTACAATTTATTGGATATTTCAAATCAAGAACAATATATTGGATGATTTCAAATCAAGATGGATTCCTTATTTCAAAGATTTTCACATATCATGTATTATAGGTAGGATGAGGATAAATTTATTTCTACGAATATGTAATTTCATATAAAAAAAAACTCGTGTGAGAAAAATTATTTAAACTTTTAAATTTTCAAAATTTGTTATATTATCCACTTATGGTCAGGTTTAAAGATCTCGAGTACTTGACAACTACTTAAGAACAAAATTTTGTCTTTCTCAAACTTTCAAGTGATATTCTTTAGTATGTAATGATTAATAAGCTGTCCATGAAAAATTATTACCTATATCTACTTATTCTTAAAATACTTTATTATATCCAAATTTCTTCAAATCATGATTTCCTATTCCCTCACACTAATATTACATCAACTTTTTACATGTCTGCAATAGCGGCACACTATCACTTCATACTATACACGCTAAAGTATAACGTTTACCACTACACGTGCTCGAGAGATTCTTATCATGTAATTAAAACCAATGCAAATTCTCTTAAGTGTACAATATAATTTTCCTAACTAGTACGAGTAGAAAGGAACAAAAGAACAAGAGAATCAGCAGACAGGATAAACCAAAATCACTGTTAAAAATAAACAAAATCACAACTTATTTCACTTCCATGTTTTTTTTTTGGCCTCCATAAAAGGGCATATCTCTCTTGTTCAGACAAGAGCAAGTAGTTTTTACATTCAATTTCCCGCATATTCATTTTCTTCACCTTTCCTCTTCCCCTCATTTTACACCAAGCAACCATTTTCTCTCTCCTCAATCTCCGAGATCTCAAATTCCCCTAATTTCTTCACAAATCCATCCAATTTCGTACTCTAAATTTCATAATCTCATTCAGAAATTTGATTTTCTCTCCTCTCCTTGCTCGATTCTCTCACCCCTAAATTCTAGGGTTTCATTTTGTTGATTTCATTGTTAAGAACTCGGATTAATTTAGATTATCTTGTATCTATTAATTTAGAGGAAATTTGGTTTAGGAAAATTCGTTATCGTTAATTTGGAGAAATTTTGGTGTTTTCTGGAAAATTGAAAATGGATTCGGAGGATGACATGCATGATGCCAACGATGTTGAATCGCTTGAAGATTTTTACAGTGGCGACACTGCTATCGATTCCGATGATGCTGCTGATGGCGATTATGAATTCATTGATAACGATTCGGAAGACGAGTATGATGATTTCACTTCTCATCGTAATCAGGTTAGCTCCTCTAAATATTGTCTAAATTATTGCATTCTGAATTTTTATTATGGTGTTATTTGATGTACATCGTAATATTTAAGTTTATGTGTGTTTTTGATGATGTTGAGTGTTGTTTCTGAGTGTTTAAATGCTGTTTTTGTTTATGTTCCTTTGTCGTGAAAAGAATTACATTTTTGGATATAAGGTGAAAATAATCAAGGAAATTCTTTGATTGTAGAGAATACTCTCATCTTTGTGGCATTAGAGTGGTATAAAGTTTGAATTTTGGTTTGCTTTGTTGTAGAGTAAAATTAGCTGGTTTGGGCTGGATCACGATCATATGATCATTTTCTTTAAGGTCTTTGATATACAGGATTGATAGCGGCTAGTTGTCATATTTCTTTTTAGGTGTAAGGCTACAATTGAATGAGAGTTGCTGGCAGCACAACCTTCAATTTCAAATAATTTAGTTTCAATTGTTGTTTAGTAGTTGATGCCTACTGTTGGTGGTGGTGATTGATCCGGTGATGCATCCATGTCTGTCTTATCTTTAAGAGTTGATTGGCATTATGGTCCTCGAGTCCTTGGTCTTTGTTATGCACCAATGTTACCTAATTCGCCGTCATGAACCAGAAACCAAAATGTACGGATTGGGACATGCTACATGGTGCAATATACTATATGTTTCTATATTTTTTGGTCATTTGCTTGAAGTTTTTTGTATGACCATTTTGAATTTAGGGCATGAGAGTTGATGTGAGCAGGTAATAAAAACTCAGTATATGAGTGTGTAGCAAAGTCGATCAAGGGCATATTCTCTTTCAATCACCCATAATGTCTGAAGATGAGGCATTGCTAGTATGCTTTTAAATAAATTCTAGGTTGCTTCTTTATGCTAGTGGATATGTATCGCTATTTAAGTTTGTACCTATATTTGGTTTTTTTTTTTCCTTCCAACTCACCATCTCATTTCCAAGTTTATGGCCAAAGTTTATTTCCTCCCAACACAACTCACAGAAAACAAGGTGGAATATCCGACTAAAATGAGCTGTTTAACCTTTTAATTTATGTGATTTATCTTTGGGTCTTGTAGCCCATAGGTATGTGTTGTTTGAGTTTGTAGTTATCACAGAATGGACATCTCAAGTGGCTATTATAATTGCACATGTCCAGTTTTTTTTGTTGTCAGTATGATATCTTACTAGATTACTTGTTACCCTATAGAAGTGAATTTAAAATATATATCCGTATCAAGTAACATAAATCCTCTTTAGATAATATATACCTCATCTGATCCATATATTGCAATGTTTCCCTTTTTTGGAAGTTTCATATACTTTGCAATGTTACCCTATTTTTCTTCCTCTCCATCTCTTCCCTAATCAATGGGTTTTTTTATCCGCACACCTCGTACATGTTGCAATATATATGGAACTGTGGAGGCAATAATTGACTAGTTCATTCTTTTCATCCCTTTTTTTTAAAAAAAAAATAAAATTATACTCTTTCCGTTCTTTAGAGATCTTCCTATTAAATGTTAGTTTGGTCATATTTAGAAATTTGACTGTAATTGGTTACTAATTATTATGAAAAATATCATCATGTAAGTTAAATCTGGTACCATGTGAATGCGTTAATCATCAAATTTTCATAATATTTATTACTCATTAGTAAGTAATTGAAGGATATATATGGTTTAAGGTGTAATTTGGAGATTGTGATAATGTAAATAGGAAGATTTATAAGGAACGGAGAGAGTAGATACGATAGGTTAGTACTATTATTTTTTTTCCCAATTTGCAAGGTTTCATTAGCGATTGTATGAATATGTATTTTTGACACGACATTTTAAAAAGTTTGAGTGAAAGTTTGGACAAGTGTGCATTTCTTGAATTTGTACCTGAGATTTAGAGTAATGTTTTTTTTTTGTTTTTTTTGTTTTTGTTTTTTTTTTTTTTTTGTGTTTGTGTGTGTGAGAGAGAGAGAGAAAGAAGAGTGGTTTTCTTTGCTACATGATGAGTTGATGAGGGATGATTAGCTATAAGGCTGAGACAGTCTAGCAATATTTTTTCTTTTGTGCGTAGTAATATTGAAAGTATGAATCCACACACTAAATATAAAAATAAATGTGGTTGGGGGAGAGCATTGGATGCTAGATTTGGATAGATTATGTGGTTCCATGATTTGGTCTTGGTTAGATGAGTAAAAAGACTGTTGTTTTTGAATTGTACTCAAGGTTGATAAATGAATAGTGCAAAAATACAAAACGTTGCATCTAGGGGTGAGCAAAACCGGGTACCCGGATTAAAACCAAGGACTCGGTACCAAAATCGATCAAACCGGGTCCATGATTTTCGGAACCGGACCCAGAACTGGTGGGGAGTGATTTTTTTATTTTTATTTTTTAGTTTTTCGGATATATTTGGAAAGTATCCCCTTCTAAATTTCCAAAAAAATATAAAAATATTGGAAAATGAGGAGGAGAGAAGTAGAACGTAAGGCGGTGGAAGAAACGACAAATGAAGTGAGCTACAGGGAAGAGGAGAGAGAAAGCGTGGGTGTTGAGAAGAGGTGGGAGGAGATTACACCATGGGTGATTGAGGAAGTAGGTGATGAAAATTAAGGTGTTTTGATGAGTCTGGGAACTGATAAGAGTAGGAAAAAGAAGGCATTTATTGTATAGGTGTTTTAGGGTTTGAGGTGGGTTGGATTTATTTTAACTTTATAAACCCCAAACTCAACTGAGTCTAACAGGGAGTGTACTAGACCTTAAAAATAATTTTTTTAACCAGGTACCCGTTCTTAAAAACTAAGAACTGGAATTGGAACCGGTTCAGACCGGTTTCTAGAAATTGTAACCAGACCCTGTCCCAATGTAACCAGTTCCAAGTCCATACCCATACCCAGCGGGTCCAAACCGGTTCTTGATCTAGAAGCGGGTCCAAATCTTTAGTGAAATAGAAGTGGTATGATTTATAACTGTGACTTGTGTTTGGTTAGATTTGCAATTATATTTCCTGCAGTGAACTCCGACCAATCTGAGCCTTGTTCTTTTTAGCCCCGTGATGTTCTGAATAAAATGCCCATATTTATTACATGCTTGCAACATTTTGTGGTGGTCTACCTGTTTTATGTTTGCAGTTTTGTTGCTGGGTTTCTAATTTTATTACCAATTTTATGTAGCAAAACTATACCATTTTAAGTGAAGCTGATATTCGTCAATGGCAAGAGAATGATATTCTGAAGATATCAACAGTGCTATCAATTTCAAAGGTTGAAGCTGGCATTCTTCTACGCCACTATAATTGGTAATTGTTGCTATGGCTCTTAAGCTATTAAGGAAGCAATGAACTTATGATTCAGTCATTGTGCTGTTTTCTATGTCATTCTTTCATGTGCTCTAGGCTTACAGCACTTGATTCTGTTATTACTAGCAATCTTAGTTATTTACTATTCCTACCTGTTAGCTTGCATATTTGGATTCATCTTGATTTTGGTATTATCATATTAGGCTTGACTGTTTGAGTGGGGACCTGTTGAGTGATGCATGCCTTCATGTCCTGATGATTTTTTATTTTTTTATATGTGACCTTGCAGGAGTGTCAGTAAAGTACATGATGAATGGTTTGCTGATGAAGAGAAAGTCCGCAACACAGTTGGTTTACTGGAAAGGCCTGTTATTGAATTCCCTAATGCAAGAGAAGTATGTAACTTGCAAAAGATCTTAATTTACTGTATTTAAATGTTTGAGATACTGTCTACTTATGTAGAACATGAAATGTTGTTAATGTGTGGATTATGGGATTGAAGAAATGTCTGTTTAAAGTAAGTTTCTCATATTTATGTGCTTAATGAACAGATGACTTGCGGGATATGTTTTGAGGACTTTCCAAGTGCTATGATGAGTGCAGTTGCGTGTGGCCATCCATTTTGTAACTCATGTTGGGCTGGTTTGTTCTAAAATTTTATTCTGATGATTGCATATTGCATTCTTTGTTCCAAAGCAATATTTTTATTGTCCATCTCTCCAGAATTTCAAGATCCCCCCTCCCTCCTGATAAATGGAAATAAAAAGTGATAATATGATTGGAACTTAGAAAGTGAGTTATTAGCGATGTAATTTTTATTGGTTGCGTGTAGTATTTTGTCTATGTTGATGTTTTATTGTTTTTGGGAATATATTGCCAATAAGGTAGTAGTTTTTGGATATGAACACAAAGTTTTGTTTTGAAAAGATTAGCTATACTATATTTCTGATCTTTGTTAGCTAAGTTGCTTATATGACCTGGGTTAGTTGATTAGACAGTTCCATTGCTTCTTCTAGCATCCAAGCAATCACACTAATTCCATCCTTTTATTACATTGTCTGTAGTAGTGTTAAAAAAACAAGACATCTCTATCTCTCCTAATTTTTCTGTGTTTTGGGTCAGGTTACTTGGGTACTTCCATTAATGACGGCCCTGGATGCCTTACTTTGCGATGCCCTGATCCATCATGTGCTGCTGCTGTCGGTCAAGACATGATAAATACACTGGCTCGTGAAGAGGACAGGGAGAAGTATGCACGTTACTTTCTTCGATCTTACATTGAAGACAATAGGAAGGTATATATGGATGAATTTTGTTCAGTTAAATGGTGAAAACAAGTGACACTTTCTAGCTTTGGTTGTTCTTGTTTCAATGAATTTGGCTGAGAAGCCTTATAAATGTTAGCTTGTAGCTGACATAGTGTTTCATACTTACATTTGATATTGCCTTCTTCTATTATATGGCAAAGGCTAAATTTTTTTATGAGATTGATTTTTCTTTTCCGGGTAGCTATCACATCTGTTTTGATTCTTCAAACGAATTTTAATTGAAATCAAGTCTTCCATTTAGTTGGAGAGGCTGTTGTATCTATGTTAAACCTTGCTATTTGAGGTTTGAAAACTGTCTTACAGTTCTAATTTCATTACTGGTGCACTTGACGTTTTATTGTTCTGTTCTTTTTTAATGGTTTTCAGCTCACATGATGCCTCCTTGGTGCTCTAGTTTTCATTTACCACTTTTGTGAAGTATTTTGTTTATGGGATATTGGTTTAATGATTATTTTGGAATTCTGTAGGCCAAATGGTGCCCTGCTCCTGGCTGTGACTATGCAGTTGATTTCGTTGTTGGCAGTGGGAACTATGATGTGACTTGTCGTTGCTCACATGGATTTTGTTGGAGTGTAAGCTATCCTTTGCCTTTTCTTATCTGTTGTTACTTTGTCTCGGTATTATCGGTTATTATGTGGATAAATCTTGTTTTGGAAGATTACTTTGCAAACTTGTTTCTTTCATCATTTTGAAGTTAGAACACCTATATCTGACATCGCTCCAATTTGCTATTGGGGTTGGGGGAAAGTGTTTGAAATATGAGTAATGTATTTCTGATGTGCAGTGTACCGAAGAAGCTCATCGACCTGTCGATTGTGGCACAGTGTGCAAGTGGATCATGAAAAATAGTGCAGAGTCTGAAAATATGAATTGGTATGGCACCACAAGATTTCTACTTAATTAGCTGCCTTATTGGGGATTGTCTATTATAGGGTGAAAGACAGTAATATACAGTTTCATTTTGTTTTTTTTTTTTTTTTTTGGTTTCTATCATCCTGTCAATCTACAGCATAGAGCCATTGCTGAACAGTAATTGATGATGTTGATTTGAACTAGAATTTTGTCGGCTTGTTACATTGCCCAAGAACAAATGCCGTGACTTTTATTTTCTGTTGTGATTTAACGATTAAATGTTAATTGTATTTCTATAAATTGTTTAATGATGGATGCATGGAATCTCTGGACACTTGCTGTCATCAGTAGTGGTGTTAATGCTTTTTTTAAATTTACGTTCATTGAGATTGAATCTCGTAAAGGTGTATTATCTATGGGTCATGTTTTGAGAAGTTTTGAGGTTAATGTATGCTGCCACCTTGAGTCACAAGTCAACCTGCATCTCAAGTTTTTAATTATTATTGAGTAGATTTTCAGTTATGATAAAGTGGTAAGCCTCAACAATGGTGTAAATGTTGGAGTTGTTGGTGACCTGCTGAGTATGTACACCTATTTGGCTAATCCTCCCTGAATTCTGATTTAGAGTAACAGGAAATTACAATATTGGATTGGGATATCTGTTTTTGGTGAGTTAATTATTGATTTCGGTGATACCCATAATCATATTTGTGTTTTTGTGCTTTTCTTTGTTCCCAAGCTTCTAGGGTCAGTTCCTTGTTTTGGGGTTTCTTGGCAAGCGTCAGCTGTTAGTCTTTTCTCTTGTTTATGAGTGCACTGGATTAATTAAATTTCAGTTTACATGTGCTTAGACTGATTATTGCAGCTATTTTACTTGTGTTATAATTGCTTGCCTACTTTAATGTATCATTGATGGAGTTGCTCTATTTTATAAAAAAAATGTTGTCATTATTGCTGAAATGGTGTTTTAATATTTATAGGATATTGGCTAATTCCAAGCCATGCCCAAAGTGCAAGCGACCAATTGAGAAAAACCAAGGATGTATGCATATCACGTGTACACCTCCCTGTAAATTTGAATTTTGCTGGTAAGCTTATGGTTATTTATTTGCATGGCCTCTACTGAATTATGCTTTTTGTTTCTTCCTACTGCTTTTGCACTTTTGTTCTATCTTGAAGTTGTTGATTGAGTTGTTATTTCAATTTCCTTACACTCTCCCGGGGTCATGGAAGAAAAGAAAAGGAGAAAAAAGTGGGGATCTCGAAGGCAAGTCATCTGACTAAGTTTTTAATTTTTTGCCTTGCAGGCTTTGTCTTGGTGCTTGGTCTGATCACGGTGAGAGGACAGGTGGTTTCTATGCATGTAATCGTTATGAAACTGCAAAGCAGGAAGGAGTGGTATGAACACCTGATTTTCAACTATCTGTGATGCACATGCTCCTTTAGCACCTATTTGTGTGGAATGCATTTGTATTGATGAGACACCCTCTTCCTGTTTTGTCACAGTACGATGAGTCTGAGAAACGTAGAGAGATGGCCAAGAATTCATTAGAGAGATATACTCATTATTATGAACGTTGGGCGAGCAACCAATCGGTATGTAGTTGCCTTTTGAAATTATATTTTTTCTGTTTCCGTGGTTATCTTTTTACACAAATTTGGCTGGGATTAGTGTTTTGACTGTTTTCTGCTGAAACCTGCTTTATTCTAGATTAGTCAACTAGATGTGGATGATAAAATGGCTACGAAAGTGGGGTGTTATGGTCATTGCCCCTTTTGTTCTTTCAGCGATCTCTTCTTTTCCTCCTTCCTTCCCTTTCATTTTCCCTTCTCTGTCTGTCGTCTTTTTCTCATTCCATTCAATTCTTTATAAATCCAACACTTATTTTATTTATTTATTTTATTTTATTTTTTATTTGCAGTAGTTTGTCTTGTGCACTACACACATACTCCCCTTTGACTATCTTGGATTATTTTCATGTAAGGTAAAAACATAACTATGTGGGCTTTTGTTAAATTCATCTCAATGTGTAATTTTTTAGATACTTCGTTAAAAAATAATAGTAATAAACTAATAATTATCATTTAATATGAGTTAACAAAAAATTGGTAATAATTATCATTGGCATTGTTGTAAAAATGATAAGAGGCCCAAAGTTGTTGACTAAGTTTAATCCCACTCACATATTAAATCAAAAACCTAGCCGCCACCTTAGTGTAACATAAATAAATAAATAAATAATAACCTTTTAATGCTAATGACTTATTGCTATGTGAATAGGAGAGAGGAGAGAGAAAAAACTCAAGATCCTTCGTATTAAATTATTACATGCACATGAAAGAAGAGAAAATAGAAATGTCTGGAAGCAAGCCATTGAAAGTTGCAGAGCTTAAACAACTATGTAATTTTATATTAATTTTCTCTTTTTTCTTCAATGCCGTGTCAGAGTATAAACAGCTGGTTCAGACCCTGATTTGATACTTGTGTCAGGGTCGTGTCGTGTCGTGTCGTGTCGTGTCGACACGGGTATGGAGAGGGAATATGCCGAGTCCATGTAAAGTAGACTCAGTGTTCAGTTCTCTTTGATAACTTTTTTCGTGCTTACGTTGATATTGGTTAGTTAATACTTATGTATAGCAAGTTCTCGGACATGAAAACGAGTGCTTGGTGTGGGCATATCAGAGCTCAAAATATAGAATGTTTGCATGTGCTTATAACATAACAACTACATTTATACAAACTTCTAGGGTTGCTTGTTGGATCTAAATCTCAGATGCATTTAGTGAGCACATATCACATAATACTGCTTTCAATCCATCTCTGTTTGTATGCTTTCTTTATGAAATTGCAATTCGAAAAATAAAGACCCTCAGCGAGGATAAGGATTACATATTCTTGTTGGAGTGTTTAGTGTCAGTACAAGTATGTGAGGCTAAACGAAGAGAAGTAGCTATTCAATGAACCCTAAAATGTGTAAATGAAAATAATCAAAGATGATCGGCATTTTCCCCCCTCTATACCCATGTCGACACGACATGACCCTGACACGGTTATGAAATCCGGGTCGGAACTAGCTGTTTACACTCGGACACGACATTGAAGAAAAAAGAGAAATTAAGATAACATTACATAGTTGTTCAAGCTTTGCAACTTTCAATGGCTTGCTTCCCGACATTTCATTTTTTTTCTCTCTTTTCTATCATGTGCATCTGATTATTTAATACGAAGTATCTTAAGTTTTTTCTTTCTCCTATTCACATAGCAGTAAGTCGCTAGCATTAAAAGGTTATTTATTTATTTAGGCTACACGAAGGTGGCGGGTAGGTTTTTGATTCAATATGTGATTGGGCTAAAACCTAGTCAACAACTTGGCCTCTATTATTTTTACAATAGTACCAATAATAATCATTATCATTTTTTGTTAACTCATATTAAATGATAATTATTACTTTATTACTATTATTTTTTAACGAAGTATCTATAAAATTTCCCGACACTATATTGTTTAATGAAGTATCTAAATTTTTTTAATTTTATATTATATATATCTCGTACCCGTGTCCAAAATCCGGATAGAGTCTCCATGTCCTATTTTTTAGGAAATGCCGTATCGGTCACTCGGATTTGTACCCATACCCGACTCTCCTAAAGGGGTCCCTGTAACATAGGTTTTAATCATGATCTTAGTGTGTTGCTGAAGTGATGGAAGCATTGTACATAACCTTATTGAGATAAAATAGGACATTATTTGTGTCTAAATATATTGCTCATGTGGGTAAATGGTTTAGGCCTTTCCCTTGTGATTTAATGTCTTTTGGCATTGAATTATCAAGAGAAATTACAAGTTTCATCAAAATGAGTGGGTTGTACTTTTGAGATTTAAGCGTCGATGGTACAACCGATTGTATCATGCACATGGCACAACCAAGGCTATTTTTTTGCTCATTTGGGCACAACCTGTTACTCTTAAGAGCTCCAAATGAGCAAAGAAATAGTCTTGGTTGTACCATACTCAAGGTTCAACCGGTTGTACATTAGAAATTGCTTTTGTGAAAATGACCTACACCTTGCCTACTCTTGGAAGTTAATTTCAAGCGTGCTCACTTTCTTCTCAGCTTTAGAAAAACTCTAAATAATGGATGGTTGCATATTTTTATGAAGTAATTTGGAGAGATCACTAGATCAGCCTTTTGTATTCTCTTGGTTATTCAATCTCTTCTCCCCTTAATGCACCATTATCAAATTGATAATTGAGATATACGTTTCCTATGGCCACCATGTAGTAAGAAGTAAGAGGAGTTTTGTTCCTTGGAGTGTTTGGATTTTAATGAGCAGCAAGCCAGCAATGGTGGATTCTGGATTATGGTGTAAATAGGGACTCATCAAGGTCTTATACTTGTAGATTGTTTCTTTGTTGCTTAGACTCAACCTTTTCAGTTTTTAACTTTGGCCTTGTTTGGTTAAGAGCTTTTTGAGAAGCTTTTAGCTTATTGAACGCTATTAGAGGGTTGACCATTTTAAAAAGCTAATTTTGGTGTTTGGTAAATAGCTTATTAAAAGAACTTTTTGGGGTCTAAAAACTCTTTTAGAAAAAGCTCATTATAAGAATTTATTGAACAATTAGCTTTTTGAACAATTAGCTTTTTAAGTAATAAAGATGCTAAAACAGCTAACAATATACAATTATTTACCAAACACTTTTACACAATCAGTTATTTACAACCAGCAAGTCAAATCATTTAATATAACCACCTAGTCAAACCAATTAATACAATCAGTTATATCAACCAGCTAATTACCAGACAGGGCCTTTATCCGGCCACAAACTTTATTTCAAAGGTGAGGGTTCCTCTAAAAGTGAAGAGCTTTTATATTGACCCTAGCATTGAGTAGGATTACTACTAATGACATGTTCCAGTATCACAGGTTGGGTTTGGTTATCCATCACATAATTGTATGGTTTGCTGGGCTGTTGCCTGTTGGTGATTCTTCTAATCTTTGTTAGTCACATGTATATTTTACATTTTGACGTGGCAAGATACCTCTGGAGGAGGTAATTGGTTATTCGGCTGTATGTTAAATATAGGGGTAGTGGACTTGTGGCACAACACTTAATGGAAATCATGTGGTTGTGTTGTTTTAGCAGAATTTAAGAGATTTTTAATAGCCTCATTTTCCATTCATAATAGTTTTTGACACATCCTTTTTTTTTTTTTTTTTGTAAGGTCCTTACCAATTCTTATTAAATAACATGTAACCCAACTATATAACTCATCTCCTAAATTAGACAACAAAGGTAGAAGCCCTTTGGAAAGAAAGTGAACATACAAGTGATAACGAGTAGGGGAGGACCCCTTTTTAGACATTTTCTATTGAAGGTGAACAATTGAGCATGGGCCTAGTCCTGCCTGTTTTCTTGTTCTTACTTGGTCCACCGCTTCTCCTTTTGTGGGATTTGGTAAATTTTCCATACATTCTCGGGGTTTATTCTCTTGGCATGAATGAACGCAGCAATCTTGTAATTTACTTTTTACCTCCAGTAAAGGTCATTCTCTACTTGTCTTTAATTATTACATTCTGAGTTTTGACTTTACTTGAAAGTTGAAACTTAGTATAGATCATCATATCTTAATTATGGGACTAATTAAGGTCTTGTTGGTTGGTCCGTTGTCTCTAGCTGTTGAGTTTTTTTTTTTTTTTTTTTTTTTTTTTTTTTTTTTTTTTTTCAGTTCTCTAAGTTACATTTGGTTTGCTTGTGCAGTCTAGGCAGAAAGCACTTCAAGACCTTCAGCTGATGCAAAGTGTGCACGTAAGTCTCCTCTCTTTTGATGCATACTTACTGGCCTTTTCATTTGGTTATGAATTGTGATAGAAGGAAAATAATAGCACTGGTAAAGCTGGGCTAGGCTTTCAATGGCAATGCCTTGAAGGGATAGTTATTTGATGCACTTCGAAACATTAATGTCTAGTCTGTTAAAAGTGTGTTCTATTTATTTATTGAAAGTAGTTGACTGGAGATATAAATATTTCATGTAGAGCTGAAATCCTAGTCTCACTGACAACCTCCTCATTTTCCAATAACCGCATGTGTCGTGTCTGGGATCCTTTAATCTTTATTCATATTTAGTTATTTTATATATATATATACCTCTCTCCTTGTTTCTATTGCCACTCGCTAACTACGTGGATAATTGTGTAGTATGTTATTGCTCCAATACAATTCTCACTCTTTTTGAAACACAAATACGCAGTGTTTTATTGAAGTAAATTACCATCTCTTCACGTATTCCTTTTCTTAAATAACTTATAAACATCAGGGAAAGACTCCTTGCTGTGTGATTTGAAATGACATCCGAATGATGTATCTTCAAAGGCATTGGTAACATTTATTACAAGGATTTATTCCTTAACTAATACTTCATAAATGTTTGAGTAGTATCGCCATGAAATATTGATATTTGTTTGCATGCTGCAGCTAGAGAAGCTGAGTGACATACAATGTCAGCCAGAGTCACAGCTGAAGTTTATCATTGAAGCATGGTCACAGGTAGGTAGTAGATTATGTCTTTTGTTACCTCTCCCAAATTTTGAGTCTCTCTCTAATGAGTTTAGTTGTGCTCACAGATTGTTGAATGTAGACGTGTCCTAAAATGGACGTATGCATATGGCTATTACTTGCCTGAGCACGAACATGCAAAGAGACGGTTTTTTGAGTATATGCAGGGTATGCCATCTGGGATCCAAGGTTGTAAATTCATTATAAGTCTTATGGTTGCTGATAGGCTTTATGTTTGTCTTGCAGGAGAAGCAGAGGCTGGTTTGGAGCGACTTCATCAATGTGCTGAGAAGGAGCTGCAAGTGTACCTTAATGCAGAAGGTCCATCAAAGGAATTCAATGAGTTCCGCACAAAGCTAGCTGGTCTTACAAGGTATTGCAATTAATAGATTGAGTTTTGAGGATATCTTGTGGCTTCATTACATTAATTAATTGATGCTTATCACTGATATTTAAGTAACTCAAACATATAAGCCTCCCTTGCAGCCTGTTAGGGATAATAACAATTAATTTACTTTTTGTTGTTGTTGTTGTTGTTATTGTTGTTGTTTCGACTTGTACTTTCCAACTATGCCAGTTGAGCAAGGAATAAAGATTCTCAAACTGCAACTTGCAATATAATGTTTCATTGTTCCCTGACGAGTGTACATTAAATTGGTGACAGTGTAACAAGAAATTATTTTGAAAACCTTGTGCGTGCCCTAGAAAATGGTTTAGCAGATGTGGATTCGCATGGTGCTTGCAGCCGAACCACAAGTTCAAAAAGCCTAGGAGGAAGCAGGAGCAAAAGTGGAAGGGGCAGAGGCACCTCTTCAAAATCTGGTAGTTCCAGTAGGAATATTGATGATTCAAGCCACTGGTCATGTGAACATTGTACATTTGCTAATGTTAGATCCGCTACCATTTGTCAGATGTGTCATAATAGAAGGTGAACAGCCTCCTATAGTTGGATTCACCTGAAGGCGAAGACAAAATGTCGAGGCCAAAAACTCATCGATGGTGGCCAAGGCATCAGATGTCAATAATTGATGCCTAATGATCTCATTGCAACTCACTTGTTGCCGACCTCCTATGCATATGAGGTGGTAACCTGAGTTCATACAGACAGAAATAACAGACGTTGATAATGGTTTGGGGAGGTACAATGTTTGTATCGTGTCGTAATTTTAGCTGTATATAGTTCCATCTGCTGTGTCTGCATTTGGATCCTGACCAGAATTTAATGAAAAACTTGTATTATCTAGCTGTTCTTAATTATTTTTTTTTAATTTGTTCAATGGCCTGAGCCTTTCAGCCAGATTGTAATAGTGAAAAAAAAAAATAGAAAAATAGTTGTACAATAGTGAAAATATTGTACTTGTAACAAGCTTGTTTGACGATCCTCATCGAGTCATTGTCAATAAAGTTTTTCATTCTATCATCAATTATGTTATTGTAGCTTAATGATGTGGTTTAGCCATTCTCAACATTATACATTTATGTATATATGTTCAAAATATCATGCTTATTTCATAATTTTATTTAATATTCAAATATTAAGTTAGTCTTTTATCAGAATACATTCCCTTTTTATTGATGATATACTGAATGTATATTTTAGTAGCATATTTAGATATAGTTAATGCATTTTTTAACATATGACTAGATGTTTCAAAATGATCACTCAATAACAAAGTTAATTGTATACTTGACTTGGAACTGCAGAGTGAATCTTTACACAAAATTTTACATTTGCATCACCTTGAAACTTGGTACAAATTCTACTTGGTATAACTATTTTCACAGAAATGTGAGGCACACCAAGAACATGTGCAGGTATGAACGGCTATACTGAGGCACACCCTGCTTTTTTTTTTTTTTTTTTTTTATACTCGTATTATACAAATTACTATTCATTTCCAACTCCAAGAATCCACTGTGCTAAATGAGTCAAAAACGGTTCTGCTTGTGAATGGCTACTCAAGATTGGCCCAAGGCTATGGAGTTCAGCATTAAATTCTCTCTCGAATTTCCTGCAACCATTTATATACAATGAGTGAGTTGGACTTAGGAGAACAGATAAGAGAAGCTGTGGGACATGTTATTATTTGACTTACTGTATAGAATCTGTAACTGATGCATTTTCTATGAACTTTAGCGACTTGGATGAAGTCCTAAACTTCGATTCTTTGCCCAAACCTGATTGTGGCTCAGTAATTTCAATGGAGGAAGATATCAACCATTGAGTAGCAGCGGCGTACTGAAGACAAATAAGTTTTAATTTCTCCATCTTCTGCATTTTCAAGCCAGTTATAACAATCAGAATATGTCCTCAATATACAGAAGTTGCATCTTACATATACTTCGAGCAAAGCATTTATGGATATTTTTTCAAGTGAAAGGATCATATCCAAGAACCTAACCTTGAGAAGTTCTGGCAGTAGCAGCATACATTCTCTGAGACACTTCTCAAGAAATAAATCATGATACTGGATAACCTATTTATCAAAATCAGCAAACTCAGTGAGAATTAGAAAGATGTACTAAAACAAGCTTGCTCTCTCAACTGTCTTCCTCTCCTCGTCTCCCTTGAGAAACATTACTGCAGAATTTGCGCGTGTTTTTTTTTTTTTTTAAGAAGAAATGCTTAATAAAATCCTCATTACATCTCATTTTCGATTTAAAAAACTGACAACTTAGCAAACGCTTGAGAAACTTGGTGTGTTTGTGTAGGTGGGGATTGGGGGAACGGGGGGAAGAGGGGTTTTTATAAGAATTTTGGGCGTTCAGCCTTTATCTGTTGAAGTATTGAACACTTAAGCTTTCATAATCTATCTTTTCATTCAATAATACTCATCTATTTTGCTTCCTAGTTAACTTGTATGAAGGTTGGTTATAATTTTTTATTTTTATAGAAAAATTCATGGCCACATTCTGGATGCTTGTATGACTCCTACCTTTTTGAACTTTGCATTCTCTGTATTAAAACATATCTACTCCTTGTTTCTATTTGTATGTGACACAAATAAACCTCAAGCTTAATCAATTAATTGCTAAATGAAATTGTGATGCTAGCAGCCATTCATGAGCATTAACAAGAAAATTATAATAAATTCATACCTCATCTATGCTCTTTGCTGACTGCAGCCTATTATTCATCACATGCCAATTGGGTTCGAGGACCTGATTCATATTATCAAGAAGAATTAAACTATGCAAAAGTCTATCTACAAGCTACAAATCATAAACATTCTTTGGATGAAAGAAAAGAGCATATAGCAAAAGAAGTAACAAATATGACGTACAGTATGCTCAGAATGTGATGCAGAATATTCCACAACAAAAAAAATGACAATGTAATACTCCATAGAAATCAAGCACATAAAACTCCACTGTTTTACCTCAAAAGTTAGGTAATGTAAAAGGCTATTGATAAACTTCAGCATGCTTCTACAAAGAAGGGAAGAACGAGATATAGCAGTTCCCTTTAAATTAGCAGAACGAACTCCCTGCAACATGAATCCCAATCTTTACTATAAAGTATGAACAAACAGAAAACAGCATCATCTACATGTCAAGCATGAAAGCATACAAAAGACTTTAATAGCATACTTGATGCACTTGCCAGGCTCCACAAAGCTGGCGGCTGACATGTTTACAGTGAAACAGAAATCGAAAAATTAATTGATACTTGGTCAAGGCTTTTCTTGATATAACAAGAGACATTGGCCACTGTACCTGAGCAAAAAACGTGAGGCAAAACATCAGAAAAATATTATGCCACATCTAGTCCCATACACATCAAATGGAAGTCTGGAGTCTTGACAATGTTAATCGGGGGTATAAAAGGCAACAGGAGCTATAAGTATTTCACAGTAAAAGACAGTGATTGTTGGATAATTTAGACAAACCATCACATATAGTTAATACATTTTCAGGATTGTGCGTACCATAAATAACTAGTTGATCCCATAAATATGTTAACAATACAAAGAGAAGAAAGAAAAAATTGTAAAAAAAGCACATCATGTTCCACAAAAGATCAAAAAGCAGCAGTCTGACTGTCTAATACATGGGGCTTCAAGCTATTTTTAATACAAAGATCAGTAAAGTTGAATGATTAAAATAACTGCCAAAAAATATTCTTTATTTCTTGGCATTATACCTATTTTGTTTTGTTATTCAGACTTTATTTGCAAAGACAATCAGAAATATTAGAGATTATTTTATAAATATATACTTTATAATTCGCATATAGATGAAATGTGTACTGAAAAAGGAAAAACATTTAAACATAGAGAAATTACAAGAAAGAATATCAGAGGACTTAGAGGAGAAAGAAAGAGCAGACAAGCAAATGGAAAGAGAGAGATCCAACAATGGTGTGGGATACATGTCTCAAAGACATAGGCAGTAATTTCACATAGGCTTCCCTTGAGAGTTCTTAAAAACCTCAAATGCAAGTTCATTATATAAAAATGCATCCTAAACTACCTTAGGTGTCTCATTAGGAGACAAGCAGTAGTTAATCAATATTCTCAATAAACTTTCCACCACTGGTAACCAACTAGGTTGCTTGGGACTTTGGGAGATAGAGAACTTGCTTTTGAGTTCCCTTCTTTGTTTGAGGAGGAAATGTCAGGTGGTGCAGTTCCATGTATAAAGATTAGGCTGTGTGGGACTGAGTAGTGACAAGTTGACAACCTATACGTTTATTTGAGAGCTAGAGGCTTCTATTTTCCCATCTTTGTCGATGGGTGTCAGGTGGTGTAATTCATAGTTAAGATTAAAGGTTAGAGGAGCAATAATATTGTTTGTAGGAAAACAGTTGGGACATGAGGAATATTGATACCTCTCTCTACATAATTCTCCATGAAATTGTCACATCGTTAAGTAATCCTGAGCTTTGTTGGGTACAAAGCCTAGTCATACCTGTCAACAACCTTCTCATGGAATCGCAGACATATGATAGTGGCACAAAGCTTTTTAGGCCTTTCAACATCAAGCAGGGTAACATGAGTAGATAACACATGAGGTCTATGGTACTCTGAGGTCACCCTCTCAATACATCAGATCAAACATGTAGAAAAACATGCATCTCAAACTTATCTAGTTCATACACAATATTACACAGAAGGGAGTATTTGAACAAGAAGACTGATCAAGAAACACAATCTTTATTACTCGTACCTTGTAACTCAAGGAAAATGTCTCAAGGCCAGTGATGCTTGCTGGTTCCTCGAGATCATTATCAGATATTGTTTTACTAATTTCAAGATCTTTCAGCATGCTTAATCTTTTCAGCAAAGTAGATCTTTCCTGCAAGGTGTCAATACCAACAAGAAAGTCAGGTTACCAAATAGCACTCCTGAAGGAAGTTTGTTCATGCACGGGAAAAAAGGGTTATAGTAGCTTACAACACAACACGTCAAATCTTCATGACACGGGTCCGCTGCAGCTGCTGTGGATCGCAAAGCAAGGTCCAAGAGAGACTACGATGACAAGGTAGTTCCAAAACCATACGTTAGTCCCTCAAAACACAAGTATCAGTGAACAAAGAATATTAATGGAAGAGAAAAAGAAAAGTACACAACCAGGCAGAACAAATGCAGAAAGAACTGATGAAGAATATAAAGTCAAGAGACCTGCAGTTTCTCTACTGAGATCTCCTCTGTCTTTTTGGTCAGTTCCTCTCTAGCTATGTCCATGAAATGGACAAGGAAATCCCCCTGCAGCGATTAAGCACTTTCATCAAAACATAATCTTATAAATCTGGAAAATATTATTTACCAATGCATACAGGACAGACCATTTCAAACTAAGTTGAAAGCAACATAGGGTTTCAAAATTTTATCCTTGGATTTAATTAACTTCTCACCAAATTGGCGGCTCAAAATTCAGAAACTGTAGAATAATTGATGTTTTTACAATTAAATTCTAAAAACGAGTCTCCTTAAAAGTTTAATCACCAGGGAAAGGCAGTAGAAGACATCTTAAGTGAGAAGAACACCCCGCACCTCTTCCTCCAAAACACTGACATGGAAGTTAACTGGTTCTTGTTATTGCTAAAAAGTTTAATACATGCAAACATATGGCTTGATCTTATATAATGTAGAGTTTAACGTCTACAAAATATTTACTCCTGAACAATATATAATTGTGTGTCTTAGTGGACAAGGGAAATTTTGGTTGATCCTCAATATGAGATGTCTTAGAGACTGGGACACAGCCCTGAGTTAGACAGAGCACATCATGCATTGCTATCAACCATACAACTACCTATACAGAAAAGAAGAAAATGATCTCAAAGCCGGAAAAAATAAATAAAAAAATAAATCAATGGGATTCATGGTTTTCAGTTTTAACACACAAGTAAAATTGACAAGCACATATAGCACAGTGCAGTGAGACTGTATAAGAAGGCAGAGTAAGCAAACAATTACGAAACCAATTTGCACAAATTTCATATCAACTATTCAAATGCATAAGAAAATGTATAAATACCTGGTCCAGAAGAAGATAATGCTTGATAGATAGCAGCTTTCCCATCAGATCATACTGCATGCAAAAAGATAGGGAAAAAAAAAATTAAAAAATCTAAGGAACTAGAAATTCTCATATAAAACAATGCAAAGGTGATACAACTTCCAGCCTTCCCACACACAAACAAGCATGAGAGAGAAAGGGGGGAGGTGGGCTAAATGATCGAAGTGACAGAAATGCACCTTCTCTCGGATTAGATTTAACAGCTCGCCACTGGAAAAATCATATGCAGTTTTTATACATTCAAGATAGTGATGGTTTGAACCAAAATTCTGCAATTTCGAATTTTCTGACACTCGAACCTACAAAATCATGTTTGTCAAAGGCAGTCTACTGAAATTTAATAAACTTCTAGCACTCAGCGTACAAAAAAAATGAAAAATAATAATAACCAGGCATATAGATATGATAACAAAGCAAGACCTGAACATTATGGCCACATTCCCTCATGACATTCAAGTATTTCCCTGTTGTCAGAATTGTCCCAGCAACATCAGCAAGGAAGCTAGGAATGCTGGTCTTGAGGCTATACCGTTGTCGCCAATACTTTGCATCATAATCCAATGTGAGACTTTCCTGAAACAAAGAGTGAAAGATATGAGTATTCTAAAAAAAGAAATTTCATTGCTCGCACTCTCTATGATGAGCATACCTTTTGCAGAGATCTGTTTTCTGCAATGAAGAACTCGCCATATGGATCATCAATTACCCCTTCATAAACCCACCTATAATAGATTTCCAATGAGAGAAATACAATATGAGAAAGGGGAGAAGTAGATAATACCAACTACCAAATTCCCACAAAAAAAAAAAAAAAAAAAGGGCACTGTGACATACTGACACACACGAGTCCTGATATTTTCTCAATCCTACAAAATAGAGGAGATACAGAGCATGGTGATTTTACTAAATACTAAAGGCTTACCTTTCAAGCATCTTGAGATATGCAGAACTTGCACAATCTGACATTTTTTCTAGCAGTGATCTTACAACATGATCACCAGCCATAGCTTTAGCCTGCAATTGGACAGAAACAATATGAACCAAGAAGATAATGGTTTCTATCTAACTGGTTGAAGGAATTGAAAGTTCAAAATTAATCACAGGAGAAAAATCTAACAGTACTTCATAACCTCTCTTGAATTTGGCACTGAGCTTAAACTCTTACCTGGCTTTGAAAGAGGTTAAGAACATCTACACCAGCATAATCATTTGACAAAGCTTTCTGGATCACAGAAGATAAAGCTTTCATCGATCCCATCATTGGCTACAAGTAGATATAAAGGAGGGTCATTTAGAAAAAATTCTTTAAACTTCCTTCACCAAAAATCCATTATAAGCAAAGCTCAAATAATAGAAGGCTCAGACCTGACAGTAAAACCACAATCCTTGCAGAGAAAGTCTTCCAAGGCGAAATTGGTGTTCAAGTTGAGCCACCATAGCCTGATAATCCTGATCAACAGTTATCGGAAGCTAAATGTCAGCCATTTAAAAATTCAAACATGAATAAGGAAATACTTTCAGCTTCTAATGCATAGTCTGCAAATAAGAGCCACATTAATGAAATTATCCTCATAAAGTCAATGTTGGGGTGGCTTCGAACACCCAATGGTGTGATTGTGTGAAGGTCATCAAGATACAAGGATTTTGGTATAATCTAATGAAGGAAGCTAATGGAAGGGGATGGGGAAAAAAGAGAGGTGAAACAAACGCGTGATAAGAGAATGAGGCCTCTTAAAACCTTTGACCTAGAACCAAAAGCTCCCTCACAAAATATGCAGACCGAAAAAACTGCACTAACACGTTTAAAATTCCTTTTTGGGGGGAGGGATAAGTGACAGCAGAATAAAAATGGAATGAATAGCAGAAGGCCATAAAACATACCAGAAGTAGTGCTCTAACTGCAGCTGCAAAGGCATGATTAACCAGTCCCTTCTTGAACAGTGATCTTGACTCAACGAACTGATCGATCAATAAATAACTCTCACATAATGGAAATATGCGTTTTGCTAATTCCTGCAGCATTTACAGTGAGCTGTTTTAGTGCTCAGCATTCAAGCAATTCTTGAAGTAGTCAATCAATGATCAGGAACTACACATTATGATCAGCGTTCTACAAATCATCTAAACTTACCAATAAGAATACATTATTTCATATAAGGATAAAAAGATTTGCAGGGAGTAACAAATTCTCACCTGAAGAGTTAAATCCATTGATGCATCAACCTGGAAGGTAAGTTTATCCTCCTTTCCGTGGGCTCTTCTAATAGAAGTGTAACGTCCTTCAATTCCAACCAAAGCAGAAAGGAGATCATCGATAACAATGAGTTCCTAAACCAGAGCAAGCAAACAATATAATCAACAAATTCTAATAATATTCACCCTTAATAAATTTGAAATTTAGTAACAAAGTTTGCATTACCTCGAAATCTAGCGACTATATTAGATTGACATCAAAATAGTCCTAATCTTTTAATAATCACACAAATCCTAAATTTAACCAAAGAACTCTAGAATGTTACATACAATACTGTTTTTTTGTGATAGACTAGGCAGGTAATTGATTACTACTGTCTTTAACATTGCATCGATCAACAAGAACATCGTTTCGACAATAAATCGATGTAAAAAAAGAGACGACAGCAAAAACTATAATACCTGGACAGAAGCATGGTAACATCCAATGGCTTTTTCCACTCCAGGACTGCATAAAAATCATACATTAAACTAAAAAATATTAATTATTCAAACTAAAACTAAATCAAATGATATTAATTTCTCAGATAATTAATTCCGAAACTAGAGGAATCACCGAAACTTAACATTGAAAAGAACAAAAAAAATTGAGTAGTACCTGAAGGAATTCATAGAGAAACCCTTGGTTAATGATTCCTTAATTTCCTAGGTTATTCAAAACAAAATTAATATAATTACACAACCAAAATTTAAGAAATTAAATCAAAATTTAAGAAATTAAATCAAAATTGAAGAAATTGAGCAAAAATTAGAGAAATTAGGGCAAACCTGATGAAATCGACCAGTAAGAAAAGGTCTATCAGAATTCCAACGAGGAGTATTTGGTGCAGTTGTTGAAGAATTCGACTCCATTTTCAACGAAAATTCAAAGATTTTCGTTGAATTTCTTCTCAGATCTCTGTGAAGGAGAGAGAAAGTAGAGTGAGAGTGAGTGAGGATATGAAGAGAGTGGGGTTTTTGTTCTGTATTTTTCTTATTTTTGTATTCATCTCATTAACCCGCCATTTTTTTTTCTCTTGTTCAATTTTGAAGTATTTATGGAAAGTATGCTAAGAGGAAATACCGTATGCAAAAATTCTTCTTAGGAGGTTTCGGATTCGAGCCTCGCCGTATGCGGAAACTCATCCATCATAAGTTAGGTGTGTCAGATGTAGTCAGAGTTAAACTCCGATGAATTGAGTGAACATCCAATAGAAAAATGCTATGAGGGAATACAAGTTGGTATGCCTGGTATACAATTTATGCATATCAAGGGATAAATGGGTAGTATAATTTGTGGTAAATTAGCTAATGTCATTACAGGTTGATTAATGGATATAGCCTCATATGATAGAGGAAATTAAATAAATACTTGAGGAGGGTTTAATGTTAGTCCCACCTAGTCTTGAAGAAGAGTTTTGTGATTAATGTGTGGAAAGATTTCATGTAATGATGTGGGTCTATATGAGTATCTTTTTTCCAACCCACCAAAATTTTGTAATATCACATTATCATCGTGTATAGAGAGTGAGGGATAACTCAAGTGGTTAGAACTTCCCTTCCAATTTCAGGAGAGTAATTGATACTTTTGCAAAGTTTAATACATTTGCATGTGTGTTAAATTTGATTGTATCCATTATAAGTATTTAAAAACCGAGAGAGAAGTTTACAAGTAGTCTAAAAAGTTGTAATTGGGTATCGTTATCAGCACGAATTCAGTGACGTGCTCATTTAACTCGTTCTACAGATTGTATGATTGTAAACCTTTGTTTCAACCCTGCAAACTTGCCTAACCCTTTTCTCTTCTTATTTTTCAGGTTATTTTTTTTTAATTCAAAAATAGAGTATATAAATATTATTTTCTAATTTAAAACCCTAATTTCTTTCTTTATATATACATGTAATATTTGTATGGAGTAAACAATTTGTTTGATTTTTTTTTTAATTCTTTTTTTTTAAATAACAATTTGTTCAATTTATATTTTTCTTAAAACAGTTAATCAATAATGAAAGGAATGGTGTCCTTCGAACAAGTGTATTATTTCGATAGAGGGTTCGGAATTATTAGAAAGTTAATTATTCAGTGAGGTCAAGTGATCGGAATGCCTAGTTAGAGGCTACTTCCTATCAGTAATATTAATGCGTAATTGATATTACAGCTTATTCTTGATTGAACCCTTCGGGTCACACCTAATCGAGTAACCGAACCGAAACGACGAATTAATCCGAAGGATTAAATGAGTTATTAGAGTATTATGAACAAAGACGTCGGATATCGAGCTTAGAGCGTTGAAACCGAGCATCGTAAGTCGAGTCGAATTTAGGATTCGACAAGACGAGAAATCAAGCAAACGACAAGTTTAAGCTAAGCCGTAGCTTCGCATTGGCCTAGCTATGCGACGGCTAGGCTAGCATAAGGCACCAACCGCAATGCATAGGTGTGCTGCAAGCCAAGCATGCATGTGCGTGCTAGGCTTGCTGGCCGAGTATGCTTGCGGGGCTGGTGTGCCTGGTCATACGCAAGCTAGCGCCAGCACACAGCGATAGCATGGCTGGGCTAGCAAGGGGCGTGGCAGCAGCTCGCTCATGGGGCAACAACGCCTAGTTAGCATGCTAGGCCATGCGAGCAGCAAAGTTGCCTAGCACGAGGCCCAACACGCAAACTGGCCTGTGCGTGGGCTGGTTGTGCCACATAGCAAGGCTGGCAGCCAGCCAGGCCTTGCGCCAATGCCCAGCCACAGCACTTGCGTGTGGGAGCTTGTGCGTGTGGGAGCTTGTGTGTGTGGGTTTGCTTGGGGAGCAAGGGGATGGTGGTCCCGCCCTTGTGGTCCTCACCTAACTCCTTATTCGCCACTTTAATTTGGATTTCAATTTGATTTTGGAATTAAAATAAATTGAATAAATACATTTTACCAACTCTCCCACATTGATGGGAGATTGGAATTTAAGGGCTCTCTTCCCTATAAATACCAATCATTTGGCATTAGGAAGGGACACTTGAGTTGTGAATTTTAAGGGATCTCCAAGAAGAGAAAACATTTGTTCTAATACTCTAAGTTCTTTTGGTCTAGCCCCGAATAAGCTTCGAGGTAGGGGTCGTTCGGGTCGGGTCTCGAGGGTGAGAGCCGTTGGAGGCTTGCGCATTTGCGGAGCTTTACGCTTTCAAGTTTGAGTTCTAAAAGGAGCGAAGCACACATAAAGGGTATGATCGTTTTTCTCTCTCTCTTTATTAATTAATTATGTGATTGTTAATTAATATGCATGTTTAGTTACTTTAATTTGTGTGCGGATTTTGGGAGGTTTTATTCCGCGTAGTGTTGGACACTACGAAACCCAACATAAAACATAATACTAAAATAGACAACAGAAATGACACATGTCACTCCATGGTGCTGTTTTTTCCCTTCAAAACTCCCCCTCCCTTATTAGCAAAAAAATCTTTTATTTTTGGAATATTTGTATAATACAACTATAATAATATATTATTCATAATCTTATATATTATCTTTATAATAATTGTATTCCTTTTTATCTCGTGTTATATTTACTTAAAACAGTTACACAAGATTTTGAGACTTTTTAATTAAGGGAGAATAAGCTATAATTTAGAAGGTTGATTTATGGTGGAGAGTATATAATAATGGGGTCAAAAATACAATATTAACATTTAAATTACTATTATATAGTAGTATAATAGTGGGGTTTAATGGAAAAAAAAACTTTCTATTCATGGTGTTGATTTGAAATCTTATGAAATAATAATAATTGAGTTAGTTTTCCGTTAAATATTTCCGTAATAATGTTACCGACTTATAACTTTTTTTTTCCCTTCAAAAAATCTATTAATTATTACTAAACATAGGCCATTCTTACATTGATCAATTTGGACATATGTCGCTATCATTAAAAAAAATTCCGCCAATACAATATATGATGTCAGCTTTAAGGTTTTTTTTATTTAATTTAATTTTAATTTTAATTTTTTATATTTATTTATTTATTTATAATTATTCCCCTTAGCTTTTGTTTTGGAAGTACATACATTGTATATTTTTTTTAACTAAATTAATTCATCAATAAAAAGTCATACGACATCTACATTGTACATTTAGTTTTATTGGGAATAACATGCATCATTAATGTAATATAATGTATACTTTTTAAAAATATTTTCAACACAACTAATAAAAAATAATACTACCTCCGTTTCTGAAAGTTCGACTCACTTACTATTCATGTGGTCAAAATAAAATAACTTTGACTACATTTTATGAGCTATACAATATAATAAACTAGCATGTGAGATCATATTAGATTACCCTTATTATAAATAATCCAAACATCAACTTTTTACAAATTTCACTTATACACAATTGGAGTTATTCATGGTCAAATATGTTTATTGGAAACCGCGCAATTGCAAAGTGAGTTGAACTTTCAGGAATAGAGGCAGTATATTTTTTTTTAATTGTAGTTTTAATAATTTTTGCCTTAATTTCATCTTTCTTATTTGTATTACATATGTTTATTCCACATGAGTTACTTCATTTTTATATTATATCACAAATTAATTATGGAAAAAAAAATATTATTACCGTTTATTGCACGAGCACTAATCTAGTAATTAATAGCTTAGGCCCCGTGCTATGCACGATAAGTGTAATTTTTTTTTGAAAAAAATATTATGTCTAACAAATAAAAGTGATGCTTTAAAGTAGTTTCTTTAATATCAATAAAATGAATCAATTTTATAACGGAGTATTAGCAAAATCTAATGTTGCTTCGTCTATCAGATAATTAAAAAGGAGTTGGATTAATATTTTAGAAAAGAATTATAAGCACCAAATAAAAAGTAATATTTTTGTCATAAAGATAATATAAAAGATTTAAAATGATATTATAATTGTATCAAATATTACTAAAAAAAAAATGGTTAAAAAAGCAAAGGAGAATTTATGCACTTAAGACCGACATACATATTCTTGTGTTCTTGTAATTGTATGATCATACTTTTTAGAGCATTTAATAAACGATATTAACTGATACTTATCCCCTAGCTAAGTTTTGTGTTAGTTGAATGTCATAATGACTAATGAGTAACATTTTTTCAGTTCATTGATAGAAACTTTAGTCCTTTTGGTGGAGTGATCGAGCTTTGGTATACAAGATAGCATCGTTAAATTCAAGTTCTCAGCACCTCTCAATTGTCGGGTGTGTTTACCAATCTTTTTTTTATATATATATAATTTGTCTCCAATTAGGATTGATGATTTCATTTGCTAGTTTTAGAATTTAGAGTGTTCACTGAATACTGAAATCTTTTGTTTCGTACCACTGTCCCTATGCAGTATTGCTTATATGCTTCATATGATTACACATTCCTATTTTTATTTTTATTATTTTTTTTCCCCCTCTTGTAGTATGGATGCTAATCTATCTATTTAGGCTTGAAACCTATCACCCTGAGACAGTGACTCCCCATTTTCCGGCTATTTTATATTTTGGCGTAGCAATTATGAAGTGCTAGCAATGAGTAGATATGAATTGTAATTACCAATTTGTAAGATCCTTCGGACTTTGCTTGAAGTTAGAAACAATAGTCATTATAACTACTGCCGCTACTACTATCCTGACTGGGAACTTTTACATGGTTCCTGGTTTACTTTGATATGAATCAAATAGGTCAATAGGAACACACATATATTTTAGCCAAGTCACATGCCCACATACCAAACAGACTCTAGTTAGTACTCCGTATAATATGTATAATTGACAGATTATAACTGCAATGTATGTTTACAGGGGTACATACAGAGGTGGTAGGAAAACACACAGAGCTGCCGTTGGTAGGATATGACAGCTTAGATGAGAAATACTAGGATCTTTTCCTACTTCTTGCATCTTCTAACTGATTCACAACATCTCTCATAGTTGGCCTTTTTCTCGGTTCCCTTTCAGTGCATCTCAAGGCTATGGAAAATACATCGTAAATTTGCTCCTTGACCTTTGTATCCTGAAACTCCTCTAGAAGGGTGGAATCGATCACCTTATCAATCTGTGCAGAATTGTGCCACATTGACCTCGCCCATCCTACTAAATCCATTCCCTCAGGAAGAGATGCATCTACTGCTTTCTTTCTGGTTAACATCTCAAGCAAAACCACTCCATAGCTGTACACATCCGACTCCTTACTCCTTGTTGTTGCATATGCATTTTCTGTACCGTTAAATAAGTTAAATTAAGCTCTCTAAGCTTTGGATTTTCACCATAAAAGATTAGAAAAAAAAAATAAAAAAAATCATCAAAAACTCAAAAGTATTACCTGGTGCAATGTAGCCTATTGTCCCAGGAAGTGCCAATGATTGTGTTGAAATGGAAGATTGATCTAAAAGCTTAGCAATTCCAAAGTCAGAGATGTGAGGCTCCATTTCAAAGTCGAGGAGTATGTTCTCAGGCTTGATGTCACGGTGTAGAATAGGAGGATCACAGTCGAAGTGGAGGTATGCTAATCCATGGGCCGTTCCAAGAGCTATATTGTGGCGCACATCCCACTTGATAACTGACAGAGGGCTTGTCCTATGAAGAGCATCACCAAGGCTACCATTTTCCATGAAATCATACAGTATTAGACCATAATTCTCCGTCAACCAAACTTTCTTCAATTTTACTAAATTCCTGTGCTTGATATGTGCTAGTGTCTCAATTTCCCTCACCAAGCTCATACTTGCACCTCTTTCACCACCAAAATCTATCTTCTTAACAGCAACAACTTCATCTGAGCCGAGCACAGCCTTGTAAACAGTTCCATGAGCTCCTCTCCCTATTATATACTGTTCACCAAGATTTTCTGTAGATTCCAGTATTTTACTGATTGTGTAAGCAGAATTTTCCTTGCTGGAAGCTTTAGCATCCTTTTGCAGTCGTTTTTTTCCGCTTGACAAGTGCATAGCATATAGAGAGTGCAGCAAGTATTGTAAAGAGTGATGATCCAAGGGCTATCATTGCAATCTTAACATTGTGAAGTCTTTCCTTGTCATTGTTCTGTTTAGAATCACAAATTCTGATATTCTTGCTTCCATTACAAGTGGAGCCACCAGAGTGGCTGCGGTCGACACAAAGACCAGGATTCCCAAGAAAGGATGTTGGCAGCTGTTTTAACAAAGATGGGGGAATCGGACCAGAAAAGAGATTATATGAGATGTTCACACTGTCTAAAGTACGCATAGAACCAAGAACTTCCAAGGACCCTGTTAAATGATTGTGAGATACATCTATCCACTGTAGACTGGTCAATCTCTGCAGATCAGGGGGCAAGTGACCTGTGAAATGATTGTCACTAAGATTTAAGGAAGTGAGGATCAAGTTCTTCGTTGCAGTGATTGAGGAAGGAATTGGCCCTTTCAATAAATTTCCACCAAGATGAAGTTCTTGGAGCATTTGAAGTTCAAACAAAAATGGTGGAACTCCTCCTGTCAGACGATTCGCCCCCGAATCTAAGGATGATAAGGCTGTCATGCTTCTAAGGCTTGCTGGGATTGATCCGTTTAAAGAATTGAAAGACAGATCTAACTTAAGCAATTTACGCCAATTGCTAAGTTCAGGTGGCAAAGGGCCTTTCAAATTGTTATGAGATATAAAAACAGCTTGAATTTCAGTCAGATTTCCGAGCTCTGAAGGCAGAGAGCCAGAAAGATCGTTCCTGGTGAAATTGATCCAGGTGAGATTGTGACAGCTACCTAGGCTTGAAGGAACTTTTCCATGAATCTTATTTTCACTCAAGTCGATAAAAGTTAGGCTATGATTTTCTTTAAACTCTGGAATCATTCCTGTGAGGTTATTATGTTCAAACCTCAACCTTGTCAAACTAGTGCAACTTCCTACATAAGGAGGTATGCTTCCACTCAGCATATTGTAGCCCATCAGCAGAAGTTGCAGCTTGTTATTGAAGCAAAGGTTGGGCGGAATTTCCCCAGTAAACTTATTGTTTGTGACATCAATTATCACCAAGCTGCTGCTATTAATCCCCAAGCCACGAGGTATGATTCCAGAGAACTGATTGCCAAATAAAGTAAGATTTTTGAGGTTTTTGAGCTCAGTTATTTCAACAGGCAACTCCCCTGATAAGTTGTTACTATAAATTAGAACAAGCTCAAGACTCTGAATCTTCCAAATATCTAGTGGAAACTCACCTGTTAGACGATTATTATATAAGTGAAGTTGTCTTAAATTAGTTAATATCCCAAGTTCACTAGGTATTTCACCCTCAAATCTGTTATCATTTAGCTGCAACTCCGACAGAAGCTTACAATTTCCAAGCTCTGACGGTATCTTCCCCGACAGCAAGTTTTCAGATAGGTAAAGAATTGACAATTCAGTGAATAGGCCAATAGAAGATGGAATTGTACCTATTAGTTTGTTAGTCATGGCAGAGAATTCTGATATCATACTACAGTTGGCAAGGCCTTGTGGAATTACACCGTTAAATTGGTTTACTGATAAGGTTAGTTTCGTTAAATTCTTGCAGCTACCAGAAGCTAAAGAAGGAATGGTGCCTTTCAGGTTGTTTGTGCTTACATCTAAAACAACCAAACTTTCAAGATTAATCAGACTCGATGGCAACACACCGGTCAGAAGATTGTTATACAGATAAACTTCTTGGAGTGCTGAACAGTTTCCAATAGAAGGCGGTATAGTACCAGTCAGTTGGTTATTATTAACCCAAAAACTCAAAAGTTCAGTTGCATTTCCTATATTTGAAGGGATAGACCCACTAAGGTGGTTATTATTAAGGAAAACATATTGAAGATTTGGGATCTGAAACAAGGACTCAGGAATCTGACCCACTAATGAATTCTCATAAAAGCTGAGGGCCTGCAGATTCTGCAAGTTCCCCAAATTTTCTGGGATTTCACCAGTGAGATTGTTTACTGATAGAGTGATAGGTCCATCTCCCAAAGAAGGCTACAGTTGGTAATCTCAACAGGTATAAAACTAGAAATCGTGTTAGAACTTAGATCAAGTGTCTTTAAATGACTTAATCTGCCTATTTCAGGCCCCAAAGGACCAGAAATGCCATAATTGGTTAAGTTGAGAGTAACTACATTCTGGTTTTTATCACATACAACACCTAACCAAGAACAAGGGGTAAGTTGGGAAGAATTCCAGCTACTTTTAACAGATTTCGGAACCACCCATTCGCTTAAAAGCGATACTAAAGCTTGCCCATCAGAGCTCAAAGCAGATAAAGTACTGAATAATACAGTGATAATACAGAAGAATAACAAGATGATCAAGCTCCTGTTTTTTGCCATGAAAACTCAAAATTTAAGAATCTTCAAGAGAAAGAATGAGAATCTAACCTGGAATTAGATTAAAGGCTATGACATTCTGTGTTTGCTGTCTTCTTGTTATTGGGAACTTTGCTGCTCAATGAATGCTTATATTCCAGAAATTCAACAGAGTTATATAATTCAAAAAAAGACTTTTTTGCAAATTCAAAGTTTTTTTTTATTCCTTTCTATTTTTTTTGTTTTTTTTTAATGGGTCAATGAGTTTCAGGTGTGCTTTTTTAGTTGTTTACACTATATCTAAAACATTTAGTTTAGTTAGTGGATGAAGTGGGATGAGATTAGGACATCTAATCTTCCCTGTTCAAAGTAGTACTGCATATTAGTATATCAAGTTGCATATGGGTCTCACTCAAGTGAAACCATGGGCTTTTATTTTGAACTTAAAATAATTTGTTAATGAAAAGTTATACGACATCTTCAATATAGTAATATAAAAATCAACAAATACATATCAAATTGAATTAACTTTTGCAAGATTACAGTCGTTTGAAGCGTGTTGGTGATGTGGAGTTGTCACGTCAACAAATTAAATAAATAGTAAAAATATGGACTTGGGTAATCTGGTTCAGGCCTCTCTTGTTCAGTTACTCCTCTTGTCCTATGATCTGCAAGCTGCAATAGCTAATTTTGTTGACTTACTGTAATGTTCTGTAAGATTTTGCATACTGGTATTTCGGAGTTATCTAATCTAGTTTATCATCATGAGCAGGGTGTATGGAACGTTTGTATGCCTTAAGCTGATTATAATTGATTTTTGCTGTGCATTCGACGAGCTCTGATTGGAAGTGTTGTGGAAGATTGTCATGTATCTTGGAGGTATTACTTTGCCTTAAAATAGGTTTTTCGTCGAAGCGTCATATTTCTAGTGGACTAGTGGCATGCTTGATTATTCAATGTGCTGCTTAGTGAGAAAGGGCGGAACATTTTTCCAAAAAAACCAAAACTGTCAACGCATAATCGTATATTGAATATTTCTAGTGGACTAGTGGTATGCTTGATTATTCAATATGCTGCTTAGTGAGAAAGACTGGCGTTTCATTTGACTCTTTCAAGGACAAGTACATGCTCTATTTATATCGAAATATTGATGACATAAGAATCTTAGATGATAGATTGGTGTTAATGACGCTTGGTGCAGAGATGTTTGGGGAGTGGGAAGTAAAGGAGAAACTAAGAAGAAAAATCCTGTTTATAGGTAAAATTGAGATGGCACTTTGGCAGTGCAAGCATGCATGTGGTCTCGGTCCAAGTGTGTGTGATGTGTGTGTGTGTGTTGGGAGGGGGGGGGGGGGGGGGGGGGGGGGGGGGGCATTTTGTGGCACGTTGGGTGGCCTGTGAGTGAGCACAATAGTAAACAGAGGGAGACCAGTTAATCTTCAATATAAATATTTATCTAGTGACATTTCTGTAAATAAATGTAACACCCCTTATTTACTAACTAATAATAAATAAGAATTAAAGGAAAATAAATAACCTTTAAATAAAATTGCGGAAACATACCCCTAAATCGGAGGTATTACTTCCACAATTGACAACTTGTCAAGTGCTAAGGCTTACAAAATCCCAATAATTACAACTAATAAAACTAAGTGAGCTATTTATATTTTATAACAACTTTACAAACTCGTTATATCAGACTAATCGAAACAATTGAACTCCTTTGGCTACGATCACTTGATCAACCTGTTTAAATAATTTCGACTACTCATCATTAAGGACAAATTCCAAAATAGATCGTCGCAGGGCCACCATACGAAAGACATGGCCGCAAACACAAATAGCACAACAAAATAAAACACACGGCAGCAAAAAAAACTGAGTAATCACCACTTATCAAAGTATATGACAAAATAATAAAATATTATAAGTAACTCACTTAAACAATGTAGTTCAAAACTACATCACACATATATACCTCAAGGTAAAATAACTCCGTATTCTGAAAATAACTTTTGTCAAACTCAACCTCGAATAATAATACAAACCTTTACTCAATTAACTCATCTATCCCATAAGTGTATCATGCTCTTTGTTCTATACCTAATCTTGGACATGGGTAATTCAAATAACAAACCAACAAGTATAAAAACTTGAATACTCTCAATAGCCAGAAAATACCTTAAACCATGACCAATATGGGTCAAATCCCACTGTAGGGGACCATAGAAAAATATAAATAAAGATTGTACCTCATTCTTAACTGATGATCATTATCTCCTCACCAACATGCCAAGGACTAAGGTCTATAACGCCGAGCCTCAAACCAAGAACAAAATAATAATTCTCAACCTTTTGATCTCATACTTTACTCAAATAATCTTTCACATGATAATAGATAATATCTCAATATTGGCACAAGTTCCCAATTCATATATCACGACATATTTGATTCGTGAAATATCTCAACTCTTATAGGGCTAATACTAGTAACCAAAACTTATTAAATGTCAACCCAAAAATAACATTAGCAACTCTAATCTAAAACCTCAAATATGATACTCCATATTCAAACACAATGTCATATAATTGATTGCCTAACAACAAAAGTTTACATAAAATAAAGACATATAAACTAAATTGCACATGGGAATCATATGTATCAATTAATATTAATTCAACTCCACGAAGTCACAAATCATCAAATACATAAATTACACTTTATTATCATATTATTATTATTATTATTATTTTATTTCAAATAATTAAATTACAAACATGACTGTAGTATAAGTAAACAACAAAAGATGCCGTGATTATGCAAAATAAATTATAAAATCAAATAACTCTAAATAAATTAAAATTGTGTGATACACATAACAAACAATACAACCAAATTAATATCAAACGACTCAAAAAGATTGATATAGTGTGATTACTAGTCAAAAATATAAAAACATACGACTCAAAAACGACAAGTGTGATTACCTTTCAAGAATGAACACCCAAATATTATAACTCTACGCAAAACCAGAGCAACTCCATCTCCGATCCACGCAAAACATGAGAAACCATAATGGGTTTCTAAAGTAATGATAATATATATAAATGAGATTGATCATTAAAGAATTACATTAGGAAATTGGGTTTGGTGATGATGCGATGGTGTATCAGTGATGGTAAATTAATATTGGCTAAAAGACAAGATTTTCTTTGCTTGCTGGGAATAAAGGATGGAAATCACGGCTATTATACATAAGAAAGATTAATAATTAAGGTAGGTTAACAAGTATTTATAGTTTGGTAAACAAGAGTCCTACTAGATATAAATTAGGGTTTAAAACTTTTCAAAAATAAACTATGTAGATAAAGAAGGTTACTTAATAATTAAAATAACTTAATTTATCAATAAAAATAATATACCTATAAAATCATAAAATATTCGGGTATTACAATCTACCCTCTTTAAAACAAGTTTCGTCTCGAAACTTAATTTAAAGTTAGATGAATAATAAATTACTTTATAAGTTATGCAAAAATAGATTTGTACCAAACTTTTCTTTATAACATATATAGATAGAGTACTAAAATATTAGGGGTATTACAATAAATCAACAAAATATCCCAATTAACATGACATTTTCGTAAATAAATCAACATTTGTGAGACTCATATTTAATAAAAGTTGTTGATTTATTTACAGAAATGTCACTAAATAACACTTTTTTGTTTATCATGAAGATAAACTTGTATTTTCTCTAATAGATAAAGATTGATCTTTTTTGTACAGTACTTAAACTTCCATTTCAAAACATATCTCTAGTTATTCTGATCATGTCATGGAAACATATAAAGTTTATGCTAAAAAAGCAAAGCCGTATGTCAATGATCAATTACATACTACTAAAAGCAAATCTAAAGACACACTTGACAATATACTATTAAAAAATTTTCCACCAAAATTACTTTCTACAAAAAGAGATATTATATTAAAATAAGATTGTATTTAGATTATGACTTTGATTTTATAAAATCTAAAGTAAACTTTCTAAAATATCAACTTGCACGTTATAATTATTACATATTTAAATGTTTTCTCTCATATGTTTTTACTGTTTAATTTATTTCATGCGTTTTAATACATGATCAATCGATTCAATATTTATATATATAATTATTACTCGTATACTTTTATTATAATTATCAACATCCGTGCATCGTACGGGGTTTAACCTAGTTACTAGATATAAATAGAAAATGGGAACACTAAAGTTGGAAGTTGATTGAGTGCAACTTGGTGACTTTTGGTTACGTGCTGAAGCACAACTTACACAAGGGCGGAAAACTTGGGAAGTTATTGAAACAGACTACCGAGTTGCTGGTTGGATTTTGAAATCTTGATGATTTGCCTGAGCAGGCAGTGCTGTAGTGCCTAGGCACTTAGGCAGGAAGGAAGTCATCTGTTGCAATACCTGATCTTTATTGCTTCGGTTGCCTGACTGATGCACGGGTTTCAGCACCGGAGTCTTGCAGATGTGAAGTCTCTTGTAAACACACATTTTGATTCAGTATAGAAATGTAGATCTCTTATAAGGGTGGTTTTTATATAGTCTTTTCTTTTGAGGAAATTTCCACATTCAAAAAACTTTATTTTTGTCTCTTGTGTTACTTCATCAAACCCAATACCTTTCTAGTTACAACACTTTCCTGTGTATATACTTGACTAAAATCTAGAAAACAGTTTGAATGGTTTCTTGTCAACCATGTCAATGTTTGTCAAGTAATATACATTTGACATGTATGTTATAGACACTATGTATTTATATACAATTCAGAGATGCTAGAAAATTACAGGGTTGGAAAGAGATGAATATGTGATAGCTTAGCAAAGAACTGCTAGGATTCTTTTTTCATTCTTACAGCAGGATTTGCATCTTCTAACTGCTTCACAACATCTCTCATGGTTGGCCTTTTTCTTGGCTCCGTTTCAGTGCATCTTAGAGCTATGAAGAAAACATCATAAACTTGCTCCATGACTTTCGAATCTAGAAACTCTTCTAATAGGCTGGCATCGATTACCTTATCAATCTGTTCAGAGCTGCGCCACACCGTTCTTGTCCATCCAACTAAATCCATTCCCTCTGGGAAGGTTGCATCCACAGCTTTCTTTCTGGTTAACATTTCAAGCAAAACCACTCCGTAGCTGTATACATCCGACTCCTTGCTCCATGTTGTTGCATAGGCATTCTCTGTACCGTAAAAATTGGGTGACAAAAGTTAATACATAAATACTGAACATTAAAGGGGGAATTTTCTTGACAAAAACAAGTGCAGAGTATTATAATTGATCATCAGAAATTATTACCTGGAGCAATGTAGCCAATTGTCCCAGGAACTGCAAATGATTGTGTTGAAATGGAAGTTTGATGTAGAAGCTTAGCTATACCAAAGTCAGAGATGTGTGGCTCCATATCTGAGTCGAGGAGTATATTCTCAGGCTTAATGTCACGGTGTAGAATAGGAGGATCACAGTCAAAGTGGAGGTAAGCTAATCCATGGGCTGTTCCAAGAGCTATCTTGTACCGAACATCCCACCTTATTATTGACTGTGGACTCTTCCTGTGAAGAACATCACCAAGGCTACCATTTTCCATGAATTCGTAAAGAATTAGGCCATAATTCTTTGTTACCCAAAAATTCTTCAGTTTCACTAAATTCCTATGCTTGATTTGCCCCAATGTCTCAATTTCTCTCATCATGCTCATACTCATTACCCTTTCTCCACCAAGTTCTAGCTTCTTGACAGCATAAACTTCGTCTGAGCCTAACACTGCCTTGTAGACAATTCCATGGCCTCCTCTCCCTATGATGTACGAGTCATCAAGATTTCCTGTACATTCCATTATTTTTCCGAATGAGTGAGAAGAATTCCCCTTGCCTGAAGCTTCAATATCTTTTTTCTGCTGTTTCTGCCACTTGGCAAGTACATAAAACAGAGAAACTGCTGCGAGAATTGTGAAGATTGATGAGCCAAGAACTATCATTGCTATCTGAACACCGCGGAGTCTTTTCTTGTGATTATTCTGCATTGCATTACATATTTTGATATTCCCGCTTGCTTCACAATTAGAACCACTGGAGTGACTGCAGTCGATGCAAAGCTCAGGATTCCCTAGAAAGGATGATGGCGACTTGCTGAACAGCTTCAACAAAGATGGGGGGATTGGACCGGAGAAGAGATTATAAGATATGTTCACAGTAGCTAAACTAGGCATATGAGTAAGAGCTTCCAACGACCCTGTCAGATGATTGTGAGACAAATCTATCTGCTGTAAATTGGCCAATCTCTGAAGGTCAGTCGGTAAGTGAGCTGTTAAATGGTTGTTACTAAGATTCAAGGAAGATAGGATCAAATTCTCTGATGCAGTTATTGAGGAAGGAATCGATCCTTCCAGTAAATTTCCGCCAAGATGAAGCTCTTGGAGCATTTGAAGTTCAGACAAAAAAGGAGGAACTCCGCCAGTGAGACGATTCTCACTCAGATCTAAGTAAGACAAGGCTGTCAAACTTCTAAGATTTGATGGAATTGATCCATTCAAAGAATTGAAAGACAAGTCCAACTTAAGTAACTTACCCCAGTTGCCTAGTTCTGGTGGCAAAGGGCCCTCCAAATTATTGCGAGATATATAAACAGAACGAATTTCAGTCAAGTTTGCGAGCTCTGATGGTAGAGATCCAGAAAGGTTGTTCATGGTGAAATTGATCCAGGTGAGACTGTGACAGTTAGCAAGGCTTAGGGGCACTCTTCCATGAATCTTATTTCCACTCAAGTCGATGAAAGAAAGGGTATGATCTTCTTCAAACTCTGGAAGCATCCCAGTGAGGTTGTTTCGTTCAAGCCTTAACCTCGTCAAACTAGAGCAACTTCCAACATCAGGAGGTATGCTTCCACTGAGCATATTGTTGCCCATGTCTAGCACCTGCAATCGTTTACTGAAACAAAGGTGGGGCGGAATTTCCCCAGTAAACTTATTGTTTGTGACATCAATCATTACCAAGCTAGAATTCATCCCCAAGCCCGGAGGTATGATCCCAGAGAACTGATTGTCAAATATCGAAAGATTCTTGAGGCTATTAAGCTCGGTAATCTCAGCAGGCAGCTCCCCCTGTAAGCTGTTATTGTATATAAGAATCAACTCAAGACTCCGTATCCTCCATATACCAAGTGGAAACTCACCCGTCAGGTGATTATTATGCAACTGAAGGCGGCTTAAACTAGTTAACATCCCAAGTTCACTTGGAATTTCACCCTCAAGGTTATTATCATTTAGAAGTAACTCTGTCAAAGACTTGCAATTACCAAGCTCTGAGGGTATATTCCCGGACAATGCGTTTTCAGCTAGATAGAGTATCGACAGTTCAGTGAGCAGCCCTAGAGAAGATGGAATTGTCCCTGTCAGTTTGTTTGTCATGGCGGCAAAGGTTACCATGCTACTACAGTTGCTCAGGCCATGTGGAATGACCCCAGTAAACTGGTTTACTGACAAGATTAAACTCTGCAGATTCTTGCAGCTACCAGAACCCAAAGAAGGAATGGTACCTTTCAAGTTGTTTGAACTTACATCTAAATCAACCAAATTTTTGAGATTAATCAGCCTCGATGGCAACTTACCAGTCAGGAGGTTGTCAGTAAGATAAACTTCTTGGAGTGCTGAACACTGTCCAATTGAAGGCGGTATAGTACCAGTCAACTGATTATCATTAACCCAAAAACTCAAAAGTTCAGTTGCATTTCCTACATTAGAAGGGATAGACCCACTAAGCCGGTTACTACTGAGGAAAACATATTGAAGATTTGGGATCTGAAACAAGGACTCAGGAATCTGACCCACTAATGAATTCTCATAAAAGTTGAGGGCCTGCAGATTCTGCAAGTTCCCCAAATTTTCTGGGATTTCACCTGTGAAATTGTTCACTGATAGGTCCATCAGCTGAAGAAGGCTGCAGTTGGAGATTTCAACAGGGATGGAACTAGAAATTGTGTTGAAACTAAGATCAAGTGTCTGTAAATGATCTAATTGACCAATTTCAGGTCCTAAACGACCCGAAATGCCATAATTGGACAGGTTGAGAGTAATAACATTCTGCTTTTTATCACATTCAACACCTATCCATGAACAAGGTGTAAGTTGGGAAGTATTCCAGCTATGTTTAACAGATTTCGGAACCGCCCATTCGTTTAAAAGCGATACCAAAGCTTGCCCATCAGAGCTCAAAGCAGAAACAGTACTGAATATAACAGTTATAACACAGAAGAATAACAATATGATCATGTTCTTATTATTTTCCATGGCAGCTCAAAATTTTTAAAGTTGCAAGAAATTAAAAGAAGCAACTTTTACCTGGAATTTAATTAGGAGAATTTCTTGAAGTATGAAAGTCAGAACTCGGTTCTGATTGAAGAAAGGAAAAACATTCTGTATCTGCTGTATTCTTGGATTTTCTGAGAACTTTTGCTGTAAAATTTATGCTTATATTCCTGAAAATTCAACGCACTTTCAGAATTCAACAAGATCTTTCTAAAATTCCATTTTTTAAAAGTTAATAATGAGTTTCATGTGTTATTTAGCTGTTGTATGATTTAATTTAGTAGAGTAGTTATGTGATTAGGACAATTGAAACAATAGATCTTAGTTTTAATACTACAAATACACATATTAAACTAATATATCCTGCTATATCATGTTGCAGGTGAGAATGTGAGATTATACGGTGGGTCCTACTCTAATGATACCTTAGGGGCTTCTCGTAATAAGTAGTTGAGCGGGTGGGCGCGTGGACCCGGATCAGTTGGAGAATGCTTAAGATTTGGACTTGTGGAATCTGACCCGGGTCAATCTTTCCTACCTTAACGTCCTTAAATTCTTATTAGTGCTGGGGTCGGGGCGGGTCGTGCAAACCCAAGTGACGGGCCATCAGGGTTGTGATGTGCTTGAACGGGCCAAGTACATTTTGTGTTGTGCCAATCTTCCGACAAGGCCTATGCAGTATGCAAGACCTGACTCACATGTCATGCCATACTGGCGGAGTGATGGTCCCCTTGAATAGTTTTTAGATTTTTGTTTATTGGCTACAAAAAGTAGTCTGATGTGCAAATTGCCCCTTCATGCCATGTCGGGCTTGTGATGGGCTAGTTTTGTCTCGGCCCAAGATGGCCCATGTACCGAAGTGGCACATACATCTCTACTTCTTATCATTCAAAAGCTTTCATCTAAGTTTAAAAAGGAAATGATAGCAAGTTTACTTTCATTACTAGTCTATGCACAGGGTATCTTTGATTATACCACTTCATACTCTTGGCTTTAATTTATTGTTTTATACTCATAAGATTTATGTACAACTTTATGTCTTTTCTCATCTAGTGTATTATGAGGATTACATATAAATTATTTACGCATTAAGCTTGGTATGATCAACCCTAATCTACATTTGAAAAGGTTTAATTGGAAGCTTATTGAAAGTTGTTCTTGCAAGAGCTAGGAAACTTAGCAAATTCATTCTACTGTCACACCTAAAGTGGACAGGAATGAGCCATGTTCAATGGCGAGCCAAATTGAACTCAACATTTAGCTATGAGCTATGGTAACACTCACACACTCACCCTTATTACAAAAGTAGGCATGTGGCCGCCTGAACCTGAACCTGGGATGGCTAATAAGCACAACAGTACGGCACAATAACTGTACGTGCCATGCTGCCTAACCCCTGAAGTTAGTGTTTTAATAGAAGCTTATTTAAGAATTAGTTCAGATTTCTAAATTAATTATGAACGATGTGTCTTCCCTCCAGGATCCATAGCATGATTAAGGAAACTAGTATTTTAATCTCCCTACACCTTTCTTTCAGACTGTCAGAATAACAGGGAAGATTCAATTCCAGCTGTTATTTCTGTTTGCTAAAATCTCTGAACTACTGCACATTAGTACCTCCAACCCAATTTTATTCGTACACAATGAAAAGTTAAAATGTTGCTATTGACTGGATTTAAAACATTGCTGAAAACAGAAAGTATACAGAAATGAGAGCCCCATTCTTTGTATCATAATGTTAGTTATTTCAAAATTACAAAGCATGGTGTAGTCAAAGGAGTGAGAAAAAAAAAAAAAAAAAAAACCTTTCCGAGGATCTAATTCACCCAAAGTTCCCAAAATCATAGCAAAAGTGAGCTAACAACTCAAAACCTTTGCTATTACTGAACTCCAGGCTAGATCCCTGTGCAATTTCCTTATAATATAAATCTGAAATAAAGAAAAAAAAAAATCTAACTTGATCCTCCTAATTAGTTAATTCTGTTAAATGGAGTAGCTATAACAAAATGGGAGGAATGAGAAATAAATACTAGTAAAAATATTCAAACCTAGGAAATGAGTTGTGTACACCCCAAACCTTCTTAAATCTTCCCTTCCATCTTATTATTACTCCTCACCCTTTCTTTCCTTTTGATTTTATGTGTCATTCCACACAGTGAATGTAGGGATTGCACCTCCACCATGACCACCAACAGCAGCCATGTTATTAGGCCTCGGAACGAGTGCTGGAATCGCGGTTGGGACCCAGTTGTTACAAGATGTCCCTTGATCATAAGTCCCAACAGCTCCTCTTACACCAGTAGCATTGCTAGCATTATTTCCTTGGTGTGAGTAATAGTAGTAATTCTCATACCCACTTTTCTCATTTCCATTCTCATTTCCTTCATGAGCTATAACTGTAGACATCCCAAATGGCAATCCATAGCCACCACCACCAACACTTTCATTCCCACTCCCATTCCCGTAAACACCGGGATTCGACCCTGCTGAGGTATGCTCTAAAGTAGAGGAAGGATTCTCCAACCCCATCAAATTATGCATCTGGAAGAAATTATGAGTCCCATTATTCAACTGAAGCTGCTGATTAAGATGATCTTGGTAGTCATGAGTAGTGTCCTGTACTTCTTGCTTACACCACAGCCTCTGCTGCTGCTGCTGCTGGGATGCAGCATAAGGGTAGTGCATTGCCAATGGTTGAGCTTGAGCTGTGGGGAACGCGATCCCGGGCCACGAATGGAAGTTAGGAGTCCCATTACCATAAGCAGCATTAGTGAGCTGAGAAGTTTCATGATCATCAACAGCAGCAATTGCTCTAATGATCTGTTTATCTGGTGCAGCTGTTAATTCCTCAACATCTTTTAGCCTCTTTGCAGCTCCTCCAATGGGAAGTGTGGTGCTGTCTAGTATGGCTTTCACATCATATCTGTTTATCTCAAAGTTTGTTACTGCATTTAGTCCCCTGAATTTTATTGCTGCTATGTCATATGCTTCTGCTGCTTCCTCCTGTGTGCCTGTAACAGTAGAAAGACCTTAGTATAATGTTGCAAAATATGTTACATTTTTATGAGACAATAATTCCCGTCAAAGTAGAAACAACGTTTAAAGTCGGAAAAGTATTTTTATGCAGAGAATATACAAAAAGGCTAGTTTGATACAGGGCTTTTTTTAGTATATGCAGACTTACAGTACAGTTCTGTAATGATGAGCACAATTATTGTTTGATAATACAGTAATGAATATTTCATTGTTTTACATACAGTATGGTTAATGTTGCATATCATGACATATAAGCCTATGTGTTAAGAGTCTTGGCCTTGACTGGTTTTGGAGCACTGTACAATAAGGTTCCGAGTTAAGCCCGTTCATTACCATCCAACGATCTATACTAATGCACAACAGCACAAGGTACAACAATGCCCTTTCAAACCTTATCGGATGTATGTAGTTTTATCCCTTACGCGATACCAACTAAAACAATATAAAGATAATTGTTACTTACTGAAAGTGCCCAGGTAGAGGTCTTTGTTACCAGCAACCCTGCCTATCCTAGCCTGCCAACGACCATGCTGATGATGCCTAACCAAAATAAACAATAACAATTAGTCAAGACATGCATAAACTTAGCATAATTAATAACTAATGTTATAATTAACATTTAATAACTTTGTACTTCTTAGGGTTTTACTATTAGAATTTACATAATTAATTAATTATGTGCATGTTTGGTGGTAAAAGTAGGCACATTAGGCTACAAAATTCCTGCAACAGTTGCAGGCAGAGTTCACATAACTTGGTCTTTTATTCCAGTCAAATAAGATTTTCATATTATTCTAAATTATATTATAAATTTTATATTACAAAGTACTTAAAAGAATACATGTGAACTAAGTGAATAAATTATGTCCTATCCACACGTATTGTAGTAAGAGTAGAATACAATCAAAATCATTATATTATAAAGTTTTTTAAAATAAATAATGAGACTTGAAGATTTGGTCATTCAATTAAATAATTTATTTTTTAATTTTGTGGAATATATTAATTAAGATTTGGATATAGGGGTAGTATGACATTCTCATATGCATACATCCAACTTAAGATTGCATTTTGCAGAATGTGGTCAAAATTCGAAAATTATAATTCAATCTATTTATATAACTTAAAGATGAAGAAGCTTCTGATTTGATTTGATTTGCTTTGATTATTTTTATTATAGTTAATTAGACAGAACTAAAAAAAAATATATATGCATTCAAAAGAAATTCCTTACTAATTCTGGAATATTAACACTACCTTAAGTGCTGTTTCTAAGTAATTGCAATTCCAAAAATGGATTAATTAATAATACAATGCAAAATTAATGAAGGAATCAATTTATTGACATAATATAATTTAATAGTGAACATTTAAAGTGTTTTGGTGTCATTAGCTTTTGTATCTTATCATAAAAACAATAATTTGGTGTCTATTTATTAGCCTTTACCTTGTACACTACTCCTGCTTAAAACAAGTCAGACCTGTTTATGTCATGAACTTCCAAAAGAGAGTATAATTACTAATTAATAAGGTGACTTTCTGAAATATCTACTGTCATTTAGGTTTTATATTATATAGTAATTACAAAGGGAGTTGAACTATCAAGCTCCTTTAAATTATTTGAGGAAGATTAGTTTTCTCTAATGCTGGTAACCTAACTTCCTGCATTATGACTTTGTTATTTTTATAACAATTCTCTTTATTTAAGTTGTACGCTTAAAAGATCGTATCAGAATTTATTTGAATTAGTAATATATGAAAACTCTAAGTCCTTAACTAGACTTATTTGAGCTTATTTAAACTTATTTATTTCGTTAGGAGCTTATACTTTTAGGTTAAATCAACAAATTAAAGCTATGTGAAGAAGAAATACTTTGTATATAACAAAGTCAAAATTAAATACCTTGTTACTCCTCGATAAATTGATGCACCACGAGAGAATCCACTGCTTTTCCTGTATTAAGAGAATTGAGTAATGCTTAATGACCATTAACCATGCAAATTAAACCTAATTCAATCTTCGGATCCCCTCTAACAAAATTTGATTAAAATGTACTACGTATAGATCAAACACATTACCTTCGTAGGGATGCAACATATTCTTGGCGCGTCATATGCTTCATATCCTCAATTTCCTTCTCATAATCAGTAATCTGAAATATTGAAGAAAAAATGATTATTAAAAAAAATAGACTAGTGATTTAAATATATAATAATGTTAATGATGTTATTAATACAAAAGATGGACATGCAATGCAAAAATTCCTGAGTCATGCTTCCACTAACAATGAGTTTATAGTGCAAAACTTTCACCATTAGCACCGGAGCATGTTTCCTAATCAAATAATTAATTGTTTAAGATAATAGAGACATAAAATCCTTAATTATGGTGCACTTAATTAGTGAAAATGCTTGCACTTTGAGTAAAGCTTTTGCATAAATATTGTCTCATGAAAGATTATTAATTAAGAAAAACCGGGATATGATATATATTGTGGAATTTGAACTTTATCAGAAAACATAATAATAAAGCAAATAATAACTCCCCTCTTTCCACTTTCATTTACATACTTCAATTAATTTAACTTCATAATTACTACTTGTGTTTCTAGATTTCTCATGCAATATTACTAATCACGTTAGAATATTATAATTAATGTAACAACTACCAAAGTTTCTAGCATGTATATTTTAGCCTCAAACGACACCATATTTGAAGTGGAGTACTATTATGTAGGTTAATTACATATACAACCATGCATTTAAGTTTTACAGAACACTAAAGTTGAAATAATCAAGGAGTATTATTAAGCTTAAATGCATGTACGGGTACGTCTAAGTTTATAATTTTGATATACAAGTACGATAGATTTATAAAATCTCTCAACCCGAACAACCCAAAACTGCTCCATACTCTATCTACATTTAAAATGTATCCATCTAAACCCTATTATTCCTAAATAAGCATATCAAAGTTATAAACTCGGCGATTTGCGTAAGATGAAATAATTGAATTTAATCAAGAATCATAATAATAATGTAAAATGAAAGAACTTACAGGAAAGTTGGTGGTGGTAGTGGTACCCCAGTATTTTAATGCAGCCAAATCATAAGCTCTAGCCGCTTTTTCTTCTTTGTCATAACCCCCTAAAAATTATATATACACAAAATGAGAGAATAAAATCAGAAAACAAATTAAATTATATACCATAGTATATAAATTATACATAAGATAAGATCTATTAGATTCTATTCTTATTAAAAATAAAAATTTTGTAAGAGTATCTAAGTACTATAATTAACAATTCAAAGGGCTCAAAAAGGAACTTTTTGTTCTCCACTATATATTACTTACCCAAATAAACTGCAACATTCCGCAAGATTGCCCACCATCAAACACGCGATTGTTGTACACCCAAAAAGGAAACATATAATTAGTTTCTTTAATTATACACAAATTTAATTTTCTGATTAATCAGAAAAAAAAAATCATTTTTATGAAGAGAAAATAATTAAGATTAATATCAATAATCTTTAAAATAATTACCTTGCCTTCCTTTACGAGTTTGCCCTTCTCTTCTACAACTATTATCCCAAAGATGAGCTTCATATCTTCCTGTCCATCTATGTCTGAAAAACCATATATTATAAATTACAATAAGATATAAGTATATCAATATTTCAAATTCATAAAATTAATTGGACTATTATAATTCTATAAAATAAAACAAGAAAACAAAGGCCTAGGGAGAAAAAAAAAATTAACTCAATCATCGATTAACCAAGAAATTAAGTACAAAAACAAATAATTTAAGATCGATTATCGAGTACATTGGATACCCAAGGTGCAAAGTTTAAGAAATTTTTAAAAAAAAACATATAATAATTAAATACAAGTATATTATTATATGAAGAAAGATAATAGATATTTTGTTTTTATTTTTCGATAAAACTAAAAGAAAGAAGAATAATGTACCTTGTTACACCACGGTAAATAGACGTACGTTGTCCAAAAGTATCAATAGATTTCCTAGGAACAGATTCAACAAGTGCACCACTTTGAACCTCGACATTAGTAGTAGTAGTACTACTAGTCGTATTATTGCATACACCCGTCGTAGCATCACTTTGTTGTTGTTGTTTACAACTACTATTATCGGACAATTTACTTTCCATTATTTCACCACCACTACCACCACCTCCGCCTGTCGCTAGTAGTGGCAAGGCGGAGTGTGACCCACCGGTGCCCATCGAAAGGGACAATGTTTGCGCATTCGTTAACCCGGCCCCACCACCACCACCACCGCCACCACTTCCGTCGACTAGATTTGATTGAGAAGGGTGGTTTGATCTCAACCATGTCTTGATCATGGAAACATTGAGTCCATTGTTATTGTTGTTACTAGTAGTGTCTTTAGGGTTTGCCATATTATTATTTTCTTGTGGGGTAGTTGTTGTGTTAAACATGTAGTGATCTCCATTACTTTGTTGTTGTTGATGATTATTTTCTCTAAAAGAATGGCTGCTTCCTAGAAAGTTCTCTAGTTTTGGCTCTTCTTCAACTTCTTGGTTTCCCATTAACATACTTATCTCTGAGTTTCCCTTCATATTCCAATCTGCAAAAACATCACAAACTTCCCATTTTTAATTTCTCCCTTTTTTAATATAAATAAATTATTACAAACAAAAAAAAAATAAAAAAAAAAAAAAATACTAGATGAGGTTGGATAAATTAAAACACCATTTAATCCTCTTTGTTTTTGAATTAGGGTTTTGCAATATGAGAATAATAAACATTATAAACCATCTAAAGTGCTAAAAATCATTTTGTAATTAATCTAGGGCATGAATTTGTAGGTTTGTTATATGAGACCAACAAAAAAAAATTGAAAAAAAATACTAGATTTAGAAATAAAATTAAAATTACCTTGTGATTGATTATTTGTTGATCTATGGAAGGCCTCAAGGATGCCAAAGGGAGGAGGAAGATGATTAAGAGAAGGATGACCGGGCGGTGAGTCGGTAGCGAGATCAAAACACTCTCCGGTGGTGCTTGTGAAGGGATTATGATGATCTTGATTAGGAGTTTGAGAAGGAATTTCTTGAGGAGATAAAGAAAAACCTAACCAATTCATTGAAGCCATTTTTATAGATTATCTAACTATATATATTTTAGACAACAAAAGAAAATAAACTTGATAATATAAGGTAGGGTTAGTTTAATTTCTTTGTTAAGAGAGTGTTTGAAAAAGGGATTAGATAGATAGATTTAAACTAGCTTAGTTTCATGCATGAAATGAAGAAAACTTAAGGGTTAATAATAGAGAAGAAGAAGAAACCATTTTTAAGGAAAATATAAAAAGGGTGAAGATAGAGGAAAGGAGAAGAAGAGGAATGGTCAAAATTATGAAGAGAAAATTGTTTGTTTCAAAGCAATTCTAGCATTTATATAATCTCCTTCTCTTTCTCTCTCCTCAATTTGTAAGTTTAATTAAACAAGTTTGTAGCACCCGTCCAAGTCAAGTGTAATTGAAAATTGTACAAGTAGTTGTAGCCTGAAATTCGCCCTATTGTGATAGCATATAGCTAGGGGTGGGACTTCGGTCTGGCAGTTCGGTTTGACCTCAGTTTGAAATGGTTTCAGTTTGAAACGGTTTCGGTTTTAAACGGTTCGGGTTTAAACGGTTTCATTTAGACGGCGAGTCGGTTCAGTTCGGTTTTGATTAGTCACAGGTCGGTTCGATTTCGGTTTATTTTTGTACGATTTAAATTCGGTTCGGGTCATAAACGGTTCGGTTTATAAACAGTTCGGGTCATAATCAGATCGGTTAGAAACGGGTCGCTTCAGGGGCGGATTTACTCGGGTCAATGCCGGTTCGGTTTTTAAACAGTTCGGTTAATAATCGGGTCAATTTGAAACAGGTCAGTTCAGGGGTGGGTTTACGCGGGTCAATGCCCGTTAGGTTTATAAACGGTTCGGGTCATGATCTGACCGGTTTGAAACGGATCGGTTCAGGGCGGTTTTACCGGGTCAACGTCGGTCCGGGTTCATATCGGTTCAGGTCATGAACGGATTATTTTGAAATGGGTCGGTTCAGGGGGGGTTTACCCGGGTTAATGCTAGTTCGATTCATATCGGTTCGGTTTATACTCGGTTTGGTGCTAAAATCGTTCGGGTTAGTTTGGTAATCGGTTAAATTGGATCGGGTTGAAATCGAGTTCTAAAAAGTGGTTTTGACCAGTTAGCGCGTTTTGTTTTATATCAAGTTGGGACTAGTATTTCCATTTCATTAGCGGGTCGGAATAGGTTGGTGAAAAAAATAATGGATCGAGTAGAAATTGGGTTTTAAGAGATTTTTGACCGATTAGCTATTTTCGTTTTATATAAAGTTAGGAGTTCGTCACTTTATTTTCAGACATCGGATTATATACCATTACACAAATCTTCATTTATTCAATTATTCTATATCATGCTAATATGTTATGTTTCAAGTTTGGTTATACTCTTGTTGTTGTTTATTCGATATTATCATATTAGTCTATTACAAATTTATAATGTATTAATGTATTATTGTTTCATTATTAAATATATATTATTAGGTTATCAGCTTCTTGTTGGATTGTTTTAGATATCGTGTCATGACCATGTTTTGATGAGTTGCTACTTTGAATACGATAAATCGATTCAGATATCAGATTATATAGAATTACAGAAATTCTCATTCATTCTATATCATGTTAATGTGTTATGTTTCAAATTTGGTTATAGTCTTGTTATTGCTTATTAAATATTAGTCTATTACAAATTTATAAGGTATTAATGTATTATTGTTTCATTATCAAATATTATCAGGCTATCAGCTTCTTGTTTTAATTGTTTTAAAGATCGCGTCATAACCATGATTTGATGAATTGGTACTTTGAATACGATAAATCGATAATTGATATTGTAATAAACTAATAATTTAATGTTACGGAACTATATTTGGATGTTTAATTAAAATCACGATTATTCAATTTCCCATTAGTCTAATAAAGTAATAATTGACAATTGTTTGTAACTATTCCATAATTTTGGTGTTAAAGTTATATTGTTGAATTAATTTGTTGTCTTACCCTCTCTAATCACCTTTTAAGATTACGTGCCTACAAGGCTGCAACATATATATGTTGCAACTTACAAGTTAAAGAAAACGGGTGGGGAAGTAGAAGTATTCAATTAGATCGATCATCAACTGTTTTAAGTTTTAATAATCAGATACATTTATCGATTATCTATACATACCAATGATAGTATGATACCAATCGTACCATACATTATTATTTATTACATATACTGATATACATATAACTAATATACATTAAATATGTCATATTGAATCAATTCCAATTTCCAAACATTTGTGTTTCTTACAATTTATAAGTTACATAAAGTTAGGAGTACAGTAGTGTTTTTATTAGTACGTAGCTATGAATAAAAAAAAACATACTATCCAAATCCATTATCCCATGATCCGTGTCACCGTCTTATATTAAATATCAGCCATTGATTTGCATGTCATCTAACGACCTATCATCGCACACATTCCAATTCACGATCCGTGTGTTTTCTTTTCCACCAATCAGATCACTCTTACCATCGTCTCTTTAGTACTCTTTTTGATTTCTCTCTCGTTTTCTTAATCCTCTTCTGTAATATTATCAATTTTTTGAAGCCATGGCTGCTAATATGCTCACTGCTCTCTCGTTTTCTCTCTCATCTCCTCTTCCTTCTTCCTTTCTTCTTCTTCCTTCTTCTCCCTTCTTCCGTCTATGTTCTCCTTTCTTCCATCTCGTTTCTCCGTCTCCGTCCACCGGCACCACGCACGACGGTTTTTATGGTCAAATTCGACCACAAAACTCTAGATCTAGTTGTTTCATGATCGAATTTGGCCTTTTAAAACCAAATTCGAGGCCAAATTCAGGATTAATATATAAGGTGTTTTCGTTCTTCCTTTTTTTATTTTCTGTTTTTCTTTTTAATTTTTTTTCAAGTTGTGGGCAACGGAGGGGGCCGAGTTAGGATGGGTGCGGCGGCGGTTAGACTGGGTTCGGGTGGGTGGGGAGGGAGGATTTTTCGAGGGAGGGAGTTTTATGGTGGGTGAGCAATTAGAGTGAGTTTGGGGGTTTCGAGGATTTTGGGTTTCGTGGGGGTGGGTGGGGTGGGGTTACGGTGGGTTTGGGTTTTTTTTTTCGATTTTTTTGTATGGGGTGGGGTGTGTTACGGTGACGGTGGTGGGTGTTGGGGTTGGGTCTGGTTTTTTTTTTTTTTACAGTGACGGTGGTGGGTGGGGTGGGGTGGGGTTTGTTAAGGGGGTGGGGTGGGGTACGTTACGGTGATGGTGGTAGGTGGGGTGGGGTATGGGTCTGGGTTTTTATTATTTACGGTGACGGTGGTGGATGGGGTGGGGTAAGGTTTGGGTATGGGTTTTTTTAGGGTGGGGTGGGGTGGGTTACGGTAATTATGGTGGGTGCGGGGGTGGTGTTAGGGTGGGTCTGGGTTGACGTTGGTGGGGTGGGGGTGGGTTACGGTAACGGTGGTAGGGTGGGGGTGGGTTAAGGTAACGGTGGTGGGTGGGGGGTAGTGTTAGGGTGGTTCTGGGGTGACGGCGGGGGTGGGTTACGGTGGTGGTTGGGTGGAGGGTGGTTGGATTGGGTGGGTGGCCAAATTTTTTCATTTTTTTATTTAATTTATAACTCCTAATTTAGTTATACAAGAATATAATTTTAATTTTATAATAGCAAAAAAATTTACAAATTTAAATCAATAATTATATGTAAAAAAAATTGTACTGTTAAATTACATTAAACATCAAATATATTTTGTGGAATTCTAACAAATTGTTAAAGGCTGTAAATAGTTCAATTTGAATGGAACGGGTTGTAAACGGTCCGGTTTAAATAGTTTGTAATCGGATCAGTTTAAACGGGTTGCAGTTTGAAAATAGTTCGATTTAAATGGTTTAATGGGTTATAACAGTTCGGTTTAAACGGTTAGCGGGTTGTAAATGGTTCGATTTAAACGGTTTTTTTCCTACGGTTTAAAGGGTTTCGGTTTATAAACGATTCGGTTTAAACAATTAGCGGGTTAACATTAATCGGTTCAAACGGTTTCGGTTTATAAACGGTTTGGTTTGTTATTGGTTTACGGTTCGTAACGGGTTAACATTAATTGGTTCGGTTCGGTTTCGGTTTGACATTATACGGTTCAGTTCGGTTTTCGGTTTAAAATTAGCGGGTTATAAACGGTTCGGTCCGTGATGGTTCGGTTCGATAACGGACGGTTTCACGGTTCGGTTTGAAAAGTCCCACCCCTACATATAGCTTACTATATGTCACTATATACATATTGGTGTTTATTGGTTAGTAGTGAATAATTTTGAATGAAAAAGATTGCTAAAAATAGGGGAAATGGTTTATGAACATTATAATTAATTAATCGAGTTGTATGGGAATATAATACTCTTAATTAAGTGTAACTAATATTCGATCTTTCTTTTGTCGTAAATTAAAATTATACATGTTGAACAGGATTATAAAAATTATACAGCACATCTTGTTTTTACGATTAAATTACTAATATTAAGTTGACGGTTATGAAATACAACAAAATATTATGGCAACATAAGTAAACTCATATGACTTTATAATCATTTAATTTAATTAATCAACCAAAAATGTATAATTACACCCTTTCACAAAATATATATATATATATATATATATATTTTATTTTTATTTTTATTTTTTTGCTTTCAAATTTAAACATTTAATATTTTTTTTACAAATTTTTTTGTTGCTTTCAAATTTTAACATTTAATCATCTAATTTAATTAAACAACAAGAAATGTATAATCGCACTACGAGTACCGAGAATGTATATAATTATTACTCTTATGATGAAAAAAGATTTATTATTTATACTATTCGTAATTATCTTAATTAGTCAAATGAAAATATAAATTCAATGGATTTGAAAACAAAAGGGAGAGAGAGGAAAAAAAAAAAGGTGGAGGAGAGAGATTGGGGAAGGGGATGCAAATTTTTATACAAAGTACTATGTCTATTGAGGGAAGTGCAATAAAGACTTTCTGTCTATCAGAAAATTAAGGTACGTTAATTAAAAAAAATGTGATAAAAGACTAAAAGGAAAGGTACTCTAGCAGCAATTAATTAAATTAATTAATTTGTTATTTGGCTAGGTTTAAAAAAAAAAAAAATACCCCTCTGCTCAAATCATACTAATTATCATAGTACTTTTGTTATTCAAACTCAGGTATTCATGTAAGTCAGGCACATACATATTCGTGTTCAAGTGTTCGACTTAATAAATTTAAGAATTTTTTCATAATTTTAGTCTAAAATAAAGTTTCTAAAGGGTAATTCATATCTATGTCACTAACTAGTCAGAGTGCTGAAGATTCAATACAGGTAATCTACATGAAATGATAAACACGAGTAACATTAGCTCTAGTCTAAAAGTAGATAGATAGATAGATAGACCATAGACAGACAAGTAGATGGAACAAAAGTAACACTCTAGCTGCTGCATTGCAATACATGTTTGGGTAATATTGAAGATATGTACGTAGTGATATTTTAAGCTTATAATTCTAATCACCTTTTGGGTCTAGCCCAAAAATAGAGACAAGTGAAGCTTATCGCATGTCGAATTTATGCTAAGTAGAGAACGTTGCAATACATGTTTGGGTAATAAACTTAATTTAATTAGTAAGCCTAACACATGGGTCTGCTAGCTCAAGCTATACAACCATGTTGTGCTATCGTAAACCTTAATACTACCTCCGTTATATATTATGGACAACTTTTGGGTATTATTTGTGAGATATAAATTATTCAAAAGTTGCACATAATATGTAACAGAGGTAATATTTACCGTCACAAGTAGCAGCATGCAACATTTCATAGATTTTAGCTACTCAACTCATTCAATTTTACTTCTGGCACACGGTAACTTATTATACAGGTCGGATCACGACAAAACTAAATATATGTAAACTGTTAGACATAGTTATTGGGTGGATCAATCTTATTAACGAGTTTGGTTGGATGTAGTTGGACCACTTAGTAAAATTGAGTTTGAATTATGTCTTAATATTATAGGCACATATATAGACGAAATCTGGACAATTTAGATAGAAGGACTTGTTATTATTAAGAGTATCGATCTTTATCCAACTACGCTCATTATTAATTCAACAACATATAAATATATATAATTTACTAATTGTCAAATCCTAAACATTATCATGGTTAACAATTCCCATTTCCCACCATGCACCTTCTAGGAAAGGCATGAACATGAACATACACATACACTTCTAGATTTGGCAAAAGTATCAGATCAAGCTTTGATTGTTGTTGCTATATATCATACAGAATGACAACAACTCGTGCCAAAAATCTAAAGCAAAACGGACGAAATTAAGATAATGATTGATGGTTGATTTTTCTAATATTATATTTTTGTGTTTTTTGAGAAGAGCATATATAAATATGTGCATATAATTTGGAGTAATTGGCTCAAATTCTGTCAACTAAGGTCAGTTCTTCAATTCCCGGGGTTGGGTTCAAGCTTTCAAAATTAGCCTGCTCACCTGGTTTGGTTGCTCAATAGACTTGTGAGACTTCAGTTTAATACTATTTCGATCTACTCACCAAATTTCATAAGAGAAATTTAACAATAAAACAATAGCAATAAAAAAAAGTAATGATATATTGACATATGCGGCTTTTAATTTTTTAAGACCGGCCGGGTAATACATTATGGCCCTGTTTTTAAGAGCAGCTCTTCTTTGCTGAAATTTGCTCTGATCTGCTGAGCCCTGCTTTATTAACTTAATATGTTCTGCTGACACTTGCTTTACTCTATTGAAATCTGCTGCGCTCTCCGTAGAAGCTCAAAAGAACGCCATACTTTGATGTATTAATTCATGAATGTACGACTAAATCACACGTCAATTAAAAAAAGTGGCCTGGAAAACAATTTCTAATAAGTTTTTTTTTTTTAGAGAAACAACTAGATGAATAGAAATATATAGAGCGTAACCATTATTTCGAAAAGGCTAATATAGAAAAATAGTGTAAGTGTAACCATTATTTGGAGACAAAAGAATTAGTATGAGATGGATTAATAAATTGTTATTGGGTAGGGCCTTAGAGGCATGCATGCAAAATGCAAAAGAGAACCAAAACCATCCCACACCTATTAAATTGAAAAATATCGTTGGAAAACATCAATTTCAATTCTTAGCTACTTTAATTTCATCAGTTTGTCAGTATACTTATACCATCAACATACATGATCTCTGAAATCTGCATGCATTCATTCATTCATTCATTCATTCATAAAATCATATTATATAAACTATACTATAGTACTATAAATAAATGTATTATACTTTTTATAACAACCTCCTGAAAGGCAGAAAAGAAAAGAAAAAATCATAATAACAGCCTTCAAAAACGAACCCATAACTTTATCACATTCTTTCCCATATCTTACTTGCCTATTATTATTTGTATACATGCTAAATGCCAGTAATATATTGCTGCTGCTATATTTCTCAACTTTATTCTATATATATATATATATATTTTATATGATTCATTTATATCTAATGATCAACCAACCTGGTGGTATCTGCAGTGCTCCCCCGCTTGAACCGGGAGTCTCTGTGATGGGTGCACGTATATCTATAATGCATGCATGACTGACACTTTTTCACTATGCAAACTACTGCACCTGATGAAATCAAGTACGACTCAAGTTATGTATGTGTTTATGTACTTCCATACACACATAACTAACCTAGATACTATCCTCATGCCTCAGGGTAGCTCGCTTTATTCGGAAGTAATAATCACATACGTATATAAATATATTTGTATGTATATATGTATTATAACGAAAATGATATATATAATCCTAAGAGCTACATGTATTATGTATGAGTCAATTAAAAGTGAAAGTATTACCTAGCTAGCTTAAATCAATGAACCTTTAATATAGAGACATAGTCAACACAAGTGGTTTGTTATATTTTTTTAAAGTAATATGATAACCTTATATATTTATAATTAATGTCTAAAAATTAATGTTTGTCATTGATTTCCTATTTAAATTGCTTAAGTTATATATGTTGTATCACTTGTATGTACGTATACTGATACTTGACGGAAATTTGATTTATCAATATAATTTCAACCTATATTGAGTTGTGAAAATTGAGACTACTCCAACAAACAATAAATTTTGAATGAAATGAGCATATTTTTCAATCATCAAACATTCAAACATACTCATTCATTATAAATTATGAAAATAAATTATTGTCTTTTTATAGCATATCATTAATGAATAATGATTATGGTGCTCCTAAAACTTTAGATAATAATGCAGGCAGATTATTACGAAATGAAGTATAATCAATTAAATTAGTTGACAAAACATTCATATATAGGACCATAAGTTTCAAACCATTACGGAGTATTTCTCTTTCAACATTTTTATTTAATCGCTATTGTTTTTATTTCTTGTGCCGAATAAAAAAAAATAAAAAATAAAAAAGTTAAATTGGACAAGAGCATAAAAGAATCAGTAGTAACAACTCTAACTGGAAAGGAAGGAAACTACTACGACTTCATGTAGAGTCTAAACTAGGGGGGATTGCGCCCCTAAATTGAGACATTAAACCTTGTATTACGGTTAGTTTATAGTAACTAGCCTTAACATACTCTATCTACAACTCAATTTTCATTAATTTTATAAAGTATAGCTGTATAAAAGATTTGGTCTATTATATTTTGCTTAACAGTACAGTATGCATGCATCTTATTAAGCTAAGGTAGTTAATAATTGGCTTTGTACTACTATAACATTTTCAATTTTTATTATAATGATTTGATTTTTTTTTTTTTTTTTTTTTTTTTTGAAGAAAGATTTGATGAAAATTTAATTAAGCATTGCCAACAAAATTTAAGCAATTAGAAGAGAAAAAAAAAAAAAAAATTAAGCATCACTAGTTGATTATGAAACACAATTTGATCTTAAATAGCTTAGATAGTTAGATTTATAACATAGAAATATCTAGAGCGAGATCAGCTAATCTTAAGGAGATTAAATTTTCGCACAAAGGAAGCATATATACGTACGTTAGCCACATCCCACATAACACAATTTGATCCCTTAGATAGATATAGTGTCATACTTCGTAACATAATAGCTTTAGAGACAATTAGTTTAACATTTTCTCCGTAGCATGCAACATTTGTTACTAAACCTACTAACCTAGTATGACTATACCATAATACACAAAATTGTGAGACAATCTCCTACAAAGCTACAAGTAATTTTAATGCTATTTCATTATTCGGCCTTGCGAAGTTGTGATGATTAATTAATTGGTTAATTGTCCTCGTACCTTTGTATATATCAACATCTGATCTCGATCTCTCTAAAAAAGATCAAATCTTCCTCACCCTCTAATAGTCTAATATGCATAATATACATTACTGTAACTTTTAAAATTAAGTTTAATTTAATTTGGGTAGATAATAATTAAGCTTAAAACAACAGTTAAAGTAAGGTGTAAACCTCGATGGGAGCAAGCATAAGACCAAACCCGCACTCTTCTCCTTCAAATTCACTGAGTTTGACCGTCAATAAAGGAAACACACACGGTAATTTTCACATGGGACGACGGATTTCTCTTTATAATTTATTTCTTCGTTTTCCATTTTTAACTTTACTAGCTAGTTGTAGTAACTATTACTGCTACTACTATACAACTACATTCACAGAATCACACTACACATTACAACACATTACAAACACGTACAACACACAATGGGAAGGTAAAGTTGCGTTTACACTCCAGCTGTAGGAAAGTATTTTTTACTATCTTATCTAAAATTGTCTCGATATGATTGTAGTAATGGTGGAAAAACGATTTTACCCTATCCTCTTAATTAATCTACAAAGTACGGAGTAAAAGATTATATATCCGTGCTAAAATAACAGGCCGTGGTATCAAATTATTAGTAAGTTAAGATTCAATTTTTTCATAAATTACTATGAATTACTCACATCATGTGACATTATTTAGTAGCGAATAAAGTAAATTATTCAACTACAAATAATTAATGATATGTGATAATTAGTTCCTCTGGTAAAAGAGAAAGAAAGAAAAAACAAAAAAAGAAAAAGAAAAAGAAAAAAAAAAGAAGACAAATAATGCCTTATATACCTCTATCTTAAATAAATAAGGAGTAATTAGGGTTTTAGATTGAGTATTTAATACCCTGTATATTTACTAAACTATGAGTTCACCGCACGTTGATAAATGATAATATTAATTAGTTTGTAATTTAATTAAATCAAGGGAAATTTGTAATATGTTCACTGCATGCATTGATAAATAATAATAATATTAGTTCGTAATTCTATTCAAAAAAAAAAAATTAGTTCGTAATTAGATTACGGAGTACTAGTTAATATTAAGGGAAATGAACACTATTAAACCTTTTTTATATTATACTGAGTTGAAAAGTGTTCATAGTGTAGAATTTTATCTTCAAATAATATTATCTAGTAAAATTTAAATCAGATCAATAAAATTCAATAACTTCATGGGTCAAATATAAACTCTACATCAATAAAAGTCCTTCATACATTAAATCAATTTCCACTAGTAAAAATAATTTTAATTAAATCAATCAAAATCATGTGAAGATAAAATACATAGGGTTTTGTCTAATAGGAGTAAAAACATTTCTGCCTTCCTGGTGTGAATTCATTTATAAACAATAATAAATTTGATGATTTTGAAACTAAGTCATTGAAATTAAGAAGTAATGTGAAAGTAATTATGATATACACTGTATATAGCCTTTCCTCAAAAAAATAAAAATGTATATAATTTTAAAAAAGTTGTATATAAACATTAGTAAATGTATTTTCTAATTTGGTACTCCATATTTCATGTAATTTTGAAAATTTATGACAATATTATATGCAAATGCGATCAATGTTATCAACGTTTAATAATTTGTAAATTATTTTTTAAGCTTCTTATATGATGTTCTTACTTAGGCCCTGTTCTTTTGAGCTGCCCTATTCTTATGAGCTACTCCGCTCTGCTCTGTTTAGCTGAAATCTGCTCTATTCTGCTTAGCTGACACCTGCTCTGCTAAAATTTATTCTGCTAAAATCTGCTCTGTTTGCCCAGAAGCTTAAAAGAACGTGGCTTTATTTTTATTTTCATTATTATGCATGGATATATACTGTACTTCTTACTTGTATAGTAAAAAAAGAAGAAAAAAAAAAAAAAAGGTTAGAATGACGTTTTTAAAATGAAAAACGGTACAGTAAAACAAAAGAAAGACAAAATCTCGGTAATCTCATCGTAATCATACCCCCAAAAACTTAAGCCTATTGGGGGGAACAAAGAAGGTTGCCATTATAGACAAAAAAGAGAGTTGCACCAACTTTTGACCATTCTTCTCACCTAATTTTTTTGAATATTTTTCACCTTTCATAATATGTTTTTTTCACCGTCCTATTACCATTATATTACCACGTACAGTTTACATTAACTAGTTGGCAATAAGCTGTAAAAAATTGCATGAGTGAATAATACAATTTCTTTTAAAGAAACCAAGTCACCTGAGATTAGAGATGTCAATTTGAATAATCGGATATATCTGGGTCGGGTCTGTTCGGGTTGGGTCTGTTCGGATCGGGTATATTCGGTTCAAAATTATCCTATTAATCCGCCTCGGGTCGGATTGAGTCACTTTTGGGTCGGATCGAATTCAGGTCAAAAACTGTCGGGTCCAGGTCGAGTTTGACTCGGGTCAACTTCAATTCGGTTCATATTCGGTTCGGATAAATTTGGATCGGGTACAAAACGGGTTTGACCGGGTTAATTTCGGGTTGATGACTTTGTATCGGTTCCGGTTCGGTTGATTTCGGTTATGTTAAGTTTGATTTGAATACTAAGTTTGATTCAGTATTCGGTCAATTATTATTTAGATACTTTGTTTGGATGAATTTTGGATGTGCTAACCAAATTTGATATTCAAATAAGTAATTATTGAGTTTTTTTTTTTTATCTTGTTATTAGGTCGATATCAAGTCATTCACGTGTCATTTTTCTATATCGTTTCATTAATATATGTTTAAGTAAAAAAAAATAATAATAATAAAATAATAAAAAGGTAAATAATAGGTTGGTTTGCAATCATGTCAAGTCAAAATTTGGTCAGGTTAAAATCGGATTGGGTCAATATCATTTCGGATAAAAAATAGATCGGATTGAATCGGGTATTTGTTGGGTCAATTTCGATTTGGATTGAGTTCAGGTCGGATCAAATCGGTTCGATTTGAGTTCAAGTCGGGTCAAATCGGTTTCTGGTCGAGTTCAAGCCGGGTCAAATCGGTGCCGGGTTAAGTTCAAATCGAGTTAAATTTAGTTTTGGGTTGAGTTCAGTTCGGTTACAGATCGGGTTTGGGTCTTGAATTTCTCGGATCAAATCGGATCGGTTACAATTCGAAACTGATGGTTTTTTTCGAATCGGTTTGGATTTGACACCTCTACCTGAGATGTATCATGTATTTTCATGTGTATAGTACAATGTCCTCATACAGAGAAGCTAGCAAGGTTTTTGAATATATTCGCTTGTCCCTTCTCTTTGTGTCTTTGCATATTGATCATGAAGTTAATACTTGCTGTTAATACTAATATAAATGTCAATATATATACGCGATTTTCCCCATGAGCTCTTAAATATTTCTAGTTAACATATTTAACTCCGAATACAACAATCATATATACATACCCTATATAACGTTGTCGTGGTAAGTTACTTAATTTCATTATTCGGTTAGAATGAGTTGAGCATGCAACGATCTCAAACATAAATTATGCGTCCAAACTTACAACTAAACGATCAACTCACTCTTACTACCAGTTTGTCACTTTGTCTTCTTTAATCGCAATGTAAATTAGTTTCACTTTCATGGCAAACTAGCCTAAGCTACTTATTATCACTATTTATTGACACTATTCATTCCTTGTTTTGAAATTTTATATCCAATCTTGTTTAACTGCCAGTTCGAGTGCATGCCTTATATGTGGATTGATAGACATTTTGCGTCGATTGGAATTAAAAAATGAATTAAAATTTCCGTTGCAACTTTGCAATCATGTGATACCATGCCCATGATATAGCTATTGCTCGATTTGGTGTCGCTTCACACCGACGCATTTGTGTGTCCAATTTAAGGAGGCTAACTGTGAAGGTGCACATCGATCATTGCATTCGTCTTATTTTTAGAAATTGCTTATTTATTTAACATGAACCTAATCAAGAGTAGGTGACTAGTTGGCTATTGTCTTATTATTGCACGATATTGCAGAGAGAACATTTTGCTTCAAATGATCATCCATCCCTACAAAACTACTCGTAATTCGATCCAAAAAATAATATCATATGTACGTATATAAGATCATCAATTTTCTAAATTATTATTTTGTAAAGTATTTGGTAAATAGCAGCTAAGCTTGCGACTTCAGTTGAGCTCGATACAAAGGACACTCTTAGAGGGTTAGAGGAGTATAGACCCATATTGTGAAATGTGAATGATCAATTATATGAGGTGATACAAAGGAGTAGGATAAGGGGTGTCAAATCAAACGGCTAATATAGGCCAGTTATTAGTTAATCATCTGTCGATGCATGCACACTTGGGTTCGTTGTGGGGCTATATTTTCTGATTTCATGCATTGTGCCATGTGATTTCAGCATGCCTCTTCCTCTTTCATCTTCCCCCCTATTTTCTTCAATTATAATTCTTTTTATTCGATTATATAAGAATATGCATCATCATCATCATTATTATTGCCTTGCAGAATTATATATAGGTCCACCTCCATTTACGAACTTGTTACATTATTACGCTGGTAGTGTATGTGTTGAAATAGATAGACATGGAATGGAAGTTTCTGCTTTGTAGATAGATAGACATGAAATGGAAGTTTCAAATCATTGAGAATGTAATTCAATAAAGCAAAGCTCGGTAAAGATGATGTAGTGAAAATCTCACCTTTTGATTTTGAGATTATCAGTTCTAATCATTACTGTATCCTTTAATCTCAAGACCTATGCAACTAGTAAAAAGGGGTTGCCGTTTGCCCGTTTCAGATAATAGGGTCTTTATGATTAAAATTAAAAGTGTTAGTATTGTTAAATGTGTAAGGGTTAGGTTAAATAATTTTTTGTAATTCTTTATTAAATGGAAAAGGGGTAGAGGGTAAAAAAATTTGGTTGTTTTATTTCAGCGATAATTCAATTTTGTTTTGTGTAAATTTAGGGATCGATTCGAATGTAAATAAATTATTATCCGTAGTTTGTATGTATCATTGTTACAAATTTCTGAGGTGCATTTTAATAAGAAAATATCCCTGATTCGGCATATTAAAAAAATAAAGTGTCGTCCAGCAATAAACATACATTTTTGGAACTCCTTTTGCAATTGCATGACATAAACGTGGATTGGCTAATACAAAGGAATTTTTTTTTTTTTTTTTGGGTGCTATTTTTCAAATGAAATGATCTTCAGAAACAACCTGGCTGTCAGTTTGACTTAATTATCTTGACTATAATTGCTTCAGAATGCAAATTAAGGCATTGAATTATATTAATGTTTCTTCTCCATTATTAATGCCTCTATCACCTGAATTTACTATCCTCTCCTATTTTTTGCATAACTCAACTAATTGCTTAACTCAACTAATCTATGTTAAAATTACCTTACTTTTGCTAAGGATATGTTTGATTCGACTTATTTTGTCTGATTTTAGCTTTTTCTGACCATGTCTTATTTTGTTTAAACTCTTATTCATGTGTAAAATTGTATGAAAAAAATTACGGAGTATATTGTTTGAAATTGTCTTATTTGCTTATATTTTGTCTGAAATTGTTTGAAAAAGCTTTTTTTGTCAAAAAACTTTCATTTTCTTTAGAATGCTCGTTTGATAATAACCAAGTATGAAGAAGTATGTAGTATAATTTATTTTGAAGTCGAAGCATAAAGCCATAAACCATAAACTATAACTTGGCTCATTTTATCTAAATTAGTAGTAATGTTCGATCATGATCAGGCCAATAACAATAGACCAAAATATCTATCAAACATATTTGTAGCACTATATAATACGGAGTATTTAAAAAGACCTATGTATATATATAGGTCACTGGTTTAAAATCTCCCCTCTAGTACTTGTAATTTGTTATGTCTTTTAAACTCATTCGCACCAAAAATATAAAACGGAGTATGTGTGAATAGATTTTAAAAAATCTTCCAAAACATTATTACCTTTAAATTTACTAAAATAGGAGTAAAATTGTAAGAATCGACCAAGAAGTATGGTCAAAAATAGATTTGAAAAAAAAAAAAAAAAAAAAAAAAAAAAAAAAAAAAGTGGGGGAGAGAGGAAGGGAGGCAGTGGGAAGTGGGAATTTGCATGGGAGAAATCAGCGGAGCACCCGTGCCTTCTTGGGAACAATATTAGCGAATATTGTCAATCCCCCCTTTTCTTTAACACTATTATCCATGCTAAATTACTTTTTTAATTAATTAATTACATGCATAATTACACTCAGAAGAAAAAGAATAACTCTATAAACACAAACATAATCTCCATAACTCAAGTGCTACTGCTTCCCCAATGAAAAGTTACACTTTTTTATATAATAAGGTGCCTTTTTTGCATGGTCCATGCAATGCCTCATTGGCAACCTAAGCCATATCTCTATCTCTTCTATTTGCATTCTTCATTATTATGTTAATATGCTATTAATATTAAACATCCATACATCCAATACAATATGTGATTTTCTCATGAATCTTAAAATTAATATTCGTACCATTTTTTTTTAAAAAAAAATACTATGTATATATATACTTAATGTACATACATTACTTTTATGGATATTAGTCGATTTTATGTAACAAATTTTTCAGACCTATTTTATATGATTTCTTATTTTGTCATTTGGAAGGTCGAGCCGATAGAACCAAATCCACCCTTGCCTCCAGCCATATATATGATTAAGAAATTAACTCGTATGTGAGTTTGGGCTAGTTATCACTCATTTAAAAGAAAATAGAGAATGAAAAATTAACAATAGATAATATTGGTGGGCTACCCCTGATTGTCAATTGATCGATTTTAGGATAGAATACTATTAAGTCTTACATATGTGATCATACTTTCCTGTGGTGTATGTGGGCCTGCCCAATAAAGTTTAACACATACGTAACAAATTAAAGTAGCTCCAAATACAATCATATAATATCCGTTGATGGTACTTAAATTTACACCATTCATTCCTATATACTCCCTCCGTTAACAATTAGTTGCAACACACCTTTTATCACGCTTTTTAATGAGTTGATTAAATTAGGTAAACGAATTAATTAAGCTATGAAATTTTAACCGTAGCAACTTATCCCTTTCTTCTTATCGGTGGTAAAATTTTGTGATTTAATTTATCCGTTTACCTAGTATAATATCTCCCTTAAAATGCGTGCCAAAGAGGTGTGTTGTAACTAATTGTTAACGGAGGAAGTATTTTTTGTTTTAAAAGCGGGATTACGTTGTATATGGTTCCGATTTCTGAACACATACTCATGTACTCTATATTACATGACCTATCTAGCTATCTTACATAACTCCAATCACGCGTACCTTAAAACGTAACCATCAATCAATGCAAAAATAAAAACCCATTACATATTACAAAGTATTATTATTTGTTTTAAATAAACACATAAAATATCTGATGAAATGTAAAATGCATGATGAAATTGACCTGGCCAAAGTATGGTCAAACAATTACATGAAAATCTTCTGCACAGAAAAGAACAATCTCTGTCACGACATCCTATCGAAAAGGTAGGCGGATAAAGAACTTGTAGATCATACAAAGTAATACCCTATTTATCAGCAAAAAATACTAGGGTTATTAATTGCAATTATTTTTTTTAATATTTGAAGAATATATATATTAAAAATAACATACTAGTAATATTGTTCACTTAATTAATTGATTTAATTAATTTAAATAATAACAAAGCAAGGTTAGTTATGAGTCTTATGACTGCTAATACATAGAGGGTAGGTCTTGTGGCTCTATGAAAGATAAAAGAGACAAAATTAAAGCTAAGCTAATTAGTGTGGGATTAGAGCTTCGTTATTATTTTTATATTTTTCTTGATTAAATCAATAACATGCACTTTGCCTCATGCTTGTCTAGGGCTGTCTTCTTATATTTATAATTTTATACTTAATTCTTCTCATTTATATTTTTGCTTAACATTTTGCCCTAGAAATGCTCATAATCCAACGGGAAACAGTAATTGGGATTCAAACCTCCTAATTACTAGGGTTTTTCCCCAAGAATTACTCCTACAATTTGATAAATTAATCATACTGTGGTTTGCTAACATCCTATACATATTAATGAAAACGATCAAGTATATAGATGTATAGTATACTGTAAGTCTAGTGGTTGCTCCACCTATTATCAATTCGTTAAATTTTATATATAGAGTTTCACTTAACTGGGTCTGTATATATGTGGTTAGTCTCTACTCCATATATGCATGTCCATTATTTAAGGTTAATCTATATTTTAAGAGATCGATTTTAAATTATTGTGATTGTCGTAAATAATATTGCATAAGGATTTTCAAAGTTTTCATACAATCATCCTAAACATATACAACCCTTTGCCTTTTACAATTACGATTAGTAGTTTTATATTATAAGCTGTTTGAAAAATTATTACTATGTTTGAAAAATTCGGATAAATATCATTTATCCCTTGTTTAATAAGTCTTGAATCTTGATCTTACAATCGGTAGATCAATTATTGTACCAGTATATAATTCTTATTGATCTTAAATCTTAAACACTATTACTATATGTTATTTAAATATGTAAATCTAATTGTTGAATATCCCGGGGCCTAAGTTGATCTCCCTTGGCATATGAGCTCTCAAATGCAATTTGCATTCATACATTGATCTATGCAATTTAACCACATAAAAAACTTAATTATTGAAGTTTTAATTGGGTATTATAAATTATAATTAAGCTTAGACGTACATTCAATTGCGTGTGATTTAAGATGAAGAAAGTCACGTGTGCTAGATCCGTTCCATAATGCAGCTTGCCACTAATTAAATCTACAAGTTTTGTCATTCATATAATCCAAATTGGAATGAAGTGTTTGAGAGATTAAATTCAGATTTATAATGTACGGAGTATGTTAATTTCGTGAGATATATAATTATTGAACATATATGAGAAAGTAATTCTTCTTGGAAATTGTAAATCTGATTTGGTCTAGGTTGTGTAATTTTGTTAATTTGTATCCAATTTTTGCATCCCTTGAATGTTGACTAGATTAATTGATATCCTATTACATACAATTATACAAGGGTGAGTATGGTAAAGAAATGTACATTAGAATTACAGGCCATGAGCTAAAACCACGGCCTTAATTTATAATTCATGTGAGTTATTAATGATCATTGCATTTATGTTATCACGAAAATAGAACTAATAATTGTACGTCGTCGTTGGCTATGTTTTTAGTTCGGAATTTAAGTTATAGTAAAAGGAAATTTGAAAATGAAACTTTATTTAATGCTAATAGTTTGATTCTGAAATCTCATCAACCCCAACCTCACGCGTTAGGGAGAGAGAAGTGAATTGCTCTATTCATTTTTTGATTTCTTTACCCTAACTTCTAACTTTACGAAGATGGATCATCCTATATCTTACTCTTTTTTAACTATTAAAAACCGAATCAAAAATGAAATCAATGCCCTAGCAAAGTTACTCACTCACTAATCACCCGTACTATATGTCACGTCCATGATGAGTGATAAGTAATGGTCAAAACTCGAGTTAATTAAGGAAGTCAAGAAACTGTTAATCCAGGTTTTCAGCTTTTGCTTGTTTACTTGATAAAAGACAAACCAAATATCAAACATGGATGTTCAATCATAAACAGACACCCATATTTACTTCTCTTTCAAACTTCGAGCTGTGCATAATATGTATTGCATTAATTTGATAATCCTCATGATTAATTTGCTAAATGACAAGATTATTGATTAATCAACGACTTGAAATTGTAGGATTGTTGTTCTACCTTGTACGATAACCTAGTACTTGCATTATCTAGCGTTTTCATCTCGAGTCTCGGCACCAAAAGTTTTGCGTTGGGATTACTTACACCAAGAAGCTTTACAAATAATGGATTATAAATTTATAATAATTATTGTACTTGTTTCATTCAAAAATAATACTTCGTAATTGCATTGAATTCGGAGTACTATTTACAAATTTACGATGAAATTATCACTCTTAGACCAAGTCCAGTCACATAGGTGCATTATTTCTCATCATCTATATGTAAAGATTTTCCTTTCACGTAAAAAAACATTTGTGTAAGACTGTATTACCGTCATAAAATCACTTTTGTAGTCACTACAAATATATAATATTTTTCATTTATTTTTTTTCCGACTTAATCCACAATTGGTCTTAGGATGGTAAGGGCATTAATTAAAATTTTGGAGAATAATAAGGTTTTGGCAACCAACCAAATCTTCTCTCGTATAAGAAAAGAGATAAACAGCTGTTATCTAGTTGGTAACACCGTAACAGCGTAACAGTACAGTCTAATGAGAAATGGGCTGCAACAACCCAACAATTGTAGTTGGTAAATTGTGGACTTGTAGCCCATTAGTATAATTTTTTTCCTTTCATTAATCCAATTATTCCCTTTAATTTAATTTGTCACCAAAACATATGATAATTTTTAAATCACAGAAAATACGTACTTCGTTTATGATTTAAGAGCAAGACTTAGATGAGACTGACTCAGCTTGTTGTTAAATACGTATTTAATCATTACTCCTTAAATGTAACAAGTCATCATATTAACACAATAAGTATTATTAAGACCGTCTTATACAAGATTTTTCCGAGGATCAATGTAATTCACTTCCTATTTGAATTAAATTAGCCACCTAAAACGGTTGAGAGAACATGTATACTTCGTAATTTCGTATATGACTATGCCTCCTAGTAAATGTTACGCAGTTACAAGAGTTTACATTTTTTATTTTTTTTTAATACAGATCATAAGACAGCAGCATCCATGACTTTGGCTGTTCTCGAAGATTTCGTATGCTTGGGGCTACTTACACCCAACCATGTCTGAATGAGCTCAAACACTGTATCATTCTGCAAAAGCCCTCGATGGTTTTCAGCAACTCCAACTCTTTCTACAGCATCAAATCCATCAGCCTGTTCATTGAATTGTGACGTTGGTAAGCTACATATTATACCACAAAACCATCCACAATATTATACTTGCTTTGTAAGCATGTAAACTTGCAAAGCATAATACTGATCCTATCAAGCTGTCGAGGCCAGAGCAACATTGTATATAATACAGGCATAAGTAAAATCATTCAGTTGTTAGTGTTAACCCAAATCCTACATGGGTTTCGGCATATATAGAAGATGGTTTTGGAAATCAGTTTGAACTCGCTTAGTGACATTCCAAAACCTGCCACTTTCTTCTATCCATCAAATTTATAAAACTTCATAAATTTAGGACTTGACATTATAGATCACTATAATTGCAATATTTGTCCCTACAAAAATCAATGCTAAATCCGGTCTTTTACTTGAAAACATTGTGATGATTCTGATAAATGATGTTCTTATTTTTTTTTTCCCCAACTCCAAAATGCAATGGTACTAAATCAGAATTCAGAAGGGGTATCCAAGATAACTGATGATAAGCCGGAAGTAAATACAATATAGAAACTCCAAAGAATTGCTTAGGATGAAGGATTGAAAGAAGAAAAATTGTACCTGTGCTGATTCAGCTGGAACAGTTTCATCGCCATCCACAAATGAATATTCAGGCTGAAGAAAGACCAAAAAACACGATAATCATTAAAAGATTTAAAACAACATATACAAATTATGCAACTTGGATTCTTCAAACCAAACCAAATGACCCATAATCCCTTGTATAGTTTCACACACACAGAGAGCATGGAACTTAGAATTTTTAAACACATTACATAACAATAGTTGAGCCTGGAAGGAAAGGGAAGGTGTAAGGAGAGAAAAGGGGAATGGATTAATGGAGGGAAGAAATCAGTAATCATTATCCCTATGAGATTGAGCAACAATAACATTGACATACACGTAAGACAACGGAAGCATGTTATGGAAACATAAGCCTACTCACCGATGAATGACATATTTCCGACAAGTCGTCGACAGGAGAAGTTTCTGAACCATAGCTGCATGTAAATGAAGGATTAATTTCAGAAGAGAAGGAAAATTAATATATGTGAGATACATTGCATGCAGCCTAAAATCAAGCAGCCAAGAATTTCAAGTTTTAAATGGTTAGAAGAAATTATGAAGTTACCCCCCCCCCCCCCCCCTCTTTTTTGAACTCATTTCATGAGTTGAGCTACGATCAAACCTGTTGTAATGAGTACTATGATACCAAAAATTGCCAGGAGTGCCAGCCAAGGTATTGACATATTGGCTATTGCTGTCGCTGATCTGCTCTTAGTAATGATGGCGTTTCTTAAATGAGATAACTCTAGCATGACTTATGGAGGAATGCAGGCAATTAGACATAATAGTTCAAACACTTCATCAATCTCAAGGTTTTTAGCTTAGGGCAGATCAATTCATGACAAATTCTTCTGTTTTTTCTTCTTTTTTCGAATATTTTTTCAAATATTTTCCACCAACCACATGACCAACATCAGATCATCCTACCATGTTACAATCTCAGTTATAACAAATTTTAAAAGTATCCAAGTTTTTCTGGATTAACTCGTCACTTACCAAACATCAAAAGGGGTCTCAAATGAAGTTCCATAAATGTTATAAAAGCTAACTCCTCCTGGCAATTTTGCTTTGTTGAGGAGTTCACGAGTGCCAGCAGCCCATTTGAGAATAGCATGGTTGAAGGGAAGAGAAACCATTTTCCCGTTGTAGTTAAGCTGCATAGCAGATTACTGAATTAGGTATAAACTTCTCCATCTAATATGATCAAATTTGGAGACAACAGTATGTCAAACCTACTAATGATAATGCACGACTACTTCAAGTATATAAAGAGTGAAGGTGAAGCAAACAATAGCGAATTTTGGGTCATAACTAAACTGCACCTGGGAGTAGAATGAGAAGAAAATGAACCCCCCCCCCCCTAAGCCTATAGTCAAGTTATGCCCCACTTACATAAAACAGCATTACTAATACTCCAGTAAATCAGTGATGTACCCAAGCTACAATTACTATATATGCAGCAACAACAATTCGGTTTCAGATTTTCAGCAAGACCTCTATGTAGCTCCAACTTGGGCCTGCATAAGTTCAGAGTCAGTACACACCTCATTATCCCTCAAAGCTTCCTCAAAGAGATTGATGCTTTCCAGTGGGTCATATGATATAAGCTTTGCAGTTGAGGAGTCATCTTTATCCGAAGAAACTTTACGCCAAACACAAATTTTAGGAACCTCTTTCCAGTTGAATATTGGATTTGGCAACATCTCATAGACTGACGGGCACTCAACTACCTAAAGGCAGATTAAATTTATCATTCAAGTTTAGATAATCAGAATTGTCTGGACAACTTTGAATTATAAGGTTACCACTTACCAGTTGGTGCATGGTCCATCTTTTCACGAAAAAATAACTCTCAAAACCTTCAATGAATTGCACCCCAGTTAAGAGTGCATCATTGATATATCCTGGTGCACCTGTTAAAAATGCACCAATATAATTATGGTTACTAGCCTTACCACTTACCAGGTCACTTACAAATTCTAGTAAGAAGAAACATGAGAGCGTGTTTAAAAGGAAGCTAATGATCCTACCTTGGAAAGGGCAAGCTATGCAAATCCACTTGTTTACATACTTGGAGAATGTCTGCAAGATAGAAAAAGTATTATCTTTTGAAAACATACCACAGATATATGATATTTAGAAAAAAGAAAATCAAATGGGAAAATGGGTGATAGTTCAACTTGTCACCAAGAGAGTATGTGCGCACATCAGGATATAGAACCATAAAACACTTGACCAATACTCCACCCATAGAATGTGAGATTAAGTTGATTTGTCTTCCTCCAGAAGCTTTATATGCAGTCTCCAGCTTTGCTTTAAGACCATCCATCAATTTGTCAATCCTGCAGGAAATATGTTGCTGAAAATCTTCAAAATAACCACGCAAAAACTGGTAGGAACTCAAGTAGAATACACTCAACTAATGGTAATTGTAGTCCATCAATTGAAACCTGAACTTACCTATTGCTTTGTCGGAAATCATAACCATAGCCAAACAATGTGGTGCCCTTCTTATATCCGCAATCAACAAGCATATTAATCATCTCATGGAAATGGTACACATCTGTCAGGTTGATACATTTCACAAACTGAAGCAGTAAAGAAGACAACTTCGTCAGATAATTGAAGAGTTAGACCATGCTAATTCATTAAGCAGTCGTGACTCATGAGCATAGAACCCACCCATCCCTCCACCCCAAAATAAAAATCACCCACCCCCAAGGTTGGACCAAAAACCTTGTGGCGGAGGTATTTCTCTTTCTATCATTTCTTTATAATAGTCGAAAGGGAAAGGTGCTTAAAATGAAAAGCGAGCCTAGAGTAGCAGCCTATTAAGTTTTGTTTTACAGCAACTAATTGTTTAGCCAATTATGCAAAGGGCACAGGTTCATTGCAACTAGCAACAGATCATCTTGTATCATTGGCGCAGCTTATTCATATACTAAGAACATGTTTGGCATGAAAATTTCTAGAGATGAATACGGAATCACTAAAACACTTTCATTATAGATTGTTCAGTTTGAAGGGTAATGTAACACTTTCCCTTACATAGGGTGATTATTCCACAAACCTCATCCCCAAACTAGTAGTAACACATCGCATATTTACATTGGTTTTAATCTCCCTCTCTCATTTGATTCACTAATCCATTACAGTAAAGTAATGATTATCATTACTCTTTCCTTCTCTCATCCGATTTCATTCCAATCCGATTCCTCCAACCATACCCAATAGGGCCAACACACCCTAAACACAGTACAGACAGAACAAATCAAGATAAGGCCATCTCTATGGTTTCATTAGATATAAACTACCATAGTTCACATTTTTACTTCACATTTCATAAATCATGGATCTAATTGGTAAATCAACCAAAAAGGCATCAATTACCACAATTTTTAAGAAAATTAATTTAAATTATAGTAATTGGATCCATATCAAATTTAACAACATACTAGAGTTGACAATCACAATTAGCAAACAGATAAATATCATTAAAAAATTGGTCAAAAGTCATGGAAAATAAAATCAATAAATGAGCTAAAAGTGTCAATAAAAGCCAAAAAAATTTAAAAACTTTTAAGAAGCTTACCAGTGAAGGATCCAATATGTCAATTGCATATAATCCATAATCATCATCAGGCACTACAATCTCAGAATTTTTGTCCAATTCCTCAGTATACCCTGATCAAACATTGTCAAATTAAACAAAAGTACATCATAAAGAATTAAATCTTTTTAACAACACTAGCCTCCAAAAATGATTCCCACAAAATACAAGAAGAAAAAGATAAACATCAACTTATTTACAACCCCCAATATTTTTCAAAACACGAAAAACTCGCGTACAACGGGTGTATTGTATACCATATAATCTGTCACCCCAAATCACATAAAAGTCGATTATTATAATATTAATCCAAGAAATCAATCAAGAGATAGAAAAGGAGAAAAACCAGTATTGGGATTATAGATAGACCAAAGTTTGCGCTTAAACTCCAAATCAGCCAAGAAAATCCGAACCCAAACCCGAGTTTGGAAATTGAAAAAACTGTTCTTGGACTTTGAGTTTAATATGGACCCACCCATGCCGGAAACCAGCACAACCGGGTCTCTATCTGCCGAGTCATCCGAGTCAGTGACTCGGCTACCAAAGAAACATGGGCAAACATGGCTCGGCATTTTTGATGAATATGGTAGGAAGACTGAAGAAGGTTACGGTAGTATAGTCTAGTCTACTAGTCTAGTAATGGTGGTTTGTTATTGGTTATTTTTGCCATTTTTTCTCATCCTTTGCTATGTGTATTAATAAAGCGGTAAACGAATTCAATGTACAGTTTTTTTTTTGTTGTTTATTTTTGGTACCCTTACATTTGTCATATTTGTAAAATCAACCCCCTTCTCACAAATACTTCATATAGTGGTGGTGGCAATCCGGTAGTTAAAATACTACCTTCATTTTATATTATTTACAATGATTTGACACTTTTTACTCATATTTTATGTCAAATCGTTGCAAATAATATGAAAGGTAGTAACTTTTGAATGTGAGGTTATGAGAATTAAGTTGAGACATGTTTGTAGAAGTCAAATATGTTTAGTTGGTTAAAGTGTTTGAGGTGGTGCTTTGGGATTGAATATTGTCTACATTATTGTTATTGAAACTTTCTCCATAGAAAAAAAAATGTCATACTCGTATTTGAGGAACTTTAAAAACATTCAAGTTTTTTTTTTATACACCCTTTATTTTTGTATGATGGTAATATTTGAAATTTCTTTTTTTTTTTTGTTTTTTTGACAGAAATATTTGAAATTTCTTGGTTAAAAAGTTAAATGTTTGAATAATAATTTTAATATTAATGTTAATAATTAGCCCCTAAGAAGGATTTTTTTTTTTTTTTTGGAAAGGTGATGATATTACTATATTAGCCCTTAAGAAGATAGGTGATGAAATAGAGAAGGTTATTAATGTTAGGTGTTTGGTTCTTAATCATGCAAGGAACTAAAGAAGCATAACTTGAAGTAGATGAGCCATAAGCCCATAAGGGTGAACTATTGCATTATGTTTTTATGTGCCACGTGCTCCGCGTGTCAACTTTCCTTTCTCCCTGTTTATCTACCTTTCTTCATCAATTTCACATTTTTTTTCATCAAAATATTTACTACCCTAGCAAATTTTTGGTAGGTAAGAGTGTAAGAGAAATGTCTTATATGATCCATTACATATTTTCCTGTCACCATAACTTAGGACACGGTGGATAAGTATAACGAGTATTTAGAAACAGAATGGTATCTTTCATAACGAGAAATTATGATTTATGAAAGCACGATAACTAATTGTGGATATAGGTTAGACGAAAATGCTAGCAGAACCGACAAAAGAAGCTCTAAGTTTTCCAAAGATTGTAGTTGAAGTATCTTAAAGTTCAAAAAATTAGATGGATGGTTAGAAAAGTTTTTAGTATTTTGTTTTGTGTTTGAAGGAATGTTTAGAAAAGATTAGAAGTAAATAATCTAATGGTCAAAGAAAATTGATAATGATTGGTGTCACTATTAACTTATCCAGTCATTTACATAACAAAGTTCTGGAAATTTTGCCCATTGATAAAATAATGCGGAGTACGAGTAATAATAAATAGAAAAACTCAGAAAATCCAGGTATACATTATGTGTGACAGGCATCTTAGATTAGAATATCCGAGAAATTTTCATAGAAAGACAATTTCTTTAACCAAATTTGTCCAAGCCACGTAAAGATGAAGCACATCCTTGCACGTAACTACGTAAGAGCATGATAGGAGCCTGGAAAACAATCATAAAATTACAACAAAGCTTGTATACTTGGGCTCGAGTTCGGTTGTTGTATGACTTGTATCGATGGCTTTGGCTATCCTTAAGTGGCTAAACTACAAGTCTTTGACAACACAAATGAAACTACAAGTGCCAACAATGGGATCTCTACTATGGGATCTCACGAATTTAACGCCGCAAATGAAGCCACAAATACAAATTCTACAAGGTCGAACTCCGTTATCTATAAATCATCACAGTAGGTATGGAAAACTTTATAAAGAAAAGTGCTAGATTAATGGCAAAACACAACAAGAAACTTAACAGCATCCTACAAGAAATCCATTGTATTTTTGCAAAATCGCAACAATCCATGTAACAAAAAGCACCTACTAATACTCTTTTCTCTGGAATACAGTAATCCATTAACATAAAATTCTAAACTCGCGATGCAAAAAATAAAAACTTTCTTAGTCTCAACTGCAGGTATCACACTCCATGTCATGTAATCTACAGATCTTGCACGCTCAAACCTGCCAAGGGAAGGAAATTTTAGTCTACAAAGCAATAGATAATCAAAGAATTCAGACTTGTTCTAATCATTTAACAGACAAGCCAATGATGCATGTATGTGAAAAAATACCTGGGGGAAGGGATTGCTTCAACTTGTCGGCCTTCTCAGAGTCAAACACACAAAGTGTGTAGAGGTACTTGGAGCAGCGAACCTTGAACTTCACAACATCCTTGCTTCTCTTGATCTTGACAGATCGTGCATCCTTCCTTCTGGCAGTGAGAAGGAAGTCCTTGATCTCATGGATCTGCTTCGGCTGTCAAATCAAGATCAAACATAAACATCTGTTACAGACTTACAGTTGTAAAAACCCTCAAACTGAATTGAAATGAAAACATGCTTATCACAGTTAGAAAACCAAGGCAGACTTGGAAATTACTAACACTTGTAACAACATTTCACAAATGCACAGCCAAAGGACAATCATTATTGCATGGTGAGTTTACACAACAACAAGCAAGCTGAATAAGTTAGATTAATTGTAATGACAGAAACAAGTGATAAATATATCCACGATTGAAGAAATAGAGAGAGTGACTAAAAGTACTCTTCCCTGAAAAGAATCCAAACGTGGAGTCTGATCTTGCGTCAGCTCATACATAACGCCCATTAAGGTGCAGCGCTAGTAATCAGTATTTTGACGCAATAAATGGATTGTGTTACATCCAATTTAACAAACAAATCCCAGCATCCAAATTTGAATCAACAAAACTACGAAAAAAATCAAATCTCTAATCTTTGTAAACCAGTTAAACTTCCCATTAGTCTGAAAAGCTGGCCAAGTGTTACTCCCCAACGGGGGTAAGGCAATGAGTGCTAAATGTATCCCTGGATGAGAAAAGGAAAGAGTATACAGCCTCCTCCCTAACCAATTCAGACGTGGATTTCAATTTTGCATCGGCTCATACATAACGCCCATTTACAAGGTTAAACGCTAGTAATCAGTATTTCGACGCATTGCAATACATCAAACTCAGATACCAAATCAACAGCACCCAAAATTTTACCCTATGCAATATAAAAATAACATATTTCCATAATAACATAAAACACAAACGAATCACAAACAAGTGAAAGAATGACTAGTTGATAAATGTATCCCTGAATGTGAAAAGGAAAGAGTATACAACCTCTCCCTAACAAATTCAAACATGGAGCTCAATTTCGCATCAGCTCATACATAACGCCCATATATAAGGTTAAACGCTAGTAATCAGTATTTCGACGCATTACATTACATCAAACTTAGATATATAATCAATAGCACTATGATTTCAATTTTTAATCAATATACTTTTAAAAAAAATCTCACTTCTAATCCTAACATCGAACAAAATCACATTAAATTAAATTTTGAATCGGTTCAACATTTTTTTCCAAAACCAATCCTAGTAATCCCTCATTGCATCAGTACAAGCTAACCTCCCTTTTCCCACTAAGATTCATTACTATCAAAGCCCAGATAATCTATCTTAATCTTTTAATTTAAGAATAATACTACTCGATCTGACGCAGTAATTTGCACAATTTTTATGATTATGCTAATTAATATCAATGAATGCTTAGAAAATGCTCAACCATATTCACTCAAAAAAAGCCCAGAACAAATTTGCACAGATTATTCACAAAGTATATTTCAATAATAAGTAGCAAAAATCAGCTTAATTGTCGTGAATTTCCCATGAAATACAGCATCAATAACACTATCAAGCTTTAATTTTCAATATATCATTCCACAAATGTATGAATTAAACATGATACCCAAATTTTGCAAATATTAACACCCATTATCAAACAAAAACAATCAGATAAATTTTAATGAAAACAAAAACAATTCGTCATTTGTAACAGATCTAAAAGAACAGCATAATAGAAAAATAGAGAAAATATACCATTATTGCTCAGCTCGAAAAACCCAGGTATCCGCTAGAGCTGATGAAGAATTCTCTATCCTCTGCTTTTCCGGCGGATGAGAAGTATATGTAGGGTTTGTGAGTTGTGACTGTGAAAAACCCTAGTTTTAAGTTTGGTTGTTTCCGATTTTCTCCCTATTATTTGTTCTAATTTCCTGGTTTATTTTAATGGGTTTTATGTTTTGGGTTTTTTGATTTAGACCAAATTGGTCAGTTTCTGTTCCAGTCCAATTGTATAGTTGAGCTAAACGTTTTTGTATTGGGCTATGATTGATTTTCTAACATTCTATTGCAAATGGCAATATGGCATGCACCAAATCCAATATCCAAGGAGTAGTCCAAATATATAGACCCGATAAAACTAACTCGTTTCATTGTTACTCCATACTAAAGCCGAAATATAATCCTACAGAACGATCGGAAACTCTCACATATCCTCTCACCCCGGATTAGCAAGTTAGGCACTTTGGGAGTGGGGTGGGGGGGAAGGGTAAGGGAATCCCACCTCAAAGTACCTCTAGTAGGGTTTGATCCCACAATCTCAAAATTAGGAGATGCAAACCTTACCACTAAACCAAGTTTTGCTTGGTATACTGTTGAGTTATTTAGAGTATTGCATTGCTTGATGAAATAAACTGTTGTATTTGCACTGCTTGATGAAAAGGTTGATTTTGCACCGTTTGGTTAAACGGTTATTCATGATATGCATGCTCCTGTACATATACTATTGTTATATATGATGAAAAACAACAGGTTGGTTATTATATATGGCACCGTTTGGAATAACGGCAAGCAACAGGTTGTATATGGCACCTTTTGGAATAATGGCTATTCACTTTTTTGCATGCTGCATATATATATTCAACGTAAGGGTTGTGGAGTAGATATCAAATTTTTATCTCTTCATTAAAAAAGTCAATTTGCATGAGTTTGTCATTGTTCATTATCACAAAATAAATATACTAGTTTACATTTAATCATAATTATACTACACGTAATTGTGATTGTTCTTCGTTGTATCTCCTAAGTGATTTCGTGATACCCGGGTTGTAGTTTAAGGGTCGAGATATTACTTTTGGGAAAGTAATTCCGTTCACGCCTCGAAGGTTATTTTTGTTTAATTCCGATTTCTTCTTTGTGTCCCTTGTATTTTTAGTATTATTCCCAACAATCCAAAAGTAATATTTCTTGCAAAGATGGCCACCATTAAGGAATTGACATCAAATTTCCAGAAATTGGACAAGCTCGAGGGCGTGGGTTTTCGAAGATGGCAAAAGAAAATGCATTTTCTCTTGACTTCTCTTAGTGTGGCATATGTTCTCACTACCCCAAAGCCATTGGAGGAGGAAAATGAGACATTGGAAAATACTAGAAAGAGGAACAAGTGGGAGAATGATGACTACATATGTCGTGGACACATTCTTAACGGTATGTCTGATGACTTGTTTGATGTTTATCAATTTTATGAATCTGCTAAACTTCTTTGGGATGATTTAGAATCTAAGTATATGGCCGAGGATGCATCTAGCAAAAAGTTTCTTGTTAGTAATTTCAATAATTATAAAATGGTTTATAGTAGGCCGGTTATGGAACAATTTCATGAAATTCAAAGAATTTTAGGGAGTTTTAAACAACATGACATAAGTATGGATGATACTTTTGTTGTATCTTCTATTATTGATAAATTGCCACCTTCTTGGAAAGACTTTAGAAACACTTTAAAGCATAGGAAGGATGAAATAAATGTTGAAGATTTGGGTTCCCATATTCGGATTGAAGAGGGAATCCGAATACAAGATGGACAAAATGATGGAAATCCTAGTTCTATCATTAATATGGTAAAGGACTCTAAGTCAAATGACAAGAAAAGAGGAAATGACTCAAACAATAACAAAGGCAAGAAGCCTAAGGTTGATAGTGATGGTAAAAAATCACGTACTTGTTGGGTTTGTGGAAAATCCGGTCATTTTAAAAAGAATTGTACCATTTGGAAGAAAAAGATGAGCAAGAAAAGGGCTCAAAGTGGGAAAGGCGAGTCAAGCCAATCCCAAGACAAGCAAGGTAACTCTTGTACACAAATTTCACTTAGTTCATTTATGGATTATGTGTGTGTGATTTCTGAAATCCTATGTGTACAGGATAATTGTTCGTGGTACATCGATTCAGGAGCATCGAGGCATGTATGCAAGGATCGTTCACTGTTCAAAACCTTTTTGGAGGTTGATGATGGAGAAATCCTATACATGGGAAATGATTCCACAATAAGGGTGCCAGGCAAAGGACAAGTAGAACTAATTTTTAGTTCGGGTTAATCTCTTATTTTAAGAGATGTGTTGTATGCTCCCGAGCTTAGGAGAAATCTTGTATCTGGTGCTATCTTGAATCGATTAGGATTTAAAATGGTGTTTGAGTCGGATAAATTTATTTTGTCTAAAGGTGGTATATTTATAAGACTTGGTTATTTGTATGATGGAATGTTTAAATTAAGCACTTGTAATAATGTTAGGGATAATGTGTATGTTGTAAGTAATAACTCTTCTCTATGGAATTTTAGACTTGGACATGTTAATTACAAGAAGCTTTACTTTATGTCTAAGCATGAATTAATTCCATCATTTGATCCAAGGATAGAGAAGTGTAGAACATGCATGCTAACAAAAATTACAAGGAAACCATTTCCTAACAATGTAGAAAAGGATACTTCATTACATGATTTAGTGCTTAGTGATTTATGTGACTTTCACAACACTCCTTCCTTAGGCAATAAGAATTATTTAGTAACTTTCATTGATGATTTTTCAAGATTTTTCTATGTATACTTATTGTTTTCTAAGGATGAAGCCCTTGACAAATTTAAAATCTACAAAAAGAAAGTAGAGTTGCAAACAAATGAAAAGATTAAAAAGTTAAGAACCGATAAAGGAGGTGAATACTATTATAGGATTAGTACATGAAACAACCGCGGCATATACACCGCAACAAAATGGTGTAGCGGAAAGGAAGAATAGGACTTACAAGAAATGGTTAATTCCATGTTATCCTATTCAGGTTTGAGTGATGTATTTTGGGGAGAAGCGGTTTTAACAGCTTGTTACATTTTAAACTGAGTTCCTATTAAAGGAACGAGGTTACCCCATATGAGCTATGGTACAAAAGGAAACCAAACTTGAGTCATCTCAAAGTTTGGGGTTGTAGGGCAATTGTAAAAGTGTCGGAACCTAAACGTAAAAAGTTAGGTTAAAGGGGAGTTGAATGCATTTTTATAGGATATGCGGAACATAGAAAATCCTATAGGTTTTATGTGATTAAGCAAAATGACTTTTGGTCGGTTCATACCACCATAGAGTCAAGGGATGCATTGTTTGATGAAAATAGATATTCATCAATTCCTAGACCTAAGGATATTACTCCAAATACCAATGCTCAAGGTGATGATCAAATTATATTTGATCAAGAGGAAGATGACCAAGCTCATTTAGAGGAGGCATCTTCATCATCATCTCCACTTAGGAGAAGTGAGAGGGCTAGGAAAGAGAAATCTTTTGGCCCAGATTTTCATGTGTACTTGATTGAGGGATCAAGGAACAATGTTTTGACTCAATTTCCTTATATTTTTAATGTGGAACATGATCCTTCAACATTTGATGAGGCTATGAAGTCTCATGATGCTCTATTTTGGAAGGAAGCAATTGATGATGAGATGGATTCCATCATGGGAAACAATACTCGGGTATTAGCTGATTTACCTCCTAAATGTAAACCAATAGGGTGCAAATGAATCTTAAAAAAGAAATTAAGGATTGATGGAACTGTTGAAAATTTCAAAGCCCGGTTAGTGGCACAAGGTTTTACACAAAAGCCTGGTATTGATTATTTCAATACATATGCACCTGTTGCTAGAATCTCAACTATAAGGTTGTTGATAGCTCTTTCGGCTATCCATAATCTTGTGATCCATCAAATGGATGTCAAGACAGCGTTCTTGAATGGAGATCTAGAAGAAGAGGTTTACATGCAACAAGCGGAAGAGTTTGTTGTGGAAGGCCAAGAGCGAAAAGTTTGCAAGTTGATTAAATCCTTGTATGGGCCTAAGCAAGCACCTAAGCAATGGAATCAAAAGTTTGATGAGGTTGTGTTGTCTAATGGATTCAAGTTGAATAATTCAGACAAGTATATATATAGTAAATTTAATGACAACGGTGAAGGTGTCATAATTTGTTTATATGTAGATGACATGTTGATCTTTGGAACAAGTATGTCACAAGTTGAAATGACAAAGGAATTCCTTAGTTCAAAGTTTTCCATGAAAGACATGGGAGAGGCGGATGTCATCTTGGGCATAAGAATAAAGAAGGAAAAAGGGAAGTTGATCTTGTCACAATCTCATTATATTGAGAAAGTGATCAAGAAGTTCAATGTAAGTGAAAATTCTATTTCTCTTTATTCAACACCTATGGATCCTAGCGTAACATTATTACCTAATGAAGGTAATGCAGTTTCACAACTGGAGTACGCAAGAGTAATAGATTGTTTGATGTATGCCATGACAAGTACTAGACCGGATATTGCTTATGCAGTTGGTCAACTAAGTAGATATACTAGTAATCCTAGTATGCTACATTGGCAAGCAGTTCGACGTTTGTTGAAATAATTGAAGAAAACCATGGATTATGGTTTGTCTTATAGTGGATATCCCTCGATTATAGAAGGATATTCGGATGCAAGTTGGATCTCTAATAAAGATCATTCCTCCACAAGTGGTTGGGTTTTCCTATATGGGGGAGGTGCTATCTCATGGGCTTCAAAGAAGAAAACTTGCATTGCGGATTCCACAATGACATCGGAGTTCATTGCTTTGCATTCAACTAGTAAAGAAGCTGAATGGTTGAAGGATCTCATGTTTGAGATACCTTTGTTGGCAAAACCAATATCATCTATAGTGATACATTGTGATAATAATGCAACCTTGGCTAAGGGATATAGTCAAGTATATAATGGTAAGTCAAGGCACATTGGTGTAAGGCATAGTTACATTCAAGGACTTATCAAGGATAGTATAATTACTATTGACTATGTTCGTACGAAGTTTAATCTCGCTGATTGCTTCACAAAAGCATTGGCAAGAGATGTTAATAAAAGGATGACAATTGGTTTAGGATTGGAGCCCTAAAAAATTACAAATAAAGAAATCTTAACTTAACGCGCAATAAGACGTTGGGTCTTTCAATAAGATTAATTTCTTTATTGAGTGATTGGGAACTTGTATTCATCCTAGGTAAGTTCCAGTTTTACTGTGATGAAAAGAGGTTGTTTTTCTTAATAGATTTTCTTACATTGTGCTTTGTCACAGGAGCATGTTTATGAAAGATCTATCTATATAAGTAATAGGTTTGGCCGCTTCAATAAGTTATTAGGGCATAACTCTGATGTACTTATGAATAGATATGAACACATGGCCTTAACGTGTCAAGTATATAATGTATTCAGGTTATAAGATCTTATGTGTATAATATCTTCAAGTTTCTAATATGTATTGATATTGGTTCAAACGTTTAACGATACCAATTGGATATTGATTCTTGAATGTGTATTATACTAAGTGGAAGTTCAAGTCTTTGTACACTTTCGCATAAGATTGTTTTTGTGATGATGATGTATTGCATTGAGTCTAGTTTAATACTCTAAATGGGGGAGGATTGTTGAGTTATTTAGAGTATTGCCTTGCTTGATGAAATAAACTGCTGTATTTGCACTGCTTGATGAAAAGGCTGATTTTGCACCGTTTGGTTAAACGGTTATTCATGATATGCATGCTCCTGTACATATACTATTGTTATATACGATGAAAAGCAACAGGTTGGTTATTATATATGGCACTGTTTGGAATGACGGCAAGCAATAGGTTGTATATGACACCTTTTGGAATAATGGCTATTCACTTTTTTGCATGCTGCATATATATATTCAACGTAAGGGTTGTGGAGTAGATATCAAATTTTTATCTCTTCATTAAAAAAGTCAATTTGCATGTGATTGTCATTGTTCATTATCACAAAATAAATATACTAGTTTACATTGAATCATAATTATACTACACGTAATTGTGATTGTATTTCCGTTCACGCCTCAAAAGTTATTTTTGTTTAATTCCGATTTCTTCTTTGTATCCCTTGTATTTTTAGTATTATTCCCAACATGTACTACTTAAGTACTTGAGCAATATACTATCCAACATAGTATGTGTTCGGTTACCAAACTGTATTGGTGTAGATAGTTGAGAATTATCTTCTTAAAGTCAACAGTTCAATCTATTGGTGCGGTGCCATGTAGCAATGGGTTTGGTTGATTGACTTGTGGGAAGTGTGGGAAATGCATATTCAATATGGGGTTGTTTGGAAATCGGCGGTTGGCGGTTGACTGTTGGCTTATTTGATTAGCTAGAAGTATTAGATGTATAGATTGGTTTTTTAAGTGTTTAAAAAAGTGTTTGGTAAAATTATTAATGGTTGTTACTCCCTCCGTCCCTATTTTATTGTCCCATTTGACAATACACGGTCTCCAAGACGCGTCTTAAAACGTCTATATCTTTATGTTCATACATGTGAAAATTATAAAAACGTGATATCAATAAAATATACAATGAGACGAATCTAACAAGACCACTCATGACTATATTATCGTTTATAGATTAACGGTAATTTATGGTCAAAGTTTACAAAGTTTGACCCAAAAAATGGCAATGGGGCAAAAATAAAGGGACGGAGTGAGTAGTTGTTTATTAGTGATAAAGTGGGCCAACAAGCCAATAGAAAAAACTACTCCTATTAGCTTTTAGCTTTTGGCTTTTGGCAGAAAAGCCAGCTAAAAACCAATATAAAAGCCAAGTACCAAATATATTTTTTGGCTGTTTGATCAAATTAAAGTCAATTGCCAAACACCCTCATGGTCTTTTTTCTTTATAAGAAAATAATAGGTGTTAATTCAAGTGTATTATGTACCATCCTTAACAGTCAATATGACTATGTCGTGTCGTGTAATTAATATATGTTTGATAATATGTAACGTTGCATTAGTATTAATAAATGATACCGTATAAATTAAAGACTCGTTTTAATTCACAAAATTAGTTACACTTCACCTTTTGAAGTCAATTTGAAATGTCACTCATCATATAAACATCAAAATATTAACCCACAAAGTCTGATGTAGTTTGATTCATAAAAAGTAATCCAACTAATTGGAAGGGTAGTTGGCTTGTTTCGTGCTTGCATTGATACTAAGTTTGGGTTCTTAATCTACAATCTAGCTACAAAATCTCAATTAGATAAAGGAAGGTGATTGTTACCCTTCAAGAGGTTGAAAAATTATTAAAATTGTGACCTTTTCTCATCACCTTGGGTATTGTATTTAAGTAATTTTATTTGTCTAGGGCAATAATCTGGTAACGTTCATAACCATGCGTAGGTTTGCTTGATTCTTTACAATGAAGTAAGGGAAATGGGTAAGAGAATTGAGTAGAGATTCAATCTTATAAAATATTTTCATTAGTCTTAATCTAAATCATTATTATAAGTTGGAACTCTTGGAATCTTTGAGCTTGGAAATATTTGAGTTGGGACCCAAGCATCCAGCTAACCCACAAAATGCAAAACAGAAAAATTACGAAGTGGGGCGAGTGAATGTGATAGTACGATCAAGCTGTGACAAAAAAGTTTGAATTCACAAAGCTTTTGTTGGTCCAATTATCTCTTAAACCTTATTTAATTGATAATGGAATTGTTCTTCCAAATTCAAATTGTTATTCCCATTCCTTCATCACGAAGCAAATTGCTACGAGTAGAAACCACACTGCTAATTTTTTTAGCATCAATCACTTTATTCCTCGTACAATTTTATCATTTTTTGAATAAAAATCGAACTTTTATTTCTTGACTTAATTGATGAATTAATTATTTATAGTGTTACTTGTGCAAAATTCATTGGTGAGAATATATTCTATATTTGTTGTTTGTTGATTTATAATTATTATTTTTTTTCTTTTCTATAGTAGCCGATTTGTTTTTTTTTTTTTTTTTAATTTTTTTTATAGAGCTCTACTTTAAATGATGGTGAATCAGACATAGTTTTTGTTTGATGAATGAAAAAGGTAATACTACTATATTATTACTAATACTTCAATACATATATTAACTCTTTGGAATTTTTTTAATTTATATGATTTTTTTTTTTTTTTTCCTTTTGTAGATTGATATTGATAATTTGATGGTGTTCAAGATTTTTGGAGCAATTTCATTGTCATTGTCCTCATTGATGTTTTGGCTTTAATATGATTTTTAGTACATTTAACATATACTTTTGGAATTGTGGTTTGACTTTTGAGTTATAAATTGGTACTATATGACTTAATGACTTGATTAGATGTAATCGCTATTTGCAAAAGAATACAAAATGAATTAGCATACGGGCATACGTCATTCATGATTCCTAAATATATTATACAATAACATCTAAAATGAATATATATATATATATTGATAAAAGTATGTGTAAATAGGCGTTAGACAAGCATGAGATTCATGACACTAAAGTAATGATTAATCTATTAGCTATTACTAAAACAGAGTATGTTGATGTCACCCCTGCTTACATGTCGCTTGCTTAATAAAAAATTTCCCGCCTAAATGTAAGGATGATGTCATCTTTTGTTTTAATTTTTTTAATTATTATATTTTATTTTTTATTTTTGTGGAGTTATCAAATTTAACATTTTTGAAATTTAAATATTGGAAGCTTCTACGTCACAACTAAAACCTATCAATTTATCTTAAGAAATTGAAATAATTTTAAAATAGCATACATACTAATAAATGACCTACACTAAAATACACTCTGTATGTATTAGGTAACGTTGAACCGGTATTATATTATAATTTTGATAAATTTTTTTTTATAAATTTCTCATTTTTTTGTACAAGGTGCATACTTCTTATATAGGTTTTATATAAACTGTGCATCGCACGGGTTTTTAACCTAGTATGGTTATAATGTACAATACTCAAACAATTAAGCCCATAAACAATAAGGTCCGCAGTAGAAAACTATTCACGATCATTGAGGATTGGTCCGGTCCAGTCTTGGACCGAATTTGCCTGGTTCGGTCTTCGGTCCCAACTTTCCTAAAGTTCGGTCTTCGGTCTAGTCCGGATCGGTCTGGTCCGATTCTGGACCGATGCACAACTCTAGTTTGCTCATACTATATATGCAGAGAAAATTATTAATGACAAATAATGTAAACGAGATTCAATTATACTATGTGTTTTACTATCGTAGATTAGTTATACCATATTTCAACACTTTAACTAATTAAATTAATTAACATTCATATTCTTGAGTCTTGACTCCTCTACAATCGTGTACTGCAATTTTATTTACTTATGTAGTGGTATGTTCTGATACACCATCATATATTCATATGACCTTTTTAGTATGACTAATTTAACTTTCTTATGCAATTTAAATCCCGCAACTTTTCAACATTTGAAACCATAAACTAAAACTGCAAATGATATCGAATGGACCCAATAAACTAGAGTTATTTTAGCTAAATTCTTAAATAATAATCATATACGTGTACATGGTGCTAATGTAATGTTGTAATTGTAAGTGAAGTACTCGTACTACTTAAGTTATAGTGAAATGTGAGTCGAAAATGAGTGTTAATGAAAAGGAGATATTTAGTTATAAACACAAAACCTTCATGAGAGGAAATATAATTTTAATTAACCCTAATCACGAGAGTTCGTTAGGGCGAAAATTAAACCATTAACAAGAGTTTTGTGAAAGACTGAAAGGTGATGATGAAAAAAAAAAACCTTAGGCCTTGTTTGGTTGCACCAATTTCATGTAGCCACTCAAAATTCCTAGGAATTTCTATTTTCCACACATGTGAGAATTAATTTACCAACCTCCCCTAGGTAATTTAAATTTCCTAGGAATTGTAATTTCCTTAATGCCAACCAAACAAAGTAGAGCAATTTCCTAGGAATTAGATAAGGGAAATAATTCCCCTTGAATTGTAACTTACCATGGAGCCGAAAAAAAAAAAAAAAACTTATCATGAAAAGTTAATTCCCATTGCAACCAAATGAGTCCTTAGTGAGATGAGGGATTGACGGATTGTACAAAAAACCTTTGTATGAGTAAGAGTTTGTGAAGGGTAAGGTTGGAAGAAAAAATGTATTGCTATTAATTATCTATGAAGCAATGCTCTTGAAGTGAAATTTGATATTGGAGAATAAAGTGAGGATGATTAACGTGGTATGTGACGTGATTAGAGGTGAGCAAAGGGCGGGCCAAGTCGGAGGATAAAAAAATAAGTCCACTAAGCCAGGTCGGGGTAAGTTGAAAATATTTGCCCAAAATCCGTAAATTTAGACCGATCCTAGTGGGCTTTTTTAGGCTGGGACAAAATTGTAACTAAAATATTTAAAAATACATGTCATGGTCCGTAAAAATAAGTTCTAATTTTGGAGCGGGTTAGGGGGCATTTTATATCTATGGCTCGCCAAAGACTGGACTGAGCCCATCTTGATCACCTTTAGACGTGATGAAGATCAAGCGAGCACTATTTGCGTTCTTATGTGTGCAAAGATATGAAAGATTACCTACATTAAATCTTTGCGGATTGCTAATAATACGAGGGATACTTAGCGGTTTGGATTTCATTCAATTATATGTCTAAAGCAATCACTCAAGATCCATATGCATCATATGTGATATTAAGGGATAAAATTATTAAAGTATACAAGTATTATTAGAAATTTAGAATCGTATTATTTACCAAAACAAGAAAAATTAGTTAATACACCCGAGAAATTGTATAAATACATACTTCGTAATTAATAATGAAAAAGATGCGACCAATTAATAACTCTATAGATTTTAAGTTTAAACAAAAAACGTCAATTTTATTAAGCATAACCAATAGATGCCTTACTAGTGTTTTCTTGTTTACATTTGTAGTTCCATCTTTTTCAGTTTCTCTGTCTTTTGATTTTCTTAAAAGCAAGTTCATTGGTTTCAAAAAAAAAAAAAGCAAGTTCATTATTATTCCCTAATTAATAATCCTATTAATAAAGTGTACTTGTGAAGACTACACTAAGACCGAGTTGACTCAGCTACCCTTTGTCACACCACACTCTTCCCTTTTAAAATGTGTACTACTTCTTATACAATTTCATTCCAATACTAGTAGTACCAAAAAAATCAAGAGAGTCAGATTTTACGATTCTGTTGCATCATTCAATTTAATGTTGATGATTTCCCAGTGCAGAAGTTGAAGAATACCCAGAATTTGAATTTGTTTAAAAGGTTAGTATTTTGCTCAATATTTGCATTATTTATTTATCCCTTGATTTTTTTTCAACCTAGTAAAAATAAATAAAATAAAATATAATCCCATTAAAAATTTTCTTAGTTTTTTGTGTTACATTCATGCGTTTTGTAATTTTATTGGTAATTTATCAATTTTATCTTCTGGGTAATTGCGAAATTTTTAATTTTTCCTTGTAATACATAGATTATGAATATTTATTGGTAGTTTGATCAAGGAGGGGTCAAAAAATAAAATAAAAATTGTTCATATCCCTGTTTTTCGACATTTTGAAATAAATTTGTGATTTTGGCTAATTATTTGTGGAAAGATTAATTTTTTATTTTCAGGGTAAAGAGAAGAAGAACAAGGAGGAGGGCAGACAATGGAAGCAGTGAGTATGGAGATTTGTGGGACCCAAAGTGACTCGTCTGCCGCTCTTTCATTTGCAAGAAGGTAGTTTACATCTCTTCAATTCAATTGTTGTTGTTGTTGTTGTTGTGAATTCAGTTTCTTTATGTTTGCTGTTTTCAGCATATATACATTTATATTGTATGTATGTGATTATTTTTGGTTGATGCTGTTGTTAGTGGGGGTATTTTCTTGAAAATTTTCATTGACATTGGTGATCTTAGCCCTATTGAACAAGGTTGTGCAAATTTGTGTTTGGGTCAGGTCGGGTTGGTTTCGGATATTGATTATCTAGTCTTTTTTTCGATGGTAAAAAATGTAGTTCTAGTCTTCTAGACTCTAGGTTAATGAGGATTTTGGGGTCAGGTTATCGTGTCGGGTCAGTTATTGATATGCTTAGGTTGCTTGTGTGCAAATTTTTTTTGTAATTTTTTATATGTTATTTTATATTTTTTGGCTTTCTTAGGAATTGTGATTTTGAACTTCAACTGTTTATAATTATAGCTACCAGCTTGATGCTTTGGAGAAAGCCATGAAGCAGAATACTATTGTGTTCTTGGAGACCGGTTCAGGAAAGACATTGATTGCGGTCATGCTTCTTCGTAGTTATGCATATTTCCTTCGTCGGCCTACACAGTCCAATATTGCAGTCTTCTTAGTACCTACTGTTGTTTTGGTTAAACAAGTATGGTTTATACTTTATTTATTTATTTTTATTTTTTTTTATTTTTTATTTTTAAATATATGTATCTACATAAGTACAATGATTTTAATCGAATGGAAGAAACTAGTTTTACTGGTCTGTATAAGTACAACTCGAGTTGCTCATTGTTATGTTTCCATGGTTCTCTTTCCTGTCACTATTGATTAGCAAGCTGAAGTTATTGAGCTGCATACTGACTTAAAAGTTGGCAAGTATTGGGGAGACATGGGTGTTGATTTTTGGGATGCTGCTATTTGGCAGAAACAGCTGGATGAACATGAGGTGAGTCACTTGTACCCTTTTCAGTTAACAATCAAATAAGCTTTACTTCATCATTTGTAGGAAAGAGGCCTCACTTGTGGGATTAAGGCTTTGATTGATTGATTGATTGATTGTAGAAAAGAGGATGAGAAAATACATTAATTTGAGTAATGCTTGGCATTGCTTAAGAGGAGGGAAAGCGGTGTTATATATTTGGCTACTTTGGAGTTGTACTTTAGCTTCACCTTATATCATATTGGGATAAATTGTTATTTTGTCTTTTGTGTTGTAGGTCATTGTGATGACACCAAAGATCCTGCTTGATGCTTTGAGTCATACTTACATCAAACTGGACAAGATAAAAGTGCTAATATTTGATGAATGCCACAATGCCAGGGGAAATCATCCCTATGCTCGCATCATGAAGGTGAGTATGCATGTCCATCTATTAATTATTACAGAAGTTGCTGTGTTGCTTTAAACTCTTAAATGTGTTTCTGGATGTTTCTTTCTCCTATATCACTTGCTGTACCTTATGTTTTCGTTCTGTAATGGACTAATGGGGGATCTATGTAGATTTCTAAATTTATCGATTAATGAGCTATTAGCTCTTTAGTTGTACTCGAAATGTTTATAACCAATTGTGTGCATAAAGAAAGAAGGACGAATTAGCTCTAGAATATTATTTTGAGTGGCGCATAATATAGCAATTTGTTACCGTGCTCTTTTATTTTCTCTATGATATTGCACATATGCACCTTTTATAATGGATTTCAGTTAATGTTGGATCTATGGTTATTTTTTTCCTTCACGTAGCAATGGATCGCATATTCTTTGAGCTGCATATCTTATTGCTCATGGGAAATCCACTTTGTTTATGTATGGGGCATGCAATATAGATAAAAGTATGGAACCTCTTATACTGCAGGACTTCTATCATCCTCAAATGCATACTAATGACGTCCCCAGAATTTTTGGCATGACTGCTTCTCCTATCAAAGCGAAAGCTAAAGGTGAACTGTAGGAACTGTTTGTATATACAAAGTATAGTTTAGGACAAGTTGTACTTTTTATTGTTATATTGATCATGCTTGTTCTGGAGACTTTAATTTGAATAAACCCTGCTTGTAGGTGCATCCGACTCAAATGGTTACTGGAAAGATATTAGTGCCCTGGAAAACCTCATGCATTCTAAGGTTACTGCTCAGTTATAATTATTTACCTTGCTGTTTAGCTTTGGAGGCGGCAGTTTTTTGTCCATTCCATTTCATTTTATCTTATCATATTTGATGAATGCTATCTCTTAAATGAAGGTCTATACCTGTAGTAGCGAGGTAGTCTTGGCTGAGTATGTTCCTATCCCAAATGCTAAGGCTCAGTTTTACAATGAGGATGGTCCAAATACATTGCAAACGAGTCTGATCAATGGCTTGAACTCGCTGAGAGAAAAGGTGTCATTCTATTTATTTATTTTTATTTTTTATCTTCTAGTAATCAGATGAGTTGTGAATTTGGTTTATTATTTAAAATATGTCCTATTTGGTGTATCCCTGAATTTAATGCATGACTAATGAACTTTATTGTTTACTTCTTTGTAGTTTTTTTTAGTCATTGAATAATACTAATCCCATTTTCACCTTCAGCATATATCTGCTGTTAGAAATTTGGGTGCTGAAGAATCAACTGAACTATCTACATGTAACAAATTAAAGAAGCTGACCAATACTTTCCAGTTCTGTTTGGATGAGCTTGGTCTTTGGGCAGCAATAAAGGTATATCATAATTTTGTATTCTATTGTCCTTTGGAGATGCTGGTAACTGTTAAGGCATCTGAACATATCCTTTGATATTAGGCTACAGAAATTGTGTCTTGTGATGAAACCGACATTTTCAGCTGGGGTAAATTGGATGTTCGCGGAGAGACGACTATAAAAGCATTTAATTCTGATGTGCTTAATATGTTAGCACCCCACAACCCATCTGGTAAGTAAGGTATTTATGTTAAATTTTTTATTATTAAACAAGAACATTTTGTTTTTATTTGTTGACGGGAAGCACCAATTTTTTATTTAAACATGCAGTATGGTGCTTCACTATTTTTTTTAAAATATCTTTAATGTATTTATTCATTGGCTATTCTTTTGCGTTTAGGCTGCAATTGGTCAATCTCCGATATAAAGGCAAATTTGGATTCCAGGATTATATCTTCAAAATTATTGTGTCTAGTGGAATCTCTCCTTCGTTATAGGTGAGACTTTGCGAATTCCTAATATGATCAATTGGAATTGGAAGACAACATTTTGATTTTTGAAATTATCTCTGCCATTATGATGTACTAAAGACTTTTTTTCTTCTCCCCCCCCCCCCCCTTTTTTTGGGTGGCAAGAGTGGTAATTATAATGATATACTCGTACTTCATATTTTGGTACCCGAATGAAAAGATTAAAAAGGTTCAGGGACTTTTAAGGAATAGAATTACCTTTGGGGACTGGCTCATCGTCCACCTGATGTTGCATCTAGAAACTGAATTCCATTAACATTATTTTTTCCAAAAGTACTGAGTTCTCTTCTGAGTTCTGAAAGAATTTTCATCAAGGCAGAGAACCTTGAAGTATTATTAAAAGGATTATCGAGCAAAATGTGCAATAGGAACTATTGTTAAGCACAAGAAAGAGTCATTATTGAGATTTCAACAAATTTTACCCTTTTTTTGGTAACCTTGTACTTGAATTCTTATTTTATGGTTTTTTTCCCCCGCAATTTACTTGGCAAAATTTAATGTTGTTGCTGCTCTTTTTCGCATGGTTGTTTCAGAGCTCTTTTTAAAAATAATCTATACTTTCTCTAATATCTTTGCTGAAAGCATATAGCTGGTTTATTGGTTTTCATTAATTAGTTGCTGAGTATTTAGCTTCTCACTTAGCTTTTAGTGATTGATCATAACTCATTTTTTTAATCTATACTAAGCCAAATTCGTTTATATTCTCGCCGGAATTTTATTTTATTTGTTTTGAAACATGCAAATAATTGATTGCTTGTTCAATGACAAGTGTATTCCTACTCACTTTTGCTATATCCTTATGGAGAGAGTAACCTGGTTCTGTATTAGTTAATCTCTGAATTAAATGGCTGGTCATAATTTTTACTCGGTTGTTAGCTAACATTTATGAATTCGGTTTTTGTATGATAGGAGTTTGAGAGATTTGAGGTGTATAATTTTTGTCGAAAGGGTAGTTACTGCAATGGTTTTTGAGGCTATATTGGATCGATTACTTTCTCAAACAAGTGGCTGGAAGGCAAGATACATTGCTGGAAATCAGTCTGCACTAAAGTGCCAAAGCAGGAAGGAGCAGAACAATCTTGTTGATGAATTTCGCCGAGGGGCTGTGGGTTTTATTCCCTTCTGTGTTACTGTTGTTTTTCTACTACATCCTCTGTACTTTGCTCTACATTTACAGTATTGATATTGAGTTTATATGGTTTTTGCTAATAATCAGGTGAACATTCTTGTTGCTACCTCCATTCTAGAAGAGGGTTTAGATGTCCAAAGTTGCAACTTGGTTGTCCGTTTTGATCCGTCATCCAACATTTGCAGTTTCATTCAGTCTAGAGGTCGTGCTAGGATGCAAAATTCTGATTTCTTGCTGATGGTGAAAAAGTAATTTTTTGATCTTTGCAATAGCATATAGCATGTTTCTACTCCCTAACTAGAGACCATAAAACTAATCTTCTCTCCGTCTCATTCCCTTCACAAAAAAGAAATAGAAAGGGAATAAAGAAGGGACAAGTTAATTAAAAAAGATAACTTTGGGGCAAAGGGAAATTGAATTACCGTTGCAGTCATGCATCATTACTGGGCATTAATAAGTGGATACTAATTTACAGACCTGTAGTTTTTATTCAATTCTAAGTCTCTGATATAGATTAATTTATCATTTACTGAAAAGGATGATGTATTCTACTGTACACTGAGATAAATGCAAGCGAGATTCATTGTAACTTGTAATTTTGTGATGTAAAACAGAGGTGATCAAGATGAGCTATCTCGCATGAAAAACTATCTTTACTCTGGTGATGTGATGCGCAAGGAAAGTTTGAGCCATGCTTCGCTTCCTTGTCAACCTGTAGAATTCAATGAATTTGATGGGATCTCCTATTTTGTACCGAGCACAGGAGCAGTTGTTACACTGAGTTCTAGTGTGAGCTTGATATACTTTTACTGCTCACGTCTCCCTTCTGATGGGTTTGTTCCGTGAAACTTTGCCATCTGTTTCTCCTCTGATTTATTTGACTTTTCCGTATGTGTTTGGTTTCATACATGTTGAATCATTAGCATTTTGCTTACTCAGATACTTTAAACCTGCTCCTCGCTGCACCATTGATGAGGCTTTGGAGATCTGTACACTACAATTTCCGAATTGTTGTCCAGTGCAGTCAGTTACTGTGAAAGGCAATATCAAAATTTTGAAGAAACTTGCTTGCCTGGAAGCATGCAAGTTGCTGCATGAGAAGGGTGCTTTGACAGATTCACTTGTTCCTGATATTGTTGTAGAAGAGGGTCTTATGAAAGACATTGGTATGTATTGCTGTACTTTGCACCCATGGTTTTTTTGCATGTGAGTGAGAGTTTGGCTGGGGGGTCTCTTTTTATTTTTTACCCCTTGGTGGGCTTGGCATCATGATTTATGTGTGCTTTTGTGATACAGAGCGTGAACCATATGACGAGGACCAAGCAAGATACATCCCACCAGAAATTGTCGGTGATGGACCACGTTATTCGGACACATACCACAGCTACTTAATGGAATTGAAGCTGGACTTTCACTCTGACATTCCTGTGCATGACATAATTGTGGTTTTCAAATCTGAGCTTGCTTCTGATGTTGGAAACATGCAATTTGACATGGAAGTAGACTGGGGTAATATGTCAGTGGACATAAAATATGCAGGAAAGATCAATCTCAGTGATGAACAGGTAAAAAGTTTAATTCTTCTAATTGGTGCTGAAATATAAAAAGCACATCTGTCTGTTTACTCAAGCTAAGTCTCCATTACTTATGTGGCCAGGTAACTCTTTGTAGACAATATCAGGCTGCTGTATTTAGAGTTCTAAGAGATCGTAATTTTGATAAGCTAGTGGAATCGTTGAAGGGGTTGTATGAATGGGAGAAAAATGTTGATGTGCCTGTTTCACATTATGACTATATTCTTCTCCCCCGTCAATGGCTTCATCGAAGCTCTCTTATCGATTTGGAATGTATAAGCTCTGCATCCTTTTTACGCGATGTTGTTCAAGGTTCCTTCTCTAACTGCAATAAATGCAAGTGTGCTCATCAAGATGATGTCTACACCAAGAACGGGTTTTTACATCGTAGTGTGCTGGAAAATTGTTTGGTCTGCACACCCCATAATGGTTACATCTATTCTATCTCTGGAATTTTAGATGGCATGAATGGGAACTCTTATTTGAGTTTGAGTGATGGTACATTAAAAACTTACAAGAGTTACTACAAAATGAGGTATGTATCTTTTTCAAACTTTTTATAAATTGGTTTCTTTGGGATGCATGCAAGATGGTTAACATGTTTAATGATAATGATACAGACATGGGATTGACTTGAAATATGAAAATCAAGCCCTGCTTTGTGGGAGGCAGGTTTTCCGACTGAAGAATTACTTTCTAAGGTGCCAGCAGAGAAGGGAGAAGGGTGTGTTATCTATCTGCATTCTGCAATTATTTTCTGATTTTTGATATTATGCTCAAATCCCTAATTCAAAGATTAGTCAAATTACAGTTTAGCTCTCTGAAGAATCATACATTTGAGAATCACTTTTGTTCAGTTAGTGGCTTTCCTGAAGTTCTTCCATCCATTTAAAAACTCGATGACTTAATGGAAGCCATTCAAGTTATTAAATGCTGCTTTCGGCTGATATAGTGTCTTCCATGTTGCAGAGCCAAGTGGTGCTTCTGTTGAACTGCCTCCTGAACTATGTCTCATCATCATGTCGCCCATATCAGTTGCTACGATTTATACTTATTCATTCCTTCCCTCTATTATGCATCAAGTTGAAGCTCTACTATTGAGTGCCAACTTGAGAGGCATTATCTTGGATCACTGCATGCAAAATGTTTTTATTCCAGCCACCAAGGTACTTTCACATTTCTTATACAACAGATTATATTTCCACTCAGCAACGAAATATTTAGTGTCATCTTTCTAGTTACTGTTTTATTGGTCCTGATTGCCCTTGATTTGTCAATTACTTGCTTTAACAGGTTCTAGAAGCAATTACAACTAAACATTGTCAAGAGAAATTCCATCTCGAATCCCTAGAGACCCTTGGTGATTCTTTTTTGAAGTATGCTGTCTGCCAACAGCTGTTTAAAACTCAACAAAATAACCATGAGGGACTCCTTAGTATAAAAAAAGATAGAATTATATCTAATGCTGCACTGTCCAAGCTAGGGTGCCAACGCAAGATTCCAGTAAGAATTATTTCATTATTTACATCAGCTTATGGGCTTGTATAAAATTCCCATACTTGCTACTTTGATAATGACGACTGATGATGAATAAGTTCCTTTCTGAATGTTGGGGGTTTAATTTTTATATGTGTTGATTCGTGCAGGGTTTCATACGCAATGATTCCTTTGATCCTAAGCATTGGATCATACCCGGTGATCCTATAGACTGTAGACTAAATAAAGAGTTTATTTCTAACACTTATAAGGTCTACAATGGTGGAATAAGGAAAATTAAAAGCAAGAGAGTTGCTGATGTTGTAGAAGCACTAATTGGAGCATTTTTGAGCTCTGGTGGACAAGTACCTGCTTTGATGTTTATGAACTGGCTTGGTATAGAGGTGGAACTTTCCTGTATAACATACCAGAGGAACATCCCTGTTAATCCCCGTTTGCTAGTAAACATAACACATTTAGAGTCCATTTTGAATTACTCATTCAAGGACCCCTCACTGGTTGTTGAAGCACTTACCCATGGTTCATATATGTTACCTGAAATTCCTCGATGCTATCAAGTAAGTTTACACTTGTGCTTTCTATTGCTTTGCTCGTTTCTCTATGTTTTTTATTCTTAGGTTAGAGACATCCTTTGTCAGAGGTTTGGATACATTATCGTGCTATGTTGCCTTTCCATTTTGTGACATTTTTAATTTGGCCATGGCATGTTGGATAAATGTGATTCATATTGCATTTTTCTTTTTCTTTTTTTCTTTTAAACAGAAATATTAACAGTGCATTGTTATCTTGATTATTTTTGTTGCGTATTCATAGGAGGAAATTTTTGGACCACTGTCCGGTGATGACTAATGTGGATGTCCCTAACTATGATCTTCTAAGCATCTTATACTTATTATTCAGTTTCGAAAGGACATGTTTATCTGAAAATGTTCTCTTTTGCAGCGTTTGGAGTTTCTGGGAGATGCGGTGTTGGATCATCTGATCACCATTCACCTTTACTCGAAATATCCTGATATGTCTCCTGGCCTGTTGACTGATCTAAGATCAGCCTCAGTTAATAATGAATGTTATGCTCTATCTGCCATCCGTGCTGGACTTCACAAGCATATACTTCATGCTTCCCAAATCCTATACAAACAGATGGGTGCTGCTGTGGCAAGTTTTCAGCATTTATCTTTAGAGTCAACATTTGGATGGGAGTCTGAGACAAATTATCCTAAGGTGAGTTGCAAGAAATGCCAAGTTTACGTCTTGTCTGGTGGTCATTGAACTTCTATATCTTTTACATGCTTCTGTTTTTCTTATGTCTTTATCTTTGAAAAGAGGAAATGAAAATGAGGGAATGGTCATAACAATCAAGAGGACACATTTCCGTGGCTTCTGACTTCTGAAAGAGTTGTTTTGCCTCTTTATGCCTGTCCCCTTACGCATCCTCACCTGCATTTTTTTTTTTATACTGTTGCACTGATTTACAAATCACATAATCGTGTCTTTACAAGAGTTCGGATGATTGCCTAGCAGCAGATTAAAGGGGTAAATATCTGTAGTTCCTGTAGACATTCTCTGCTTCCTGAACCCATACCTAATGGTAGTTTGGATTCATTTGTAAATTTTCTTTTAGGTGCTACTGTGGTCGATATTGTTTCTGTTACAATTGCTTGTATGGTGGATTCTTTCTTATATTTTATTTGAATTACTCATTGGTAATTTCTGGTTGAATAATACAGGTTCTAGCAGATATAATAGAATCTTTAGCTGGGGCTATCTTCGTTGATTCTGGATTCAACAAAGAGGCTGTTTTCAAGAGTATATCACCTCTTTTGGAGCCCCTAATCACTCCAGAAACTCTGAAGTTAAATCCAGTGAGTGAGTTGAATTATATATGTCAAAAACGTCATTACGCTATGAGAAAATATAGAACTTGTGAAAACGGCGTGGCTTCCATAACACTTGAGGTTGAAGCAAATGGGGTTGTACACAAACATACATGCACTGCTTCTGATAAGAAGATGGCCAAAAAAATTGCCTGTAAAGCTATTCTCAAGTCCCTATAAGAAAGCATTCTAGACTTATAAGCTTCTACAATTCTGCATAGGGATTAATATGGGTTTTTGTTTATCTTTTCTGATGTATAGTGACCCAACCTTAGGGAAGAGTACATGAATGTACATAATTTTGTTCCCATATGTATGTAGTGAGGCTGCATGAAAAACTTTTAGCCACCTACATCTCATATATTTTATAATAATGAAATGAAGTTGATTTATGTTTTGAAATTTTTTTGTGGCCAAACTAAAGTTTTATACTCTGAAGTATATTATACTATTTAAACATTTTTATATGACTACTATTTGTGATTCATACTTCTTTACCAAGCCAACCTTGGTCTAGTGGAAAGGAGAGGTTGGAGGTTCAATCCTTACTAGTGGCAATTTCAAGGAGTGAAATTCCCTTATCATCCCCCACTCTTACAAATTGTCCAGTCCACTAACCCGGGCTAGGTTGACCAGTGAAGGGTTTCGACCCGGTAGGACCCTTCATCTTACCAACCAATTTTATTTTTTATTTTTTTTAGTTTAGTTTTATCTGTATGAAATAACAATAAGTAGATATGTAGCTATGTTAGATCTTGGCAAAATCAAATAAATTTTTTAATTACAAAGATAATCCTATATTTGTTTAAGTATGGTGCTTTCGTTCTTGTGATAGGCAAATCAAATAGAACAATCGCAAAATTAAATAATATTGGGTTTTTAGAAAAAAACAATTGTTTTGTATAAACTCAGTTCTGGCTGATTTGTTTTTATTAATTCCAATCCGAACTCTTGGGACTATTTGCTTGTAACGAAAAGTAAATCTAATTTGTAGTTTATTAAATGTATTCTTTTAATTTGTAGTTTATTAAATAATAATTACAAAGTATAATTTTTTAAGAGTTATTATTGAGAAGGTTGTTCTATACACCCGGGTGTATGGTGCACCCAAAGTATTTTTTTTTTGCTTGTTTGGATGATTAAAGGATGTTTATTGCTCATTTAGTCATCAAATTAGCAAAAAAATAACTTAAGATGCACCCAAATATATCTAATTTTTTTTCATTGTTTTTGTACAATTGTCAAATGTGAAACTCTAAAAAAAAAATGCACTGTGTACCCATGAGCATTAAAAAAATGCACTGTATACCCATGAGGATTTAAAAAATGCACCGTGTACCCCTGAAAACTTTCAAATGCACCGTGCACCTCTGAGGTTTGTAAAAAAATGCACCAAATACCCCTAGACGCATAACAAATGTTATTTTGTTAGATTGAGACCCCCTAAGCATCAAATTCTATTAAATTATTGCACTTAATGCTACTGTATGCTAAACCATTTAATTATCAAGTAAATTTAATTAATAAATCAAATTCTAACACCCAAAAGTTTAGGATTTAGAGTGATCGATAGAGTTCAAATTTTGATGTAATTTATGGTTTTAAGCAGTTTTACTACATAAAATACAAAGTACTTAAAGGGAGTCAACGTGTGGGCATGATTTTAGTTTGATAAGTCAATGATATGTGCATTTGTTAAATGATCAGGGTATTTGGTGTATTTTTTAAAAAACCTCGAAAGTACGCAATGCATTTGAAAGTTTTCAGGGTAAATGGTGCATTTTTTAAAACCTGAAAGGTAAACGGAACAATTTCCCTTTATTTTTTGACAATCGGTAAAAATGAGTTTAAAACGTTGTCGTTTAAAAGCATAATAGAATAGCACAACAAAAAAGCTTATCCATGATTTCTCCCTCTTCTCCTTCCTCCTCTCTTTCTTCCTGGCTGAAGTGGTGAGAGCCATGGATGGAACCCTGCAAATTTTCTGCACAAATTTCAAAGTACCCACCTCCATTAAAATGCCCCTCTTTTCTATCCACCTTCCTTCTCCCTTTCTCTCTCCTCATTTTCTCTCTCTTCCCCAAAACCCCACCTCCTCTTTTTCTTCATACCTTTCTATGCCATCTCGCTTCCCTCCTTTTGGTATATATTTCTATCTATCTTTTTTTTTTTTTTTTAACTCTATGAATTGAATTGTCTATGTTTGTGTATTGTATTAACTTTGATTGAGTTTATAAATTGAATTGCTTTGGTGGGTTTGTATTATTTCTTTAACTTATGCTTCCTTTTCACATAAGCTTTGTGTATTTACTGTTGTTGTAGTAGTTTTTACGGCCCGTTTGGTAGGCGGTAATAAATATGGGTAATGATAAGAAATGTATAATTCAGAATGTTATTTGGATTGTTCTTTGTTTGAATAATGTTGGGGTTTTTGCTTAAATTTCTAAAGCAGCCTTTCATTTTGTTTGATGTTATAATGTTATCTGAATGTGTTTATTTTGTTCTAATATGGGCGCAGTTCAATTTGCAACGCCAGATAGTCAATTGAGCATTGAGGTCGGCACTGAAACCAGTGAGTGGGCAATGCAAGGTATGTGACATATATCTGATGTTATGATCAAATTCTTATTAGCTAACTATTGAATCATAAGTTTAAGCTTGTGATTGTTGTGAGTCTTGTAACCCATTGGTGACTAGATTTCGATGGCACGTTGAACATGAAGACCAAAACAAAAGAACATAAACTCCATCCAATGAACATAATTTAGTTTATAGCTCTTATGTTCATTGGATCTAGTTTTCATGCTCTTTGATCTTAGCTTGATGTTCAATGGATGCAAAGTGAGCACCATACATACGCCTCCACCATCATATTCGCAACGTTAAGACCTCACTTAATCAAACATATTTTCAATTGACTTTAGCTCATTAAGTTTTAAGAATTTTTATTATGATTTTTGTTTTCCTAGGTTTGGATTCTTTTTCTTGTTTAAATTGGATCCTTTTTCTTGTTTGTAATGGTGATTTTTGAATGGGCATTCTGTACTAGGATTTGTGGGTAAAGGTTGGAGAAGAAATTGTGATACAGTGCTTGTAATGTTGGGTTTTTGATCATGGGGATTAATATAATTTTATTTAAGATACTCTCATAATGTTTAGTTAGAATTTTCTTGTGTTAACTCTAGGTAGGTATTGCACATTATTGGTTTAGATTCCAAGTAAACTAGATAAATTATGGTATTATGTAAAGCTTCATGTGAGGGAAGGAAATGGAAAGAGAAGTGGAGGTGAGGGATGGAGGAGAGTTACGGAAATGGTATTACGCCCCAATAACATCAATGATTTGTTGTCTTAATCTTACTTTGCGTGCAGATTTCTATATGTTAAGAAAAGAGGTAGAAAATACAAGTAAACGTGTGCAAGAGATTGTAGTCTCTGCTGGATTGCAACACTTGGAAAGAGAGCTTGCAGCATTAGAGTCCAAATCAGCTGATAGCACTTTGTGGGATGACCGTGCTAAGGCCCAAGAAACTCTTTCGGCTCTCACTGATGTCAAAGATAAACTTAAACTTCTCAAAGATTTCCAAACACAGGTCTTGACTCCCTCTCTCCCTGATCCATTCAATACTAAAGCGAACCTGATCTTATGAAACTACTTTGACCATATATCCAAGGGAATCATACTTGTATTAATCTGCAAAACAAACCAATTAATGCCGGCACTTCTTTCTGAAGAGATGAATTCACCGGAAAAATGTATATATATGTTGAATTACGCTGCATAGCTCATTGATACTACAGATACAAATTGTCAACCATGTTATGTTATTTGCATATTGCTGATGTAATCTGATGTATTGATTTCAATTATTTCCTGCAGGTTGAAGAGGCAGAAACGATAGTTAATCTTACTGAAGAGATGGATTCTACTGATACTGCACTTCTTCAAGAAGCTGCTGGCATTATTAAGGAGTTGAACAAAGCACTTGATCGTTTTGAGTTGACAGAGCTTCTTTCTGGTCCTTATGACAAAGAGGGTGCTGTTATTACTATCTCAGCTGGTGCTGGTGGGACTGATGCTCAGGTATGCTTATCCTTTTAACGGCCTAACACGTTTTTTTTTCTTTTTCTTTTTTTTTTCTTCTCTCTCTCTCTCCCTCTCTGTAAATTGGGTTTACACTGTTTATTTTCTTTCTATTTTGTCTGTTTTTTTTCCCTTGGATAGTGTATGGAAGTTCAGTAACATATTTACGATAACAGATGACTGTTTGATGAATTGCTTTATTGTATGTTAAATCAGCTCGTCAAACATGCAATTTAGCTTGTTCCTTCTATCCATTTCTGCACATGAGCTCGTAAATCAAAACTAGTCAACTTATTATGCTTGGATCCTCTCCTCTGTCAAACAAAAATAATCAGTCAATTATGATATTAAGCTAGACCAGGTTTTCGTATTCCAGTCTTTTGTAAATTCTTTGATGTATTTCAGTGCAGGATTGGGCTGATATGCTTCTCAGGATGTATATGAGATGGGCGGAAAAACAGAAGTATAAGGCTAGAGTGGTTGATAAATCATTGGGAGAAGAAGCAGGGATTAAATCTGCAACACTTGAGGTTGACGGTCGTTATGCTTATGGTTATCTTTCTGGAGAAAAGGGCACACATCGTATTGTGCGGCAGTCACCTTTTAATTCCAAGGGTCTTCGGCAGGTTATCTTTCCTATTCACATCTCTGTTCTTCATTCAAGGAGACTGGAAGTACACTAATTACAATATCATATCCTCTTGTCTTTGATAATTAATGATCTTTGAGACCATAGCATCAAACATTGAACTTTCCTTATCGACTCTATATGTTAGCAATGACTATTTTGTTCAAAACTTTAGTACAAATTTTGTTGAGTTTTATACATCCTAAATTTATACCATCTATATGAACTTGATGGCTCAAAGTTTAAAGTTCACAAATTTTTACCACAAAAGTCTATAGAGAGCAAAGTTTACTCAAATAGGAAGTAATAGTTGTTACAGATTTCATGCATTAAGCTTAACATTGTATTAGTGAACTTTTATGCTGTATGCAGACTAGCTTTTCTGGTGTTGAAGTCATGCCTCTTCTTCCAGAAGAGTCACTAAATGTTGATATACCTGAAGAAGATTTGGAAATAAGTTTCACTAGGGCTGGTGGAAAAGGAGGTCAAAATGTAAACAAGGTTGAAACAGCTGTTAGAATCACTCACATTCCCACTGGTGTGGCAGTCCGATGCTCAGGTTAAATTCTGCCCCTCAAACTATTTTACATGTCGAATCAAGATAATCCTTTTGCTATTTATAGTAATTTCTGTAACTTGCAAAGAAAACTAGGCTTGATCCCGTAGCAATCAGAATAGATCCAACTTAAACATCTTTGCAAATGATAGAAAAAGAAAATAGTCTTAATCGAGCTAAATTGGACTTGATTGGTAGATGACTTGATTTTTTAAAATTAGCCCAAAAATTTCAGCTACAAGTCTACAACTGCTTAATAGCTATGCATGAGGTATCTGTATCCTTTTATTTGCTTGAAAAATCCATTAATTTTAAATACAGTATCTAATACTATTGGAGCCATGTTCAGAGGAGAGATCCCAAATACAAAACAAAGTAAAGGCTCTGAATCGATTGAAAGCCAAACTTTTGGTCATTGCTGAGGAGCAAAGGGCGTCTGAGATCAAGCAGATCAGGGGAGATGCTGTGAAGGCAGAGTGGGGCCAGCAAATACGGAATTATGTATTCCACCCTTACAAGCTTGTGAAAGATGTGCGTACAACTTACGAAACTTCAGATATCACCTCAGTAATGGATGGTGATTTAGATCCATTCATTAAGTCTTACTTGAAATTTAAGTACACTCAGATGCTTTCAACTAGTAGTTAAAGATAATTTTGTGTACTTGCTGATTTGTGGTAGCACGGTTGTCACCTGATGAATTTTGTATAACAAGTAGTTGGATGCAAAACTTAATGATTATTTATATATATATATAATATCTTATATCTTCTGCAGATTACCCTGGCTGATGTAGTGATGTATTTGGAGAAGGCTTCAATTGAGTACTTCTGCAAAATGTATAGCATCTGTAGCCTGCAGTATCATATGCGACATCGTTATCGGCCTAGTCAAGTACATGGAAACTATTTTCATTAATTCTGAATAAGAGCAGTTAAATGAACTCTAGAGGCCTGAGATCTATGCATGTTTGTTGACAAATTTGCGGTCTAAGTAAAAGTTTCGACCATCAAAGTAATAAGTAACATGCAAAGCTTTTGTTTTTTTCCCCCTGAGATGTTGCATAAGTCATTGTCAAACACAATTGCCAAGTGAAAACAGTCCAGCAGAAAATGCGGCAAACAAGAGTTCACAACTCACAAGCTATAGCCAAGAACTCTAAAGTCTAAGCTAAAAGAGAAAGAAGCAATTAGCAGTACATGAAAAATCAAAATAAAGGTACTCGTGCGCAAATAAATTACCCCATAGGGTGCGCTACTTTGATCATTGTGGTATAACAATTGTATCAAAAATCAACTAATTCAGGCGAGCTAAAGCATGAGTCTTAATGCGGTATAAAAAAGAGGAAATACAAGTTTATCTCCATGATAAACATATTATGTTTATCACGGAGACAAAAGTGTAATTTTTGCTAAGCAAGAAAGACATAATAACAGAATGTACCAGACTATCAATAACAACCGGTACACAGTTGCAGCAAACCAGAGACTGCGTAATCTAACAGGTAGAAACAAAAGCAACTACTAATAAAGAAATATTGCAATCTGAAAATACAATGATAGTTCTGACTTCTGAGACAGATACAATAGCAGCAAATCAAGACTTTAAAATCTAACTCAAGCACAGGCTCATAAGAAATTCTATGTACGTGCTAACCTTAACAGAGATTGATGTAACTTGATTCTGTTTAATTAATAAAATCCCCTCTTTCGTTCAAAAAATTAAAATGTATAGATGACAGTAATTCAGAGGCAACAGAGACTGTAAAATATATACTTGGCTGAAGCATTTCTGGTACAAAAGTCCAGCTCCAAATCTAATTTAACAGAAAGCTTTTGAGATATATGACAACTGAAAATTAAGCTTCAGGCTTGCCACAATGATAATATATTAACATTACTCTGTATACTAGCCATATCGGTACCAACAGCTTCTCAGTTCTCAGAGGCTGGTTAGGGTCTTCAACAAAAAAGGATTTGTTCCATGTACAAAACCATATACATATCAAAATGATTACATATTAACAACAAAAACAGGAAGATTACAGATGTTAAAGTGACGATGCCATAAGCATCTCCCAAAGGGTTAGATGTAAAAGCCAGACCTCAAATATCATCAAAGCTAGCTTCTACTCATGTTCCGCCATTTATCTTTCAAGTCTACATTTGTTCTTTCCTTAAATGTGTCAATATATATATCCCTGATCAATTTCCAATTCCTACCATGATTCTTTACTGCTTCCCTCAATTTTTCCTCTTCTTCTGGGGTCCATTTCTTCCTTTCTCTCATTGAATAACTTTTCTTCTCAGCGTACGGAGCCAAAGCAGATACCCTACTCCTCTTTGGACTAGGAGGTAAGCTTAACCCACCTCTGCCCACATTATCATCAGAATCATCCCATTCATATGTATGACTAGTGCCATTGGGCTCCATCAAACTACACTTACGTTTAGGCCGTTCCTTTGGAGTACGAGTCTCATTGCCTCGGGCATTTCCTGTAAGCTTATCTTTCTTCTCTACATTTTCGGTATTATTCTCAGTGGTTTCTCTAGGTGCATGGATTACTGATTGTGTCAGGTTTGGTAACACAGCATCACTGTTCATGTCATGCTTTTCTACAGCAGTTGTATGACTAGTATCATGGTTACCTGCAGCACCTGTACAAGGCAAGGTTTGTTTAGCTATTTCAAGAGCTTCAGGAAGAGGATCTGTCACAGACACATGCAGCTCCCTGGAACTGGTTTTAAGAGCTTCTTGCACTCTCCTCACTTCAGGTGTTACATGTACAACAGGTGGTCGTGTCTGCTTATTTGAAGCATTCACATTACTCACGTTGTCTGTTGCCTTTGTAGATGACGGGTTATGATCTCGAGATGCATCAAGACAAGAATCAATCACAGCAGTATGTGGCTGCAAGGAGTTGGACTGAAGTGCTTCTTGCACTTCATCCATTTTGTGGATTGGGACGTCATTGTCCTTGCACGACAAATTATGAGCGGCTTGAGAAGCTCCAGCACGAGAATCACTCACAGAAGCATGCTGCAGCAAGGAGTTGGATTGAAGTGCTTCTTGTACTTCGCCTGTTTTGTGGTTCAGGACAACGTTGTCCTCACATGACAGAGTATGAGCTGCTCGAGAAGCATCAGCATGAGAATCACTCACAGTAGCATGCAGCTGCAAAGAATTGGATTGAAGTGCTTCTTGTACTTTTTCCAGTTCACAGATCGGGACATTGTTAACCACATTCATAGAAGATTCAGCTTCTTCATTACCTTCAGAAATCTTTGCACCTCTGGGACGTCTAGTCTTCACTGCAACATGTTTCCGCCGAACTAAAGTGTGACCTTTCGGCAGTCCACCTAAAACAAATACAGATGATTTAATACTGAAACCTATATCAAAGTGAAAGAGAAAAATTTACAAGATTTCAGAAAAAAAAGTTGGAAAGGAAAAATGTATTACTCTCTCCGTCCCCAAATTAGAGTCTCATTTCACTCAAAATTTTTATCCCTAAAAAATCTCATTTCACCTTTACCTATTTAATTATTCAATTTATTTTTAATCAACCAAACCCGGTTATATATATATATATATATATATATATATATATATATATATATATACACACACACACACACACACACACACACACACTCTACCTTCTTATTTTATTAACCTTCCTAAAAATCTATGCAAAAGCCAAATGAAACTTTTTTTTATTTTGTTTTTATTTTGGGACAGAGAGAGTACAAGATTGCAGACACATGTGCATTGGAAGGAAAATCATATTAGTTCATCATTTGTCCAAAACTACGTAAACAAAAGGTCCTTAGCAGAACTCAAGATCAATAATCAACAAGCACATGAGCTGAAAACAGAATTACAGAGCATCTGCCTGCTTCAAAGTCATAATAGCGGCTAAATCCCCCCCCCCCCCTCAAAAAAAAAGGGACAGAAAACTAGTGGAGAAATACACATAGAAATGTATCTAAGGAGCTCTGCAAGACATCAGATTCGTCTTTCTGAAAAATATGATCATATGATACTAATTTTCAATTACAGAGTACTAAGCATGCATGGTAACCATTCCCTCGCAAGAAAAAAAATATACATAAAAACCAATACAAGGGAGAAGAAAACCTTCACCTACAGCTCAAACAGATACAAAACCAGTAAAATTACCGATTGATTAGCATAGAGCTGGAAAATATGATAATGTGTAGTGTTCGCATTTACTCCTTGCTAATTTAAGGTTATTAAATAAACCAACTTTACAAGCTCCCTCATAACACAATACCATTAGTCAGATGTGCTTCATGCCTCTCTCTATCTCTGTAATCAATATAGTATGCTGGTGGCCTGATTCTATTTACAAATCAAGAGTGATAACCAACACTTCTGTTGGCAATCAGAGGGCACCATAGTAATAAAGGCAGCAACATAACACTGATCCCTTGCACCCCATTAACAACATTAAAGCCTTAGTCCCAAAATGATTTGGGGTCGCCTTACATGAATAATCTTAAAATACCACTCCCTTTCACCCCCATAAAAAAAAAAAAGGTACAGTAACCATTCAAGGATATTTCAAAACAATACTAGGACTCCACTTATCTGCCTATTTCAATTGAAGAATACCTATTACCAGAACTTTGAGTTGTATAGGACAATACCCTTCGTGTATAGTACAAAGTCAACAATGGACATTAAACAGATGAAAGGTCCACTAGAAAAAAGCTACTCCGTATTAGTTATCACAAGGGTAAAGGTTGAATACATTCGACTCCAATTTCTGTAGGCACATTAAATTGACTCTAATGTAATATGGAGTGCTAAAACAGAATTCAACTATGAGTCTATGATTCCTAAAGGCATTTGGTAAACTATCAAGCTGCCTCATTTCTCAACAAAAGTATCACAAACTTCATTCGATCAAATACCGGTTCTTTATATGGCATTTTTCTTTTGATTTGATGATCTATGTAATGCCATTGCTGACTAAAATAATAGAGCATAATATACTCTTCATCAAAAAAGCTACACTAAAATTATAAATTGACATACATAAATATAAATAACAAAAACCAATAACACAACAAGAAAAACCAACAATTAGCCAAAATCAAACAAATTCTACCTTGACCAGCAACCAATTCACGACATGGATTATCCGAACCCACAACATCACCACCGCCATCCTCGCAAAAACCGAGCTTCTCCACCTCATACCCAAACTTGGACGCCACCAATTCAAGAAATGTCGGTCCCATACTCTTCCAAGCTTCCTTCAAATACCCTCTAACAGCCTTCAAAGCCTCATTCCTAGTATTCCTCATCAAAATCTTCTCACAAACACTGGCATCCCAAACCGCAGCTTCGACATCCGCCAACCACTGATTCGATTCCTCCGACAATAAACCCTCCATTTTACAAATCCTATTCCTCCAAATTCTCTCCACTGCTTCGAAATACTTCCCGTTTTCCTCCACATTTTCCTCCAAAAATCTCACCGTGCAATCCACTGCAACCGCACAATACGCCTTTTTCATCAAATCCGACGCCGTTTTACCCGCTCTGTGATTCAATTCCTCGATAAGTTCAAGCAATTCTAGAAGCTTCTCGGAAACTGAACCATTTGAAGTCTCTGATTCGATTTTTCGCAGAAGTATCGTCTTCTTCAAGCGACAATCTTTGTTGGAGAAAGGAAGACTTGAGAGTACGCCATTGATGATCTTCTCGTCAATTGGTTTTCGCAAGAGGAATTCTAGTATCCATTTTGCCACCTTTTCGTCCATTATTTCACTGAAATATGAACCCTAATTTTCAACTTACCGGGAAAGTAGGAAATTTAGTTTGAAGATTGAAGGTTTATTAGGGTTTCGAAGAAGGGATTGAGTGTCTAGGGCTTGAATTTGTTTCATAGGCTTGAATTTTCGTCTTCTAGGGTTTGGAGATTTGGGACGACGGGAAAATTCTGAAATTAAGAAATTTGGATTGGAAGTTTCATAAAAAAAATTTAAAATTGCTTTTAATGATGTAATAAAAATTGCTATAGAGTTCTTTTTTTTTTTCTTTTTTTTTTTTTTTTTTTTTTGAGGGTTGGAGTAAGAAATTTTGTTTAAAGTTTTTACTTAATGTCATCAATTAGGAATATTTCTTCAAAAAAAAAAAAAAAAAAATTCCCGTAAAAAAAAAAATTGTTAGGAGTAAATAATTGATACACTTGGTAGATTTGTATTATATACAAGTACTTGTTTTTGTAAGATACTCGTCAAATCATCCATGACGACGATTTATTAATTGGTGAACCACTATATACAAGTGTACATATGATCATTGATTAGACCAACAATTAGTAGTAATTACACACGGAGCAAAATATAGTAAATATCAACTAATTTAGTTAAAGTCTTGAGGTGTTATCCAAAACCAAGAATAATTCAAATCTTATTTACACAATTGGCCTTTGTGACTATTTACACCAAAAAAATCTACATTAATTACAAAATACATAAATATTAATATACATAGTCTATTATTTATCTTACAAAAGATTACATTTTAATGTTTATAACCACAATAATCATTGTAATTATTGATACATAATGAAAATCTAAACAAAATACAAGGACTAGAAACCATTTTTAAAAACCAACATTATATCATGAAAAAATATCGTAGTAAAAGAGAAATACTGAACCTATATGGGTTAAGGAAAAGAAAATAAATGTTCATCAAACAAATACCAACCTTGAGTTGATAGTAACTAAAGTATTTGGTCATTGATGGAGGGATTTACCATAAACCTCCTTAAGCTCCTAATTTTGAAGGATTTGACAATTGCTTAACAATACGTTACTCGTATTTATTTAGAAAAAACCCTACAAAAAAATGTATATGAAGTAATTGTCTTTATTAAAACACCCGACTAAGAAAATCCACACTGTTAATCATGTCAATGTCTCTACCCAATGTCTTTACTTTCTATTCTTCCCATTACATTTTTTGTTTTTCCACAACGCTACGTTGCTCAAAACAATACTCAACGTGGCATCCCCTTATTGGACTACTGGACAATACTTATAAAATAAAATAAAATGAAAAGGTTGCAGTAGCAAACCCACATGTATCAGCTCCAACTCTCCAAGTGAATAAAATGGTTGGTGCACCAGCCCTATAACCTCAGACTGCCCTAAAAAAATCCGAATTAGGCAGCCTCCCAACATTGCAGATGCACTAGTTGGCCGTCTTGAGATTCAATTATATCCGTGCAGACACGATATAGAGTTTTATAAACCTAACATGAGTGCATGGCCAATTGGCAATCTTATCAAGGCTATGTACTGTGTGTATTAACAAGGTGCTAATGCAGACATTCATGTCTACTTTACAAGTTACAAACATAGAGATACTGGTTAAGTACATCAGTACATGAAACCAAAGTGTTCAAACATATATTTTAACACTGAATCAAAATAAACAAGTCCAAAACCTGATTCCTCTCTTTCTTGTAGCCCCAGCAAAAGATGGTGCAGTCCTGCAGATTCAATCAAAAAACTCATTCCTTCTTTGACTTGCCAAACAGCAATCCCAATGAATAAATATTCCCCTTTTTTTCAGTCGCTTCTACTCGTCTTTCACCGATCTTGCAGTGACAAAATTGCCAGATCAGCAATTAGGAAATAGCAGCATGAAATGGGGAGAGGGGAAAGGAAGAAAATAAAAATTCCTGAGTCCTCGGCCTCCAAAAAGAGACACTAAGTCAACAGTCATAGTGAGTAGAAAAGAAAACTAAATCAATTGCTATGAATCATCTCTATTACAACATCTGCAAGTGCATGACATGCACACCTGCTAATATCCCACATGCAAACAGAAAACATAAGGTATTATAGTTTCAAGCGTTGAAATGATCTAACTTTCTGACGTGCAAGGCCTGCAGCTGTAATTTCTAACAAGTCAAAATATGCAAATGCCTAAAAGAGTGATAAATGGAACCTTTGGATATTGGACCAAGCTGAAAGTCCACTCATTGTTTTGAGGTAGGGAGACTACACATTAGGGATGTTGCACTTTACTTTTACAAACATTGAACAAATTCATAGTGTTAAGAGTGGGGGAGTCATATAGTTTAATCATAGCAGTTTAATTGAGGGATTATTTTACGCAAAATTTAAACCTCATCCAGCAACTGAGCCATCATCTCATCTCAAGTGTCATGGCCAAAGACGGATCTAGGAATTTTGAATAGGGCAGGCCGTAAGAAGTAACAAGAATTTTTTTTTTTTTTTTTCTCTATATAAAATTATAAAAACCACAAAAAAATGTTACTTATGGGTATTGAACCCACTACCTCCTGCATTAGGAGTGGTATTAATGAATACCAATTATAAACCAACTCAGCCAACTACTTTACCAATATAAAATGACAACAATTTAATATATAACTCTAAATGTTTATGGGCATAGGGCGGGCCATGGGCTGGGTCAGCCTGCCCCTGGATCCGTCCTTGGTCATGGCAGATGATAGGCGACCACACAAAGAAAAGACAGCGTGAGAAGCCAATGACATAAAATGGAAAAAGCAAACCTTATCCATGAGCCAAAAGCCAATTGTTGGCATGTACTGCACCAAATACATCACTCCAAGCACGGGCTGAAAAAGTAAAGGAAAATTTAGCATGCAAGCCAAACAGGTTTAATTAATTGAAGAGAGGAAGAAACATAAGTGCCATCAATCAAAAGCATGATATCTATTGTGCAAAAGCAAAATTATGTCTTCTTGCAAAGAAAAGATACATATGTACTATACAGGTCGAAAGGTGCTCAGTGTAGATCCAAAATAGATGATAAGCATAAGAGTACAGTAAGGTCTGGATGCAAGTGTATTCTTACTATTAGTTTCCAGTCTTTCACCTAAAACCAGACACGTGATTTCTTTCCAAGGCGCCAGCTGCATGTATATTGCACTCATTTAATTGCAAAGTGTAACCATTTTGCCCTATTGAAACACATTTAATCTTCTATGACTCTATGAGTCTCCTCTTTCAAGAGACATTTAGATCCATCTATCACGTGTCAAACGAATAACCCTTCAACCTAAGTCCACTGCCCTATAAGGACCCACCAGAGAGGAGGAGGTGGGTCATGCGACACTGAATGATATTGAGTCAGGCAAAAGGCCACCTTTCTCTACCTAGGATTTGTAACCCCAAGACCAATACAATAGTATTACTAACTGATTAGGGGATTTCAACATTTGATAAGTATTTAAGGGCAATAAAGTATCCAGTACAGCAATTCTTTGTAAAGACAAACACAGCTACACAACTGATTACCATTCACATCTTGAGGTGTAAAAAAACAATATAACTGACAACCCAAACTCAATGAAAACAGAAAAAATAACTTACTTGATATGATATCCAAACTTCCTTCAGACCATGACTAGCAGCAATTATTGTGAGTTTAGCACACCTTTCAGCAGAGAGGCGCTTCTGCGACCACTTAGAAGTTAGAACCAGGAAATTCAAAGCTAGGTGACAACACATGAACACATAATCCTGAAAGTCTTTGAAATAGGACCAAGGTGACTTCAAATGATTTAATGATATCTAACTGCATCATTGATTTAAAAAAATGCTAGGGGAAAACAAGAAAGGTTAGCAGCAAAGCATTAATCAGTGTTCAAATTAACCAATTTGTAAACTAGAACAGAGACCAATAAAGTGATTAATTATTTGTCCGGCTGCCTAGTGGGGGTGGCACACTGGCACAGCCGTTGTTTCGTTGTCTGATTTGACCAACATTTGATCCTATGTACGCTAATATATAAGGAAAAAATATGTAAATGGGGTCTTATTAGATTTATATTAATGTGTATTTTTTTTAATACGTAAATTTTACAATTTTTTTCATTACGGAATTAAATATATTAGCGACAGAAAACAGTAATCATGCTAATTTTGCATACAAAATAGAAGGCTAAAAGTGATCACATATACTTATGATATGTGCCAAGAGAAAACATCATAATAAAGATGAACAAACTATAATATGATGATATAATGCACCATAGAATGAACAAACTATAATATGATGATATAATGCACCATAGAATGAATAATAGTACTGACCTCAGTAGAAACAGTTGTTGATGTCTCTATTGGACCAGGGCAAACAACAGTTACCTTGATTCCTTTCTGAAATAGCTGCATATGCATAACCAGACAATTATAAGTTCTTCAGAAATTGAGATAACGCAATAGTCTATAATCAGCCCATCACAAAATTATGTACCATTTGGGGAAAAAAAAGGGGAAAAAGAAAAAAGTTCTGGGGGTTGAATATATAAACCGTGGATTTTAAATTGAGGAAGAGTGGAGTACCTCTGAGCGCAAGTTATGGAAGTACCCATTCAAGGCAAATTTAGAAGCACAATACACGGCTTGACCTGGTGCAGGTGTCTTCCCAGCAGCACTACTCATCTAGCAGATGTAAATTAATCAGATTAGTACACTAACTCCTCTCCCTTAGAGAGATTTGACAGTAACGTATCACCCTTAAATTATAATAAAAGTTTTAAGGTACATACCACCACAAAATGACCCCTCCCCCTCTTCAGCATGTAGGGAGCAAGGAACCTGGTCAAAGATATTGTCCCAAAAACATTTACATTGAATGTAGCCTATACAAATAAACATAATAATCAGCTCTGTAAAACGAAGATATCCCAATGACAGTGAACTATTTGAAGCGATGTTCTTAAGCTGGGAAGGTTGTGATTGTTCATGATATTTTTGACCAAAAATACCTTAAGGCTTTCTTCTGTGACATCTACAGCTGCAGCTTTCTGCAAAGATTTAACCAAACCATGGTTATAGGTAAAATGAAATATATAAGGGCATATATTGATATATAGATTATGTATTACAAAGTAGCATAAGGCAAATACTGTATTCTAAGGGGTGATGGGGTAGTGAGGTAGTCTAATAATTACAGGAAAAAAGGTAGGTTCACCCAATACACTTTTCCAAGCTAAACTTTACGGAACACTATGTGGTGTTTTCTAGATAGAGTTTCAAGTTTCAATTGAATATAGAAGTTCTTATAATTTTTACAAATTGAGAATTTATCTAAGTCATTATCACTTTATCAGTCAGCCATTCTAGTTTCGAAAATAATATTGACTTAGCATATATACACTCATTATCTGAGATACCTAAATTTCAAAAGCATACACAAGACAGTATCAAGTATCAACATTAACTATTACATACAGGACGTTCATAGGCAGCATTGTGAATCATATAATCAACACCAATACCGGGGAAGAAGGCTTCTGCTTTTTCTACAGTCTTCTTGAGGGATTCCTCTCCAGATGCCAAATCAAGAGGTAAAATCTTGACCTCGTTTGGGGCATGCTTACCTAAAACAGAATTAAAAGAGCTGATAGAACATATATAATAAGTTCATATTTATTGATACCACAAAATAAGTGGTAGAAATATACCGCTAAGTTGGCTTTTGACGCGCTCCAATTCAGCTTCATTTCGTGCAGACAATATAAGTTTCGCCCCTAAGCTTGCAAACTGTTTAGCAAGAACCTCCCCTTCAAAATCACATTGGAGATGGATGTTAGGGCCTTTACATTTTCCTATCCTCCTCTTTCTCATGGAGAATGGGAAAACATTTATTTCAGATTAGGGCAGCAATTGTTGGAGATACGACCAAAATGTGCTGTAACCTAAGGAGAGTACTTTGAAGTTACAAAATCCATTTAAAAAGGAGAAAGTAATACGTAGCGAGTCGTTCTAAAACAAGCAACCTAGTGTTATACTACAACTCAAGCAATGAACTCACGAACTAAAATCCCAAATCAGATGGTATCCTCCTCCCGCGTCAGTAAACTTTAAAACATAACAATGAACAATCAATCCAATAACAACTAATGGAATTACGGGTAAGATGGTCTTGCAATAAGCTAACTGTTGATACTCATACGATATTTTAACCCGAATAGTTGCTCATACTAGTCATACATAGAAAGATTTTTGGCATTGTTGGAGATTATTTCGAGTGAGATAAAATCATTCTAGAGTCTGTGATCAATCAATCAATTCCACTCCAACCTGGAACCAAAATAAACAAACCAATACAATATCAACAAATCAAGAGTTCAAACTTGTTATTCAATTCATACACATCATTTCAACATACTTCAAATGATTTAATACTCCGAATTTTGATGAATATCAATCAAATAAATCAAAATTGATCACAAACCAATTCCGCGGCTAGCTCCAGTAATCCAAACAACCTAAACAATGGAATCCGATCAAAATAACACTAATCTAAAAAATGCATAATACAAATTCACAACCCAATTGATAACAAACAATTACCTTATCTTCGAATTCCTGGCGTTTAAGTTTCTTCGAATGTAGGGTGAAATCAGCTGCAAAGAGCGAATTTGAACACAATTAAACAGGAAATTAAGAGATGCATAGCATAATTTAGGACTAAAGAAGAAGAATTACCATCAATAACAGCGAATTTGATGATATATAGGATCACCAGAATAGGAAAGAGGATATAGAGAGACAGCATTTTGCGCTCTAACGAACTCGCACTCACTCCTGCCTTCTTTTCTAAAGTCCTACTCAATATCCAAGCTTGGTACTAAAAATATGGGCAATTTATAAATCACTTCCACTTGTAACAAAGGAATTTTTTATGTGTCACAAATAATATCTTTTGTTACAACTAAAAGAAAATGGAGGAAGTTTCAAATCATATCGCATTACACCAGATCAACTTAGACTAAAATTTATATCTATTTATTCTTTATATTATTATATATTAAAAAGTGTTCCTAATACAAGATATGTGTCACGTGGCACCCTTCACATGTATTAGAAATATGTCACATCAGCATAAGAAACAAATTAATGATCTTACCTACTTTGCTATCTTTTAATTATGTTTCATATTTAATTATAATAATACCTATTTTGCTATCTTTTAATTATGTTCTTACCTACTTTGCTATCTTTGTACAAAGCATCAGTGTGAGAGTGTTTATTTAGTTTCATTAGTTATTATTTGCTCTTTTTTTTTATTATATAATTTATGATTTTATAGTTCAAATAATAGTTATTGATATATAAAGTAAAACCCGATACATCGCTCGCGCCACAAACTAGTTATACTGTAATTCGTAAGTTAATATTGGATCAAATTGGAGTCTATGTTCAGAAAACTTGTTTTTAAATTTATATATTACTAAAAACATTATGTTAAGATAATACATGCAAAGAAAATTTAGGAATTGAATTTTAATTTCCCCCCCCAAAAAAAAAAGAAAGTCGTCAAGATCCGCCATTTATAACTCATGACGCCACATAAGCAATGGCAACATGTAGCAGGATTGCATGTCTTGTCATTGAGGTTTAATCTCGAGATTAGGCCTAATTTCTGATCGAGCTTAGTGTTAATGAGCTTTACTTCATTTCGTTTGGGTCTAGCTAGCTTAAATATGTTCTCTTTTCACATTTCGTTGCATTTTTTTGCTCCTTTTTAATATTTTTACTACTTCTTTTTGCTGATCTTTGTTGTTTATTTTTGAGGTTGTAGATATGACTATATGAGGAGAAGAAAAGCAAGGGATGATATTAGGAGAGGCGGCTATGCTAAGTATGTTATATTTTCTAATTTTTTTACTTTTAATTTTTCTGTTATTAAAATTGAATGTTTGGGATTTATTTATTTATTATTATCTTTTTGGTTGGTCAACTTATTGATGAAGAACAGTAGGGTTCCCTTTGCTGAATTATTTGCAAGAATTGATGCAGTGGACGCAACTAACAAGTGTTGTCAAACGTGTAGCAGAACACTTCTTGTTTATCAATTTTTTTTTTTATTTTTTTTTTAAACAACTTGTTTATCAATTTTTACAATTGTGGCAAATATGTATCGCTTTATTTAAATTTCCTTATTTTAATTTATTTTACAATTTTGTCTAAATATTTGAAATTTAGATAAATGTTCTTTATCAAGTAGCTTTAATTTTTTAGAATACATGCAATATTGACTAGGAACATTCCTTCTTTTGAGCTTAATTTTTTTTTTTTTTTTTGGTTTATCACTTACCTGTTATTTTTTGGTTTATCACTTACCTGTTAATTCGCTATTATCTATAGTGCTATTAACTTAAACCCAATTCCTTAAATAATTACACATTTTTGTTTAATAATCGTTATAAACAAACCAATATGAGATTTAAATAATATAACACCCCATAACATAGTCTAAATAAAGCCATAAACCCAATTCCTTAAATAATTACACATTTTTGTTTCATGTACGCAATTCTATTTATCGACGCAATTCTATTTATTGATGAGTTCCACGAGTATTTATCAACATCTACGTTTACTAATTAATTTACGTTTATTCCAATGTCCATTAAAAAAGTATACATACTAGCAAAAAAAAAGTCACACTTTCGGCCTCGCTCACTAGCAACACTACATTGCTTCGCGAGCAACGCGCGCGAGTTACAACCCTAGTATATATGTGCAGTTCAAAACGGAAATCTTTCATTTATGAATAGCTTCAGGTATCTATTTCTCAGAAGAATGAGTATCTCAAAACCCATAAATGCTTAGGTGAACAGGAAATAATATATCTGCCTTTGACAGGAAATATGACGGCGAACAGATAATGGAACAAAAATGCGCTCAGAAAGCCACTGTGTGATGCAAAATACTCTTGTACAGCCCTTACAATTCATCCTGCAAAACCATAATTCCACATTTTAGTTCTTTGTTTGGTATGCCAAAAATTCTACTAACTTGTATGACTGATTATCAAAGAAGGTATGCATAAAACAGCCACTGTTAATAATTGCATACATGATAATCATCATCATCAAGATAGCCACCGCGATGATGCTGCAGCAAGAATAAACAGTGTCAGAGATTAAACCGAATATGATCACCAGAGAGTTCTGAAACTGAACAAACTTTACAATCATGCATTCATACCCGTCTGTAACGCTCTCTGTGGCGATCCTTATGTCGTGGATGTCGATCATAACCCCTTTCTCTTCTCCTTCTTTCACCTTCTTCTCTTGCTCTTTGAGATTCCTGCACAGAGAACACAGAAAATCATGAATTTATTGTTTAATTAGCACAATTTCAAAGCCAATAATGCTGGAAATAAAAACAATAGAGTGTGGATCATTTCGCACTTCCTCCTCTTGCGCTTTTCTCACTTTCTCTGCTTCTTCGAGCGCCTCCTTTTCAATCTAGCATGGTAATGAACAGGAAAAACAACATTTAGGTGCTGTTAATTCAGATAATTCTTAAGTGTATGTGCATTCATCTTAAACAATACCTCTCTATTGGCAAAAACTTCATCAACTACTTGTTTTGCGTACTCCGGATCATCACATATTAAAATGTTGTCAAACACTGATCCTGCTTTAACCTGCATTCAGAATGCATGTCATTGAAGCCTTGTTCTTCAACTTATTGTTAAACGAACTAATTTTAATTGAGATTTTGCTTGATTTTTACTGATCAAAACTGATCATCAAGACAGTTGATGGGTTAGTTTCCTACCTGCCAGACTTCTATACCCACATACTTGATAGGCTTCAGTACATAAAGATCAGGATCATCTTCAAACTCTGAAAACAACAAGATGTCCCATTAGATTTCTCTATTTTGTGGCGTGTTTCAAAATACGAGCTTATTGGAACTATGGTTTGATTATACCTGGATTGTCAATCCATGGAGTCTTCCACTTTCCTTTGTAGTTGGGGTTCTTGATACTCTGGTAAAAAGAACGAATTTTCAGAGCTAATCGAGTAATATTGAAACACTATATCATAGCTAATATGCAGTATAAATGATATGGTGAGTTAGTTTACCCTTTTCTTCCATGGCCCCCTGTATTCCGGGTTTGGTATTCTTGGAGGTTTCCATAAGCCATCCTCATCCTCATCCCAATTAGGGGGCTGTCCAAACACGAAATACAAACAAGACAAGATTTGTTGTTCAGTTTTCGATTTCAATTATAACCAAACTTTGTTTGACCATTACCAAGAGTACATTAGCAAAATTCAAGACATTAGATGTTACTCTAGACTGACTTGTCTGATTGCCAATATATCATTATATGGACAGAACTTTATCCAAATGATCCGTTTGCCACTTCTACATACTACGCTTAAATTTAATTGGATATAAGAGACAATATTGACTTGTTCAACATGTTAGTTGGTCCCAAGTATGCATATGCTTTATTAAGACACTCCCACATAAAGAAAAAAGGTGTTAAACAGTCAAGTCACCTGTTTGGCATTCGGGTCAGGAATTTCAGGTGGTATTGAATCATAACCCTGCAATTCAGTCATGATCATGTAATTATACAAGTGATTAGCTTACAATAGTAACAGTTACAAAATGCAGAAAATACTACAGTTTAAAGAGAAATGAAATCATTATACCTCAGGTTTGACATGATTAGGATCATGAATATATTCTTTTTCTTCCCAATCAGCAGGCTACAAAAGTTTAAAGCAAAACAGTTGCCTTAGAAAATGAAGAATAATTTTTAAGTGTTATAATTCAGTGTTATGCAATATTCATACAATGTAATCCTGTTAAATTTTTAACCTTTTTAGCTTTGACATCTTTGATCTTTCGCGGAGGAAGGATATCCCAATCCGTGTAAAGACTTCCTGAGTCTCTCTCTCGATTGTCAACGAGGAGGCTGTAAGTAGCATCTGGCCGAAGTATGAATGTATAGAAATGTGTTAACTTGTCTGTTTCGCATTGCAGGTCCTTCTTTACAGGATAGTTTTGGCCTTGGTATGATAAGATAAGATGAAGCTTTTTTGTATCTGAGCCACATATGTCTGGTCCAAACATCAAACTGCCAAGATAAGGAAATTTCCTACTTATTATTCAAACTTCAAATATACGGAGTAATCATAAAGCTTTCATATATAGGTTATGTAATGTATGCTACATGATTTTTTTAGCTTAAACTTGAAATAGATTTTGATCAGAACATAATATGACCCGACTCTAATGACCTTTTTCCACCTCTAATAACCGGATGATTGATGTGAGAGGGCAAACCTGTAAGGAGTATCTCCACCAAATTTCTTCTGATTGACAAATCCAGATAGAAGCTTTATATAACCACCACCACATTCGATGTCCTGTTCGAATTTGATGGAATACTGAAGGACCAATGTTCTGTTCTTGTTGGTGAATTCTGGTATCTTTGCAGATACGGCAGAATGCTTTGCATCAATTGAAGTCTGAATACCTGCCAAACAAAAAAAAAAAATCTTGGTATAAATGAATAAATGATGTTTTCATATATTGTACTGTAGTTTTGATTGGCATGAAGATACCTACCTTTGTCATCAGGATCAGCAGCCCATCTTCCTGCTGTATGTTTGAATGTGCCTGCTTTTCCCTCGCTTCGTTTCCAGTCTGATACCACCCACCTGCTCTTCCAACCATCTGCACATTTCAAAAGTTAAAATTAGACTCGAATATGACAAACACAGCAATAAAATGACAAAAATAAAGCCCCTATGCATGGACTCCTGAGCTCATGCATAGTGCATGTCTGCATGATCTATATAAGTTCAAGTGAAATGTAAAAAGAGAGTACCTTCGAATCGCTCTTCGAATATAACTTCTGAGAGTGCTGGATGGATAAAACATAACAATTGCAATACAAGCAGCAGAGAAAGCACAAGTGATGGAAGCTCAAGTTTCGAAGGCGTTACGCCAAACCAAGCCATTGGCATACTGCTAGTGTTGCTGCTGCTGGTGTGCAGCAAGAATAGCTAGTTATAGGAAATATATTATGGAAATGTCTCAAATTTGGCTTGTATTTACAGTCTTGCCATTTGGCCTTTTTTTCAGTAGGGTCCTAAACTATTTAGAAATTAAGAATATAGCCAATGAGAATTGATGTAGACATTGCCAGCAACCAATGAATTTGAGTCTTTACATCGTGCGGGGTTCTTGAGTTTCCTTCAAGTTGTATTCACATACTAATTCAAAGTCGAAATTTCCATGACAAATTTTACTACTACCTTTGTTTCTTTTTAGTTGCAACAAATGATTATTATTTGTAAAACATAAAAAATTCCTTTGTTGTAACTAAAAAAAATGGAGGTATAGTAATTTTCCTCACATTTCTCAACCTGAAATAAATAAATGTAAAAGAGTTCATGATTTGAGAACTTCGTATAAAACAATCCAATAAGGCTATTACGAGGCCATATTTCGTATGATTTTATGTTACATACATTATCGATTTTCTTTTTGTTTTAGAAACACTTCATTATAGTAAGAGCGGTATTGAAATTCAACTTAAATATTTCTCTATGCAACAATCATATCAATATCTGTTTTCAAAGGCATTGAATTTCTAGGATACAAGAGGAGAGTTAAATGACTGTTTAGTTGTGAAATTACCCCGTGACTTAATATATGAAATCCTAAAACTCATTTTAAGAGTTAACAGTATGACAAGCATGATTCACGATGATCACAAATACGAAGTATTAAAGTATTCCTGTAATTTGCCATCAAATGCAAAGGCAAATTTCTCATAGACTAAGATGAGAAGACTTGGGGCGACTTCCTATTAGAATAGTCACATAGTCTACTTCAAAGTCTTCCCATAAAATCTTGACCTCTGAAGTATATAACGGGGAAAAGGAAGCAACACGGCAAGCTGATAGGGAATCAAAGAAATTTCAAAGTTGGTGGCTAACAAAGTGACAATGGACCACCAGATATTACACTATTAGCAGCAGCATTGTGCTAAAACACGAGTTAAATTAAGAATAACATAACAAAGCATGAACAAAAAGTCGATTATTACCTTGTTCAAGATGTACAACAATTATTCTAAACTCTTGGCGGAATGATACCATTGTAACACCGGCCTTGCAAAAATGGTCTCCAAATACAAGAATCACAAACGTAAAATGCAACAATAATGTATTTGGACAAGGGGGAAAAGACCACCTCAAGTTTAAGAGGGTATGACAAGCACATTAAATTGTTTAAAAGTGAAAGAACAGCCCTAAATATTTTCTAAAGCAATATCCATATAAAACCAGAGAGCAAAGAAAAAGGGCCCTCAAACTCTCCATCTATTTTGCCTGAGGGTGAGATGCAATGAAGTCAACTGCCATATTGATGGAGTTGATCTTGTCTGCTTCGTTGTCTGGAATCTCAAAGCGAAATTCTTCTTCAAGAGCCATCACAATTTCAACAGAATCCAAACTATCAAGCCCAAGATCATTTTGGAAGTGTGCATTGGGAGTAACCTGAGGACATAAACAAGCATAAGCGAAAAAATGTAAACAACAATGCAACACAAATCCTCCCAGTACAAGTCCTGACGTTGGAAGGGAGTCAAGGACTCAAGGGCATAAGAACCTTAAGCATTGAAACCAAATTGAATGCAAGGAAAAGGCATTGTAGGACAAATTGCAAGTATAGCCAATTTACAAATGCAGATATAAAGAGCAGAAGCAGGTGATTGAGGACCTGAATCCAGAAAATATCTAAAGCAGTTTCAATCTCTAATATTCCTTTGATACTCCAAAACATGCACAAATTCTTGTTCTTGATTAAAGTATTACCTAAAGACTGACTGACTTTTGTTTGTGTTAAGGCAGCCAAATAGGTGCAGTTTCTAGGTACAATTAGGTTGAATTTTGGACAACACACTGGGTACACATGGACATTTTGCATGTCTGATAAGCAAAGAAACAGATAAAGAACCACATCTGTTTCTCTTTAAAACAAGTGCGCACACACTACCATTTTAATTCTAATAGTTGTAATCTTTCCTTGCAATTAACAGGCCAGGAACTCAGCAGTATTAGCAGCCATAACTCACAGCACACACATACATTCACTTGATGCACAAAGGCAGTGACGAAACTCAGGCGGAAAAATATAATGCCAGCAGGGCATAGAGCATTTCCTCTAGCTTCAGTTGAATGGCTTATTGGGCTAAAGATTTTCAAATGAAGACACCAGCATACCTTGTAAATGCTCCAATCCAGTGGATTACCAGAGCAAGGAGGAAGAATCACAATGGTAAGTAATATATCTGGATGTTTGTTGAAAAAGATCAAAGATAGCTATTGGGGAAAGGGAGAGTAGGTGGCAGGATGGAGGTCAGGCAGGAAATTGGTTTACTGTAGAAGATAAGGAGCTACTGATATGAAGAGGAGCAGTATGAACCACTCGCATATAATTAAAGGAGAGGAATAAGCAAGCCATTAGTAGGGAGTTTGGGTTCTCTCTTACATCTAAGCTAGGCAAGTATCTTGGTGTTCCATTACTCAATGAGCAAGTTACCAAAATTAGAAATATATTGTTGATAGAGTTCAGGATAAATTAAGTGGATGAAATATCAACCAACTTTCCTTGGCAAGCCAAAATGACTGACTGAGTAAGGGTGATTCGGCCCTACCCACGTATACATCACAAAAGGTTAAGCCGCCAACATTGACTTGTGAAGAGATTAACCTCACAGTAGATCTTTTATCTTTAATCTGGGGGTCTACGAATGCCAACCTAAAGGTTAATGGGGGTTTAGGCATAGGGAGGATAAGTCAGAATAATGAAGCATTCCTTGTGAAGCTCGGGTGGGGAATATTTACTCTTCCTAATGCGCTATGGGTGAAGGGGTTACATAGCAAATTCATGAGAAAGAAGGTTGGTGTTCCTCAACCCGTGGCCAAAAGTAGTGATTCACCTCTTTGGAAAGGAATTTGCAAGGAGTGGGATTATTAAATGCTTTGAAAGCGGTGACTTGACTGAAAGGATAGGGATGATGTGGGTAATTGGCAAAGGGCGGATTCTAAATTTATTGAAGGATTCATGGTGGATGGGAAACTTGATAAAGCTATAGCTGCAGTTCCACAAGAGGACTTATCAAGATGCATGGATTTATTTTTACAAATATACTTCATATACCAATAAGATTACCTAAGTGATTTTCAAAAATACTATATCTATAATCATTCCGTCTTACTTCATAGTCTTTTCCTTATAGAATAACTTATGTCTAATTTGCTGAATGCTGATACTATGCACTATTCCACATTGGGGACATGACCAACAGACTCCACTGCAAACTTGCAAAAACATATACCTCCAATCCCAAGATATATTACCAGTATGAATAATCAAATGCATTCTGTGTGACCAAGTCTATCTATATGATTTCTCATCGTTCCTTATTATATGAAATAAAACAAGCTGAAGGCACGCAGAATAAATAGGAAAAGACCAAAATCAAAGAGATATAAGACCACTTGCAGCCTAATACCAAAAATTCCAAAAAACATAACAGTCACCCGTAGCATGCTGCTAAACAAGCAAATGGATACATCTAAAAAATAAGATTAAAAAAAAAAAAAAAAAAACTATCATTCACCTCAAAACAATCACCCAAATGGGAGCGATGAACCCTAGTCCTACTATGCATAGACAATAAAAGAAAACTCCTAAATATTAATCACACTCTTGATCCTTGGTTAAAGGTGAACAGAAGTAAAATTATTGTTAGCTATAGAATTATATCCTTCACTCCTAATGACAGAACAACCAACAAATAACACACACATACAAAAAACGTAATCTATCATTCATAAATAGATACTTTAGTCTATGAGGGGTGGTCAAGGGTAAACATATATGCCAATTTAACAATATGACATCCTAATAGAAATAAAATTTGTTGAAACACATGATACGGATATGGTTTATGATTTTTAAGACAAACGATAGAAAAATGAAAATAGCAGTCCACACTACAGCATACATAGTGAAAGAAACCAAAACTAAATATGCTGTTCCTATGCAAAGGGTACATTCAGGGCATCATACACTTGACCATCTGGACAGCTCACTAATATATAATAAAGATTGTGTAATTCCCAAGTCCCATACGCCCACCCCTGGCAACCTAAGACAGTGTGGTGTGGCACAGTTGGGAGGAAGCTCTCTACATCATTAAGTCATGTAAGCAAACATACAGAGCCTGTCCCAAGCTAGTAGAAAGAAATTTGAAACCTACACATTCGTCAATTGCCCAGGGAAAAAACTTTCCCTAGATCACACGGCGAGAATTAAACTATGCACCTGCACTCCTATTTCACTTACAATACCAGCTTCTTAGAAAACAATTCTTACTTCTTCTACCCTTCTAGTTCCACACAAATGTGAACCAACAATCATCAAAATACACACAGACCACTTTCGATTTCATATCCAGTTATCATAATTAACCCTGATTCTAAATTGTAAGCTATTTAAACTCCCATTTCGATGCATATCGATATAAATCAATTCTTCAAATCATTACGATGGACACATTTAGGCCAGATCTCTAAATTGAACTTATTCAAAATCAACAACAAAATAAATAAATAAAAAAATAAAAAAAGGAAAACCCTAATTGATTTTTTCGAAAACCAATTAATCAAAAGTTAACACAATAACACATAAAATTCATGTAAGTTGAATTAATTTGACCTGATTTACAAACATAAACAATCTAAATCAACAGCATTTTAACCAAATGATCGAAATAGTCAAGATCGAAAACTCAAATTAGAATTTAGCAGATAGATAATAAAAATGAAAAAACCTTGGAAGGGTCAACTTTCTGGAAGTTCTTGACGACGGTAATGACACGATCAGCAACCTCGGACTTGTCGAGGAAAGAACCTCGTACCTCATCGGAAAAATGGCGGCGAGAGAAGAGTGAGTTGAAGGAAGATGAAATGGAAGGGTTTTGGGCGAGAGGTCTAACTGGAAGCCTCATGTACTTCAAGATTGCACTGCGAGCAGCCGCCATTGTTGGGGGATGAGAGAGAAAGAGGTGCGATGATGGTGGGGGTTTGCGGAGGGTTTTGTGGCTGCAGAAAGAGACCTTCTTCTAGGTTCGGGTGTTCGACTCTTAGCCTTTGCTTTTTACTTTCTACTACTCTACGACTCCTACGAGTATGTATCATTCACTTTCCCTTTTTTTTTTTTCTTTCTTTCTTTCTTTGACAACGGATAAAGTATACACGAAACAAAACCATTTCTCATCTCTAGCGATTTTGATAGATTTTGAGTAACCTTACTAGGAGCAGTGCAAAATTATCCGAAAAATCGAAAACCCGAAAATCCGAACCGTAACCGAACCGAACCAAAAATTAGGGTACCCGTTTTGATAACCACAACGGTTCGGGTACCCGATCCGATAATTTGTTATCGGGTACGGTTATTGGGTATCATTTTAAAATTAACGATTACCCGGTCCGTTCCGATAAGCAATTTTTCCTTTTTTTTTCCTACTTAAATCTATTTATCCAAAATCTAAACTCTTACTTTACTTCGTAATCACTTCATAATTTAAATGATTAGTAATTATTAGTAATTTGGTCATGATCATGTCGTATTATTGTTGATTAGTGTTGAATGATATCATAATAACTATATTATAAAATCTAAACTTTTATTATTGGATATCATATTGGGTACCTGTAATACCCCGTATTTTTATACGTATTTCAAATTTAAATAAGTATTTCATGAAGTATTCAAATAATACGAAATGAATTATTTAGGGTTTCTTCAATACAAAAAGAATGATTTTAATTAAAAATATATTTTATTATTTAATAATCTTGAAAATATTGGATTTTATGATTTAAAATATTGGGGCACATTATTTTATATTAAATAATTTAAAAGTCAAAGTTTTAAAGAAAGTCAATCCTAATTTGATTAGGAAAGGGATTATTAAGGGAAGTAAGTAGGAGGATTAAGAGATAGGGTATAAATACCCCTTATGTCCCTAAGGTGGAGTTCACCCTGAAAAGAATGGTGTCCTTCCAACAAGTGTATTATTCCGGTAGAGGGTTCAGAATTATTACAGAGCTAATTCTTCAGTAAGGTCAAGTGATCGGAATGCCTAGATGGAGGCCGCTTCCGATCAGTAATATCAGGTACAATTGATATTACAGCTTAATCTTAACTGAACCTTTCGGGTCGAACCCAATCGAATCTCCGATCCGAGACGTCGAATTAATCCGAAAGGATTTAATGAGTCGACAGAGTTTTACGAATACAGACGTCGGAAATCGAGCCTAGGGCGTCGATACCGAGCGTCGCAAAATCACAAGCAACAAGTATGAGCGTAGCCGTAGCTAGGCTAGGCTAGCTCATAGCATGCCTAGGTGCATCATGTGTGTGCTAGGCGCACCATGGTGTGTTAGGTACCATCGCAGCCTAGGCGCACCCTAGCAGCCCATCGCAAGCTAGCGTGGGTGCCTAGGTGCGCATGGCAGCCATCGCAGGCCACACAAGCACCAGGCAGCCTATAGCAGCTAGCAAGCATGCTAGCGTGGTGCCTGGGTGCATGTGGCGCCTATCGCAGGCAATGGACGCACCAGGCGCACCATGACAAGCACTAGGTGCTGCGTGCGTGCGTGCCTTGCCTGGCAGCACCATCGCAAGCACCAAGTGCTGGCATGGTTGGCTGCCTGGAAATGGCGCGCCATGTGTGTGTGCTTGAGTGCTAGCCTTCGCATGGCAGCACCAAGCATCACAGCACATGCGAGAGGCTGCGCGCCAGCTCGATGCTAGGCCTCGCACTCGCATCCTCGCACACCAGCCTCGCACAGCAGCCGCACTGATGTGTGTGGGCTGGTGCGTGTGCGTGCAATGCCTGGCTAGGTGCTAGGCAGCAGCACCACGCATGCATGTGCGTGTGCGTGTGCGCATGCCTCGCACCAAGCACAAGCAGTGCTAGGCACTGGCTAATGCTAGCGTGGCGTGGTGCCAGTGCGTGTGGGCATGGGGCGTATGCGCATGATGCGAAGGTCAGTGCGGCCAGCATGCGTGGCTCGCTAGCAGCACGCATGCTGGTTGTGCTAGCGATGCGATGCGAGGGGGAGATGCGTAGTGCGATAGGCAGTGCTAGGCTGCCAGCAGCAGCAGCGCCTAGCACTGGCCAGTGCCAGCGCCTAGCATGGCCTAGCACCAGGCATGCGAGGCAGCTGGGCAGCACCATGCTAGCTGGCTGGGCTGGCCAGCGCCATGCTAGCCGGCGTGCTAGCTGGAAGCAGCCCAGCATGCCCATTGTATGTGGCGGTTTGAGGGAGTGGGGACCAATTGGCTTAGAGCATGCCTTGGGGATCAAGGCAATGGTCCCCTCCCCCCAAGGTTCATGGTCCTCACCTAACCTTCTCTCTCTATTTGACACTTGTTGCATTGTGATTAGTTTTGTTTAATAATTTATTTTAGAAATAAATTAATTAGCAAAATACATTCTCCCCACATTGGTGGAGGATGAAAAATCAAGGGATCATTTCCCTGTAAATACCAAGCTTGGTATTGGGATTTGATACAACCTTGAGTGGAATTAAAAAGGCAACTCTAAGAAAAAAGTAAACCTTTGATTCGTAAAACTCATAGTTATTTTGTCCGGGTCTTGACTAACCTTCAAGACTTAGGACGCTCGGGTCGGGTCGAGGGTACGATCCGTCGGAAATCTCATCTTTTCGGGATTTTGAAGTAAGAGCTCTTTGGGAGCGAAGCACGCGTCAAAGGTATAATTCTTGTTCTTAATCTTGTTTGATTAAGTTTATTATGCTTGTTTAATTGCTTTAATTAAGGGGCGGGTCTTGGTGGGTTTCCTTCCGCGTAGTGTCGGGTCACTACGAAACCCTACACACCCAAAGGTAAATTTTCTCTCTCCTCTTATTTTATTTTCCCCTTAATTTTCCCTTTTCCCTTTAATTAATTAATTTAATTATTTATTGTTTAACCACCACACACCACCACCACACACGTCGGCCACCACCACCAACCTTTGCCGGTGGCAGCAGCCACCAGGCAGCATGGCAGCGGCGGCCAGGTGGTTGCGTGTTGCGTATTCTCCGTTCGTAATTTTCTTAATTGCGATGTAATTACGTTTAAATTCTAACTCGTCCGATTTTTACAAAAAAAAAAGTAGTGTTTTTCGTGTGTAAACAATATTCTAAACAAAACATACTACCTATGGTAGTGATCACCACCCTTTGGTGGCCAAACTCAGCCTCTAAATATGGTTTTCGGGCAGTTTTTGATTTTAATGAAAGATTTATATTGTTTTTCTTATTTTAATTAAATCTACCCTAAATCTAATTATTGTTTTTGGGTTTTGTGATGATTCTTAGGATGTTTAATAACAAGTATTTCAATTATAAATTTCAGATTTTAAGTTTTAATTTAAAAGCCCCAAAAATTGGAAACCCTAGGTTTTTAAATTAATGTTTATGGATGGAATTTGATTGTGGTTGATTGAAATTATTAAAATTAATGTTTTTAAACCAAATTACAGCAATTTTATAAGTTTTAATAATGCTGGAATTTTTATATATAAGTCTAATTTAAGTTTCTTGAAAAGATCTTTAATTATCCATTTAATTAGGAATAAAGTAAGAGTTTTAAATAAAAATTCAGATTATTTTAAAGGGTTTTTGAGTAATTTAAAGAGAGTATATATTGCTGGAATTTTGTGTTAGAAGGGTATTAATACTCCTTTATAATTTTGGCTTGTAGGAGGATTCCAAGTGAGTGACTTTGTGTAATTGTGGCTATTTTGAGATCATATTCAAGGTACGTTCGCGTACTTGCTAAATTAAAGTTTAAGTGTATAGAAGCATGCTAGGCTTTGTTAAATTAATTCCAAGTAGTATCATGATAGGTGTTGGATGGAATTTGTTGATTGGATTGATGTTGGTGAATGATTTGTGATTATGAATTATTTATGGTGATTGGAATTATTATATTGGCATGTTGATTGTGAACCATACTTTTATTATTGGCATGTTAGAGAGCATGTTTGATTAAACTTAATGTTTAATTTGGTTTGGAATATGGAAAAGGAATTTTATTATGGTTCAAATAATTTTTATTGATGCTATAAGCATGAGGAAGAAGCTATTTAAATGTCTTTGAACACGAGGATTAAATTATATTTTGGTGACTATGTGCACTTAAGGTGTTTCTAACACTAAGGGATAGGATTTATGGCGCATTATGCGTTTAAGGTGTTTCTAACACCGAGGGATAGGATTTGTGGCGCATTATGGGTTTAAGGTGTTTCTAATACCGAGGGATAAGATTTGTGGCGCACTATGCATTTAAGGTGTCTTTGACACTGAGGTACTTTAAAAAGGGTTCAACATTAAATTTATGTGGTCACTAATTATTCAAGAATTAAATCGGTATGTTTGATTGCTTGAATAAATTGTAGTGTTTGGTTTGTGTTGTGTTAAGAGTCATCACCAAGTTTAATAATTTGTAAATAACGTAAAGCGAAAGAGATTACGCACCAAAACTCTTGGAACGTATATACCTTGAGTATGAACATATGAGGGGAGTTATGGGGTTTTATATTTAACCAGAACTTCTACTGGGGGTACAGGACGCTGTACTTTCCATTATTAATTTATTATGCGCAGGAATTCCGCCACTTACGAGTGGTTTATTTTATACTCTCACAGTTAGCTCCCGTGTTGGTACCCCTTTATTGGGGCGGGATAGGAGGAAACCCGTTCGATGTGTAATCAAGCTAAATAATTGGACTAGTTTTGGTCTAGTTAAGTGTTGAACGTTTGTATGCTTGTAAACAGGTGCAACAAGGTAAGTTGTGTGTTGATAGGATGAAAGCATGTTAGTGTGTTCTTATTACGCTTATGTACTCAGCTTTGCTGATTGTGTGTATCGTGTGTTTGTTTGGCCTTGTCTTTACCTTGACCCTACGACGACCCATTTCTAATGGCGAGTAGTGGGGACAAGTAGAGAGAAGTTTTTCAGGTGATGAAGCATAATCATGAAGGGGCATAAGTGAAGAGTGAATCATGCTTAGTTCTCATGAGAATATGATATGTTTATTGCTTTAAATTATTATTTATTTATGTTGATCATGAGACTAACGCAAAAGGTTGTTTAAGTGTTTTGGTTTAAGGGCCTACAATGGTTCCAAGTTGTAGGTTGACTTTGTTTGACTTTTACTTTCGTTTGGTTTAACTTTTAAAGTTGACTTGATTTCTAAATAGTTTTAAATATAGTCTTCCGCTGTGTGTCTTTGATAGTTGCCTTAGTCGTTTTCACGGTGGCGGTAATATCTTAGATTTTCCTTTTTCGTGTTTTAAAAGGGCAAAACAGGTATTTTAGAGGGAAGGAATTTCTAGGGTGTTACGGTACCCGATAATCGAACAGAAAATCCGGGTACCCGAACTTATTGGTTCGGGTAATGGATATCATTTTTAGTGTTATTGGTTATCGGGTACCCAAACCGATAGTGTTAATTGTACGGGTACCCGTCCCATGCTCACCCCTAAGCCTTACACAAGAAACAACTATTGCTACAAACACTTAAATTTAGAAATACAAATAAATAAACTAAAATTACGCATGAAAATTTGATTTTATGATAGGATATGCATGGTTAGAATGCAAGCTCTTGCTTTGTTTTCGAGCCCTTTCTCTGATTCTCCTCCTCTGAAAGCTGGATGCACTGACTATGGCTTCAAAAGAGTTTTTATTCCTCCTTGCTGTTTTGGGTAAAAATACCGAGGCCACATGGCCTAGTCAGAAGGTGACACGTGTCACCATAGGAGAGGTTCTAAGAGAACGAATGCCCCCATGTGACACGTGGCACTCCCAATCAGCAGGGAAAAAGACAACCTTCAAGGCCCAATTCTTAAGGAAGCATATTTACCAGCGACCCTATAAATAGGGAGATTTTCCCCATTTTGGGGACACGTTCATTTATTACAATACAATCAATTCTCTCACATCAGAGAAAAATCCCTGATCTCGTAATCCAAGAAGATCTAGATTTACCTTTTCCGCACCTTTTCACTTTCTCCGTACACGTTCTAACTTGATCGTCGGAGGCAGAACTCCACCCAACCGGAGTCTCCGTTGTTTTGCAGGTACAGGCGCTCGGGATCTAGTCTTGGTGACGTAACTCTCCGGAGGGACACAGAAAACTTCGAAACACTTGCCTTGCTCTTGAACTCAAGGGAACGTTGAGAAGATGCATTCCTTGGATCTGGCAGACTAGTATCCTTCTCTTTGGGAACTTTTACTTGATACTCACCCTTGATGTAGGTAGAATCGTGCGGCGAGTGGACTTGATCAAATTCGGCATCAACATAGGCATTTTCTTTTTCATTCACGAATGATGACTTTTTTTTATTGGTGTCATCATCCTCAACAATACTCGAAGATGGCGTCGAGTGAGAGATCACTGCTTCCCTCAAACTAAGTTTGTGGGGGGTCTCCATCATGATATGATTTTTCGGGGTGAGTGCACGCACCTTCATCAAAGACATAGAATGTGCTTGGTAGAGCCACAACTCTTCCCCTTGCCTCACTTTATGTAAGTCTGCACGGGCAATTTTCAAACAAGAAGATGGCTTTTCTCGATTGACAAATGCCACCTTATCCTTAGCAAAGCTTGAACAACATCTAGAATTCAAGCCTTTCAAGTTATCAACATCCATGGGGACTCCATCATCCTTCTTATAAGACCCTTGGCTACTACTTAGCAAATCATTAGAAGCTTCTAGCTTAGGAACAGTAGACTCCAACATACTCTTCTCCACCTTGAATCCATCAAGCCTAGAGCCACAGTCTATTACCTTTTCATTGACATGGCTTCTTTGATCTTCACCCATTTGAGGATGCATAATGTAGAAACCTAAAAATGTCTCCCCAAAACCAAACCCGATGATGAATAACCTTTCACTA